>NW_016107455.1:1623609-1661376 GCF_001604975.1 Cebus imitator
TCTTTCTTTCTTTCTTTCTTTCTTTCTTTCTTTCTTTCTTTTTCTTTCTTTCTTTCTTCTTTCTTTCCTAAAAAACTGTAGATACAAGGTCTCTCTCTCTCTGTTGCTTAGGCTGCAGCATAGCAGTGCAATCATAGCTCACTGCATTCTCTCCCTCCTGGACACAAGTGATCCTCCTGCCTCAGCCTCCTGAGTAGCTGGGACTACCTGCATGTACCACCACACCAAGCTAATTTAAAAATTTTTTTTGCAGAGACCGGGTCTTGCTATGTTGCCCAGAGTGGTCTTGAACACCTGGCCTCAAGTGATCATCCTGCCTCAGCCTCTCAAAGTGCTGGGATTACAGATGTGAACCACTGCACCTAGCATCTTATGATTTTCTTTTCTTTTCTTTTTTTTTTTTTGAGACAGAGCCTCGCTCTGTCACCAGGCTGGAGTGCAATGACATGATCTTGGCTCACTGCAACCTCTGCCTCCTGGATTCAAGTAATTTTCCTTCCTCAGCCTCCCAAGTAGCTAGGACTACAGGCACATGCCACCATGCCCAGCTAATTTTTGTATTTTTGGTAGAGATGGGATTTCACCATGTTGGCCAGGATGGTCTTGATCTCCTGACCTCATGATCCACCTGCCTCAGCCTCCCAAAGTGCTGGGATTACAGACGTGAGCCACTGCACCCCGCCAAGTCAACTACTTTCAGTTCTTAATAACATTTTCTTTTCTCTAGCTTACTTTACTGTAAGAATACAGTATATAATATATGTAACACACAAAATGTGTGTTAATCAACTGTTTATGTTTTCAGTGAGGTTTCTGGTCAACGGTAGGCTACTAACAGTCAAGTTTTTGGGGAGTTGAAAGTTATTCATGGGTTTTTGACTGCAGATATTGGTTCCTCTAACCCCTACATTGTTCAAAGGTCAACTGTACATTAGAACTTACAGACTTGAATGAATTCCTTTCTTTTCACACTTATTTAAAAATAAAAATGAAAGCATTGTATATTTATGAGCATTGTGACAAAACACGCCTTTTCCTCTTCCTCCACCCAAAGTAGTTAATATGTTTGCAAATCCAAGTAAGATGTGAGGAGAAACATTATACTACCCTCTTCACTTTTCCCAATTGGAATAAGAGAATAGGCCAAGGAACAATTCAAAACTTGGGAGAGAGAATGATAAATACTATTCACTATTAGATGTAAGACATTCTGTAGATGAAATGTTGGCTTTCAAGGGTATCTTTACAGACTAATTTTTCTCCTGGACAGAAAGATGGATACTATCTAAATAAGATTTAAAAGTATTCTTCAGGATATTGGCTTTTAAATATTTTTTAAAGCGGAAAATCTTTTTTTCAAATGAAATTTCCTATGCTCTACAATTATGTAAAACAAATTGAAGCATAGCTGCTCCAGTCACAAACCGTACAAGGGGCTTAAAGTCCTATGGCCTTTGAAACTCCTTCTCAGAACCCTGAGAAGCATAGTTCATTATCACCTATATTCAAACCATATCACCTACAATTAAAATTCTTGTAATATATACCAGAAAAACCCTCACATGTGGACACAAAGAGACATATACAATAATCTTCATAGTAGGATTGTCTGTTATAGTAAAAAAAAAAAAAAAAAACAGTTGGAAATAACCCAGTCTGTCAGAAAAAGAATGAATAAACACATTACAATACAGTTATATGATGAAATATTATGCAGCAGTGAAAACGAATAAACTACACCTATTTTCAACATAGATGAATTTTCCAAATATTAAGTATAAAAAGACCGTAAAATATATATAGTATGAAATAATTTTTATGAAATTAAAAAACAAGAACAATATTATATTGCTTAGATATAATAAAAAATGAGTGTATGGAAATGATAGACATAAAATTCAGAATAGTCTATCTCATAAAGTAGCAGTCTATCGGAGGTAATTTTTTTCTTAAGCTAAGAGTAGATATATGCTACTTATTATTCTATCATTATACTTGCCGGTCTTTAATATTTTGTAACAAGTAAGGTTGAAAAACACTGCTCTAGAGTTATAAGGATTATGGTCTTTTGCTCTATTATTACATAATGTTATTAATTGAGAGTTATTAATGACTGAAGTACATCTCAATAACTACTTTCCAGTTAATGTTAAAAGTAACGAGTTGGCTCATGCCTGTAATCCCAGCATTTTGGGAGGCTGAGGTGGGTGGATCACAAGGTCAGGAGATTGAGACCATCCTGGCTAACATGGTGAAACTCTGTCTCTACTAAAAATACAAAAAATTAGCTGGTGTGGTGGTATGCACCTGTAGTCTCAGCTGCTAGGGAGGCTGAGGCAGGAGAATCACTTGAACCAGGGAGGTAGGAGTTGCAGTGAGCTGAGATCATGCCACTGCACTCCAGCCTAGGTGACAGAGCAAAACTCTGTCTGAAAAGAAAAGAAAAATAATAAGTTTACCTGGCTAGAGCAGTCAGGTGAGAGAAAGAAACAAGGGGAATCCAAATAGGAAGAAAGGAAGTCAAACTATCCCTTTTTGCACACGACATGATCCTATATCTAGAAAATGCCATATTCAGCCCCAAAGCTCCTTAAGGTGATAAACAACTTCAGCAAAGTCTCAGGATACAAAATCAATGTGCAAAAATCACTAGCATTCCTATACACCAACAACAGTCAAGCCAAGAACCAAATCAAGGACACAATCCCATTCATAATTGCCACAAAAACAATAAAATAAAATAAAATGCAACTATCCACGTTATGTGGTTTGGCTGTGTCCCCATCCAAATATTGAATTGTAGCTCCCATAATTCCCCTGGATCATGAGAGGGACCCAGTGGGAGGTAATTGAATAATGGGGAGCAGATCTTTCCCATGATGTTCTTGTGATAGTAAGTCTCACAAGATCTGATGGTCTTTAAAGGGGGGTTCTCCTGAACATGCTCTCTCTCGCCTGCTGCCACATAAGACCTGACTTTGCTTCTCCTTTGCCTTCTGCCATGATTGTGGGGCCTCCCCAGCCACATGAAACTGTGAGTTCCATTAAACTTTTCTTCTTTATAAATTATCCAGTCTCAGGTATGTCTTTATTAGCAGCATGAGAACAGACTAATACAGTAAATTGGTACCAGAAGTTGGGTTCTACTGTAAAGATATCCAAAAATGTGGAAGCAACTTTGTAACTGGGTAACAAGAAGAGGTTGGAACAGTTTGTAAAGCTCAGAAGAACTCAGAAAGATGTAGGAAAGTTTGGAACTTCCTGGAGACTTGTTGAATGGCTTTGGCCAAATGCTGATAGTGATATGGACAATAAAGTTCAGGCTGAGTTGGTCTCAGATGGAGATGAGAAACCTGCTGGGAACTGAAGCAAAGGTGACTCTTGCTATGTTTTAGCAAGGAAACTGGTAGCATTTTGCCCCTGCCCTAGAAGATCTGTAGAACTTTGAAATTGAGAGAGATGATTTAGGGTATCTGGGGGAAGAAATTTCTAAGCAGCAAAGGGCTCAAGAAGAAGCAGAGCATAAAAGTTTGAAAATTTTGCAGCCTGACTACTATGCAATTGTACTATGTGTAGTACTATGCAATAGAAAAGAAAACCTCATTTTCTGGGGAGAAATTCAAGCCAGCTGCAGAAATTTGCATAAGTAACAAGGAGCCAAATGCTAATCACTAAGTCAATGCAGAAAATGTCTCAGGGGCATGTCGGAGACCTTCACAGCAGCCCCTCCCATCACAGCTCCAGAGGCCTAGGAGGGAAAAATGATTTCATAGGTCAGGCCCAGGGCCCTCCTTGCTGTGTGCAGCCTTGGGACTCGGTGCCCTGCATCCCAGCCACCCCAGCTGTGGCTAAAAGGGGCTAATGTACAGCTCAGGCCATTGCTTCAGAAGGTGCAAGCCCCAAACCTTAGCAGCTTCCACATGATGTTGGGCTTGTGGGTGCACAGAAGTCAAGAATTGAGGTTTGGGAACCTCCACCTAGATTTCAGAGGATGTATGGAAACTCCTGAATGTCCAGGCAGAAGTTCACTGCCGGGACAGAACTCTCATGGAAAACCTCTGCTGGGGCAGTGTGAAAGGGAAATGTGGGGTTGCTTGAGGTTTGGGAACCTCCACCTAGATTTAAGAGGATGTATGGAAACTCCTGAATGTCCAGACAGAAGTTCACTCCTGGGATAGAGCTCTCATGGAGAACCTCTGCTAGGGCAGTGCGAAAGGGAAATGTGGGGTTGGTGCTCCCTGGGGCACCAACTAGTGGAGCTGTGAAAAGATGGCTACTGTCCTCCAAACCCCAGAATGATAGATTCACCATGCACCATGCACCTGGAAAAGCCAGAGATATTCAACACCAGCCTGTGAAAGCAGCCAGGAGGGGATTTGTAACCTGCAAAGCCACAGGGACAGAGCTGCCCAAGGCCATGGGAGCCTACCTCTTGCATCAGTGTGACCTGGATGTGAGACATAGAGTCAAATGGGATAATTTCGGAGCTTTAAAGTTTGACTGCCCTGTTGTATTTTGAACTTGCATAGAGCCTGTAGCCCCTTGTTTTGGCCAGTTTCTCCCAGGCATCATGCTACTTGATATTTGGAACAGCTGTATTTATCCAATGCCTGTACCTGCATTGTATCTAGGAAGTAACTAATTTGTTTTTGATTTTACAGGCTCATAGGCAGAAGGGACTTGCCTTGTCTCAGATGAAACTTTGGACTGTGGACTTTTGAGTTAATACTGAAATGAGTTAAGAATTTAGGGGACTGTTGGAAAGGCATGATTGGTTTTGAAATGTGAGAACATGAGATTTGGGAGGGGCTGGGGCAGAATGATATGGTTTGGCTGTGTCCCTAGCCAAACCTTGAACTATAGCTCCCATAATTCCCACGTGTCATGGAAGGGACCTAGTGGGTATTAATTGAATGACGGGAGTGGATCTTCTCCATGCTATTCTCATGATAGTGAATAAATCTCACAAGATCTGATGGTTTTATAAGGGGAAGTTCCCTTGTGCATGCTTTCTCTCTTGCCTGCCACCATGTAAGATGTGACTTTGCTCCTCCTTTGCCTTCCACCATGATTGTAAGACCTCCCCAGCCACATGGAACTGTGAATCCCTTAAACTTTTTTTCTTTATAAATTACCCAGTCTGGGGTATGCCTTTATTAGCATTTATTAGAACAGATGAATACATCAAAAAAGTGAAAGATCTCTACAATGAGAACTACAAAACACTGCTCAAAGAAATCAGAGATAACACAAATGGAAAAACATTTCATGCTTATGGATAGGAAGAATTAATATTGTTAAAATGGCCATACTACCCAAAGCAATTTATAGATTCAACAATATTCCTATTAAACTACCAATGACATTATTCACAGAACTAGAAAAGAAAACTATTCCAAAATTCATATGAAACCAAAAAAGAGCCCAAGTAGCTAAGCAATCCTAAGCAAAAATAACAAACTTGAAGGCATCGTGCTACCCAACTTCAAACTATACTATGGGGCTACAATAATTCAAGCAACATGGTACTGTACAAAAACAGACACATAGACCAATGGAACAGAATAAAGAACCCAGAAATAATGCCACACATCTACAACTATCTGATCTTTGACAAAGCTGACAAAAACAAGCAATGGGGACAAAGCTTCCTATTCAATAAATGGTGCTGGGATAACTGGCTAGCCATATGCAAAAGTTTGAAACTGGACCCCTTCCTTACACTGTATACACAAATTAACTCAAGATGGATTAAAGACTTAAATGTAAAACCCAAAACTATAAAAGCCCTGGAAGGTAACTTAGGCAATACCATTCTGGACATAGGAACAGGCAAAGATTTTATGACAAAAATGCCAAAAGCAATTGCAACAAAAGAAAAAATTGGCAAATGGAATCTAATTAAACTGAAGAATTTCTACACAGCAAAAGAAACTATCAACAGGGTGAACAGACAACCTACAGAATGGGAGAAAATTTATGCAAACTATGCATCTAACAAAGGTTTAATATCCAGCATCTATAAGGAACTTCAACAAATTTCCAAGAAAAAAACAACCCCATTAAAAAGTGGGCAAAGGACATAAACACTTTTCATAAGAAGAATACATGGGGCCAACAATCATGTGAAAAAAAAGGTCAACATCATGATCATTCAAAAAATGCACATCAAAACCACAATGAGATACCATTTTATCCAGACAGAATGGCTATTAATAAAAAGTCAAAAAACGCTGCTGAGGTTGTGGAGAAAAAGGGATGCTTTTACACTGTTGATAGGAGTGTAAATTAGTTCAACCATTGTGGAAGACAGGATGGCAATTCTTCAAAGACCTAAAAACAGAAATACCACTCAACCCAGCAATCCCATTACTGGCTACATACCTAAAGGAATATAATTTTTTTTACTAAAGACATGCACACATATGTTTACTGCAGCACTATTCACAATAGCAAGGACATGGAATCAACCTAAATGTCCATCAGTGGTAGACTGGATAAAGAAAATGTAGTAAATATACATCATGGAATACTGTGCAGCCATAAAAAAGAATGATATCATGTCCTTTGCAGGAATATGGGTGGAGCTGGAGGGTATTATCCTTAGCAGACTAACACAGGAACAGAAAACCAAATGCCACATGTTCTCACTTAGAAGTGTGAGCTAAATGATAAAAATGAGTGAACACATAGAGGGAACAACACACACTGGGGCCTATCAGAAAATGGAGGCTGGGAAGAGGGAGAGGATCAAGGAAAATAGTTAATGGGTACTAGGCTTAGTACCTGGGTAACAAAATAATCTGTACAACAAACCCCCATGACACAAGTTTACCTATATAACAATCCCGCACAGGTACTCTGAACTTAAAAGTTAAGAAAATAACAGCAGTAATCATAGTTAACATTTGTTGAGAAAAAAATGAGTTTAGAAATAATTTTCAGATATATTTCCTTTTTTGACCTGTATCCACAAAGTAAACGAAGCAAAAGCTTTTAACAACACACAGCTGATCCTATTGGAGTTGAACTGGGCACTGATTATTTTTTTTCAGTGAATAGTATTTGAAAAGACCTCAAACGACTTCATCTCCATGGCCATGTGAGGAAAAAGCCTTCATATTCTCATTATTTCTTCCATTCCAATCCCCTCAGCACTTATGGTCATGAAAATAAAAAATCTGATAACTTTATTGAACTAACCGTGTCCTGGGAACCCAGGTCCAAGTTAACCAATTCCGCTAGAAAAAAGCCATACAATTCTATGTGCTGATGCCAAGACCTTCAATATTGCTTGGAAATCTACTCATTTGTAATCTGCTCCTCTCCATCCCCTTAACAGTTCTTTCAAATATTTATCATTCATATCAAGCAAAGCCCATGATCCCACCTTTCTTGGGTTTTAGCAATATTTATTTTATTCCACAAAACATAAAGGCTGTTAGAGGAATGCCCTCAATTTACTGTGTCCTCACAGTTTAGTGTAAGAAATATCTTCTTTTGTCTAAGGCTATTATTAAATATATATTTTTGATCTTACTCCTCTATATTACCTCAGACCCTGAGGACCATCATCTAATCTCTCTACTATATCTTGTATTTTTCTCTCTACTTCAGCTCCTGCCACTCAATCTCTAAATATAATCAAGCCTATCCCACCTTTGAAGAAAAATTATTCACCACTTAAAAAAAAAAGATAAAATTCTTCCTTTTATAGTCACATTCCTTGTAATCATTGTCCACTCCATTGACCCCTGGACTTTATCTCCAAATTCCTCGTCAATCTACTGTAGTCCAGGTGCCATTCTAAATCACAGAAAGAACAACTGGATGCTAAATCCATGCATACTTTCTTCTTTCCTTTTTTTTTTTTTTTTTTTTTTTTTTTTTTTTTTTTTTTGCATATTTTCTAATTCTTATACCATTTGACTTCTCTGCAGCATTTGACACTGCTGATCACTTCTTTTATAGTTTCATATATATACATATTTGTCTGCTCAACATTTCTTTGGGGAATCACTCTTCTCTCCTTAATCCATTTGGTACAGATGGGGCTGACCCCACCTCTCCAAATAGGTTGTGATACAAACCTGACCAATCAGAATACTCATCAATCTTCAACACAGTGGATGGATCAGAAATAGGCATATAACTTATGCCAAGCCAATTAAAACCTTTCCCAGATTTTAAAAACTGGAATTTAATAGCAAATCTTTTAAAAATGTCAATGTTACGAGGATTATGTAAATCTAAAGCTATTGATGACCATTTTTATCAACATGTAAAGACAACCTGCCTAAAAATTCAGTGGAACAAAGCAGAGACTAAGGTACATTTCAGCTGTGCCTAAAAACCATATATCCCTAGACTTTCTAGCTACCTGAGCTAATACATTCCATTTTTTTAGTTAAGCTATGTGAGATGAAATTATATTGCCCAAAACTGAGCGATCTTTAATAATACATCCTTCTTGAAACTCTTCTTGTGGTTTTTGTGACCATTTATCCTATTTTTCTCCCAACTCCCAATCACTCTCAGACTCTTGTGTAAGTATCCTTTTTCTGCCTATTTCTTAAAGATATTCCATGAGATTTGTTTCTTCATCCTCTTCTCACTCTCTCTAAGTTCACCCTGTAATAATAATAACTTCACATTTTTAGTATCTAGATAGATTTAGGTATATAATTTTCTCATTATGACTATCCTACAAGGTATAATTATTTTTTATACTTTATAGAAGGAGAAACTGAATTTGGGAAGTTAAGCAAGTTGCTCTAAGTAACATAGCTAGTAAGTTTTAGAGCTGGAATTTGAACCATGCTATCTCTGATGTCAGTGCCCATAATATGTTTAAATACAGCATTTATTCACTCATCAAGTATTTGAGTGCCTACTATATTGCTGATACTCTTTCAACCACGGGGAATTCAGTAGTAACCAAGGCAGACAAAAGTCCCCACGTTAATGTGTCTTACTTTCTAAAGATGGGTGGAAGACAGATTATTCATCCTAAAAAGCAATGCATTGTTTTAGCCACAGCAATAAAGCAAATACAGTTTATAAATATTGTAAAGGAGAAAGAAAAATTGTCATTTTTTGCAGATGACATGATTATGAACATAACAATTGATATAAATGTATCAAGCTTTCTAGACATAAAGTCAATATACAAAAACCAATTATATTCCTATATAGTAGCAAAAATAATTCAAAAATGAAATTTTAAAATACAATTTTAATAGTATCAAAACATTAAATATCTAGAAACAAATCTAACTAAAGAACAAAATCTCTACGCTGAAAATATAAATCATTGTTGAAATAAATTAAAGAAAACCTACATAAATGAAGGAAAGGGATATACCTGACTAATGAATTAGAAGACTTAATATTGTTAACATAGTAATTGTCCCTCAGTTCACCTCTAGATTCAACATAATTCTAATAAAAATTTCAGCAGAGTTGTGTGTCTATAGAAATTAGCAAGTTGATGTGCTCACTTCAGCAGCACATATACTAAAATTGTAATGATACAGAGAAGATTAGCAAAAAAAAAATTAGCAAGTTGATTCTAAAATGTATATAGAAATGCAAATGACCTAGAAAAGCCAAAAAATTGTTGAAGAACAAGAAAAAAGCTAGAAGACTTACACTTCCAGATATCACGAATTATAACACTATAGCAAAGTTACAGAAATTAGGACACTATGATATTGTCATAAGGATAAATAAAGCAATGAAACAGAATAGTCTGGTTGAAAGACCCACACTGAGGCCTGGCATGGTAGCTCACGCCTGTAATCCCAGAACTTTGGGAGACTGAGGCTGGCAGATCACCTGAGGTCAGGAGTTCAAGACCACCCTGGCCAACATGGTGAAACCCTGTCTCTTCTAAAAAGTACAAAAATTAGCTGGGCATGGTGGCAGGCACCTGTAATCCCAGCTACTTGGGAGGCTGAGGCATGAGAATCTTTAGAAGAAAACAGAATATCCTGATTTGGGGGTAGGAAAAGATCTCTTAAAACATAAAAAGTGCCAACCATAAAAGAAAACATTTTGAGAAGTGGACAAAATTAAGAACATCTGTTCACCAGAAAACACCTCTAAAAGAATGAAAAGGGGCCAGGTGTGGTGGCTCAGGCCTGTAATCTCAACACTTTGGGAGGGAGAAGTGGACAGATTGTTTGAGTTTAGGAGTTTGAGATCCACCAGAGCAACATAAAAAGACCTCATTTCTACAAAAAAAAATTTTTTTAATTAGCCAACCAGGATGGTGTACACCTGTAGTCCCAGTTACTCAGGAGATTTAGGCAGGAGGATTGCTTGAGCTGAGAAATTTGAGGCTGCACTGAGCCATGATCGTGTCACTGTATTCCAGCCTGGGTGACAGAAAAGGCAAGCAAGGTATGAGAAAAGATATTTATAATGCTTATGTTCATCAAAGGCTTTTATCTTACTATACAGAGAATGCCTACAAATCAATAAGAAAAGACAGACAAACCAGTAGAAAAATGGACAAGAGTTGAGCAGATACTCTATCAAAGAGAATATTCAGATAGCTCATAAACAGAGAAAAAAATGTGTTCAAGTTATCAATGTAAAATGCAAATTAAAATCACAATGAGACACCACCACTTACCCATTAAAATAACTAAAAACAACAACAAAACCAGATAATACCAAATGTTGGCAAGGATATGGAATACAGGAATTCTATTTATTTCTTGTTTCTTTTTTCTTTATACATCTGTCAACTCATACCTATAGTGGAATACAGGAATTCTGATACATTGCTGGTGGGAATGTCAGTTGGTACAACCACTTTGGAAAATGGCTTGACACTATTTAATAAAGCTGAACTCTATGACACAGCATTTATACTCCTGGATACATGCAAAGAGAAATGAATCTATATGTCTACCAAAGACATGTAGAGAAATGTTTATGGCAGTTTTTTGGGGTAATAACCAAATCTGGAAACTATTAAATTGTCCATCAATGGTAGACTAAATGAATAAATTTTAATATAGTTATACAATAATATACTATGTAGGAATGAATAACAGCTGTTAAAAGAAAAACTTTAAACAAATTAAACAGAGTTTAATTGAACAAAAAACCATTCAGGAATCAGGCAGCCTCCAGAACCAGAACAGGATCAGAGCAACTCCAGGGCTGCGACAGGATTCGATATCATTTATGGACAGAAAAAGGAAAGTGATATACAGAAAACAGAAGTGAGGTGCAGAAACAAATGGATTGGTTACAGCTGGGCACTTGCCTTGTTTGAAATTGGTTTGAACAGCTGACTGTGGTTGACTGAAGTTTGGCGACTGTGATTGGCTCACACTCAGCTACTTGTTACAACAGTAGGTTATGGTCTTTTTACACATCAAGTTTGGTTACAGTTTACTATGTATGGAGAAACCTTTAGCCCAACTGAAAATTTGGAGGCAGCTTTGGACCAAACTTGATTTAACACAACTAATACCATGCAACATGACCCTAAGTGATTATATTGTTGAGTTACAACAGATACAAAAGAGCACATATTCCAATTCCATTAATATAAAGATCAAAAGCAAGCTAAATTAATCTGTAGTGTTAGAAGTCAAGGGAGTGACTGAAAGAAAGAAAGGGGAGAGGGAGGGAGAAAGAGAAAGAGAGAGAGAGATGGGCTGGGAAGAGAGAAAAAGAGAAAGAAGGAAGAAGGCAAGGGAGAGGGAATAAGAGATAAGAGGGTCGGGGGAGGAGAAGAGGAAGAAGAAAGGAGGGAGAGAGGGAGGAAGAGAGGAAAAGAAAGAAAAAAGATGGAGAAGGAGGGAAGGAAGGGAGGGAGGGAAGAAGGGAGGGAGGGAAGGGGAAAAAAGATAGTGTTACTTTTGGAGAGAGGTTGTGACTGGAGAGGTGACAAGAAGGGATTCCAGACCCTAAAGATGATCTTTATATTTTCTGTGGAAGAATATATATGACATTTATTATTTTAATCATTTGCAATATTTTTCCTTCTGAGTCTGGCTTATTTCACCTAACATAACATCCTCCAGTTCCATCCATGTTGTTGCAGATGAAAGGATCCTATTCTTTTTTATGGCTGGAATCATCATGGAATAAGTACTATTCCACTGTGTACATGTGCCACATTTTCTTTATCCATTCATTTGTTGGACAGTTAGGTTGTTTCCAAATCTTGGTTATTGTGAATTGTGCTGCAGTAAACATCGGAGTGCAGCTATCTCGTGATATACTGATTTCCTTTATTTGGGTTATGTACCTAGCAGTGGGATTGCTGGATCATATAATAGCTCTATTTTTAGTTTTTTTATGGAACCCCCATACCATTCTTCATAGTGGTTGTACTAATTTACATTCCCACCAAGAGTATATAAGCGTTCTCCTTTCTCCACATCCTTGCCAGCATTCATTATTGTCTGTCTTTTGGATAAAAGCCATTTTAACTGGGGTAAGATGATACCTCATTGTACTTGTGATTTGGATTTATCTGATGATCAATGATGTTAAGCACCTTTTCATAATACCTATTTGCAATTTTGTATGTCTTCTTTTGAGAAATATCTATTCAGATCTTTTGTCCATTTTAAATCAGATTGTTATATTTTTTCCTATTTAGTTGTGAGCTCCTTATATATTCCAGTTATTAATCCCATGCCAGATAGACAATTTGCAAATATTTTCTCCCATTCTGTGGATTGTCTCTTCATCTTGTTGATTTTTCCTTTGCTGTGCAGAAGCTATTTAACTTGATGTGATCCCATTTGTTCACTTTTGCTTTGGTTGCCCGTGCTTTTGCTCAAGAAATATTTGCTCAGTCCAATGTCCTGGAGAGTTTCCCCAATGTTTTCTTTCAGTAGTTTCATAGTTTAAGGTCATAGATTTAAGCTTTTAATCCATCTTCATTTGGTTTGTGTATATGTTGAGAGATACGTTCTAGTAGTATTCTTCTGCATATGAATATACAGTTTTCCTATTTATTGAAGAGACTGTCCTTCCCCCAATGTTTGTTCTTAGTACCTTTGTTAAAAATTAGTTCACTGTAGATGTATGCACTTATTTCTGGGTTCTGTATTCTATCCCATTGGTCTATATGTCTGCTATATTCTATCCTATTGGTCTATATGTCATAGTACTGCTTTTATGCCAGTACCATGCTGTTTTGGTTACTATAGCTCTGTAGTATAATTTGAAGTCAGGTAATGTGAGTCACATTCCTCCAGTTTTGTTCTTTTTACTCAGGGTGGCTTTGGCTATTCTAGGTTTTTATGATTCCATATAAATTTTAGGATATTTTTTCTATTTCAGTGAAGAATGTCATTGGTATTTTAATAGAGATTTCACTGAATTTGTAGATTGCTTTGGATAGTAGGAATATTTTAACAATATTTATTCTTTCAATCCATGAATATGGGATATCTTTCCATTTTGTGTGTGCTCTCTTCAATCAATTTCTTTCATCAGTGTTTTATAGTTTTCATTGTAGAGATCTTTCACTTCTTTGGTTAATTCCTAAATTTTTAATTTTATGTGTAGCTATTACAAATGGGATTACCTTCTTGATTTCTTTTTCAGATTATTTGCTGTTGGCATCTAGAAATGCTACTTGTTTCATATGTTGATTTTTGTATCCTGCTACTTTAATGAATTTATTAGTTTTAATATTATTCTGATGCAGTCTTTAGGATTTTTCAAATATGAGGTAATATAATCTGCAAATAAGGATAATTTGAATTCTTTCTTTCCATTTTGGATGCCTTTTCTTTCTCTCTCTTGTCTGATTATTCTAGCTAGGACCTCCAGTGCTATGTTGAATAACAGCGGTAAAAAATGGGCACCGTTATCTTGTTCCAGATCTTAGAAGAAAGGCTGTCAGTTTTTTTCCATTCAGTATGATACTAGCTGTGAGTCTGTCATATATGGCTTTTATTCTGTTGAGGTATATTCATTCTATACTCAGTTTTTTGAGGGATTTTATTATGAAGAGCTGTTGAATTTCATCAAATGCTTTTTCAACATCAGTTGAAGTGATCATATGGTGTTTGTCCTTCATTCTGTTGATATGGTGTGTCACAGTGATTAATTTACATATGTTGAACCATCCTTGCATCCCTGGGATGAATCTCAATTAATGAAGGATTTATAAAAATTGTTAGTTTATTTTAAGTTCCAGGATACATGTGCAGGATGTACAGGTTTGTCACATAGTTAAACATGTGCCATGGTTGTTTGCTGCACCTATCAACCCATCACCTAGGTATTAAGCCCCACATGTGTTAGCTATTTATAGCTGATGCTCTACCTCACCCCACACCTCTCCAACAGGCCCCAATATGTGTTGTTTCCCTCCCTGTGTCCATGCATTCTCTTTGTTCAGCTCCCACTTAAAAGTGAAAACATGTGGTGTTTGGTTTTTTTTTGTTCCTGTGTTAGTTTGCTGAAGATAATGACTTACATCTTCATCCATGTCCCTGCAAAGGACATGGTTTCATTCTTTTTTATGGTTGCATAGTATTTGATGGTGTATATGTACCACATTTTCTTTATCCATTCTATAATTGATGGGTATTTGGGTTGACTTCATGTCTTTGCTATTGTAAATAGTGCTACAATGAATATATATGTGCATGCATCTTTATAGTAGAATGATTTATATTTTTGGGGTGTATACCCAGTAATGGGATTGCTGGGTCAAATGGTATTTCTGATTCTAGGTCTTTGAGGAATCACCACACTGTCTTCCACAATGGTTGAATTAATTTACATTCCTACCAATGTTGTAAAAGCATTCCTATTTCTCCAAAGCCTTCCTTGCAGCATTTGTTGTGTCTTTACTTTTTAAATAATTGCCAATGAATTATCTTTTTGATGTGTTGTTGAATTTGGCTTGCTAGTATTTTGTGGAGGATTTTGCTTCAATGTTCATCAGAAATATTGGCCTATAATTTTCTTTTATTGAGAAAAATCATATTGTAGCTGAATATTGTTATCTTTTTCTGGGTTTGGAAAGTTTTCTGTTTTTATCCTTTTAAATAAATTTTCTACCCAAATCTCTCTTTCTACCTTCTCTTTAAGGTCATTAACTCTTAACTTTGTCCTTTTAAGGCTATTTTCTAGATACTACAGGCATGCTTCGTTCTTTTTTACAGTTTTGTCTCCTCTGGCTGTATTTTCAAATAGCCTGTCTTCAAACTCACTAATTCTTTCTTCTGCTTGATCAGTACTGCAATTGAGGGACCATGATGCATTCTTCCATATGTCAATTGAATTTTTCAGCTCCAGAATTTTTGCTTGATTTTTAAAAAAATATTTTAATTTCTTTGTTAAATTTATCTGGTAAGATTCTGAATTCCTTCTCTGTGTTCTCTTGAATTTCATTAGCTTCCTCAAAACAGCTGTTTTGAATTCTCTATCTGAAAGATCAAATGTCTCTGTGACTCTGGGATTTGTCACTGTATTCCCTTACTTTTTTTGGTAAGGTCATGATGTCTGTGGATGTTCATTGATGTCTGGGCATTGAAGAGTTAGGTAATTACTATAGTCTTCACAGTCTGGGCTTGTTTGTACCCATTCTTCTTGGGAATACTTTCTAAGTATTTAAAGGGAATTGAGTGTTGTAATCTAAGTCTTCAGTCACTGCAGCCATATCTGCATTAGAGGGCACCCCAAACCCACTAACACTGTGACTCTTGAAGCTTTGTAGAGATACTGCCTTAGTTGTCTTGGGTAAGATCCAGGAGAATTCTTGGGATTACCAGGCAGATATCCTTGTCCTCTTCCCTTACATCTCCCCCAATCCCTGAGTCTCTCTGTGTGCTGAGCTGCCTAGACTTGTGGAAGGAGTGACATAAGCCCCACCATGGCCACCACCACTGGGACTGTGCCAGGTCCAACATGAAGGCAGCACAGTACTGGGTCTCACCCAAGGCCTCTGGCAACTATTATCTGGCTACTGCTGATGTTTATTCAAGACCCAAGGGCTCTTTAGTAAGCAGGTAGAAGATCCAGCCTGGCTTGTTTCTTTTCCTTCAGGGCAACAAGTTCTCTTCTAGCCCAGGGTGGTTCTAGAAATGCTGTCTGGAAACTAGGGCCTAGAGTTGGTAACTTTAGAAATCTACTTGATGTTTCATTTTACTGTGGCTTAGCAGGCACCCAAGTTGCAAGACAACATCCTTTTTACTCTTACCTCTTTCTTCTTCAATCAGATGGAGTCTTTCCCATGACCACCACAGCTGGAAATGCACTGGGTCATACCTGAATCCTGCATGGCACTGGGTCTCACCCAAGGCGTGAATACTGCCTGGCTACCACTGATGTTCATTCAAGGCCCAGGGGCTCTTTAGTCATCAGGTGAAGAATCCTACCAGGACTGGGTTCTTCCCCTCAAGACAGTAGATTCCCTTCTGGCCCAGGATGTGTTTAAAATTGTTTTCTGGGAGGTAGGGCCTAGCATGGGGACTCCAGGACTCTGCTTGGTGCTTCATTTTACTGTAGGTGAGCTGGTATCCAAATTGCAAGACAAAGCCCTCTTTACTCTCCTCTTCTCCTTTCCTTAATTGGAAGGAGTCTCTGCCAAAGTACTGTCTGGAGTTGGGGGAGGGGTGACACAACCACTCCCTTAGCTGCCCCAGCTGGTGTCTCACTAGGCCATGTACACTCCAAGTCCACTGGCTTTGAGCCCAGTACCAGCACTAGGACTTGCCCAGGAATTACAGTCTTTGTAGCCTAAATTGCCTTTCAAGTTTATTTAGAACCCCAGAGCACTTTAGGTATCAGTGGTGGGCTAGCTGGAACTCTCAGGTTCTGACTGCTGGGATGGACAATTCCCCTCTGGCCAGGGCTGATCTAAATGCTTTCTCTGTGGGCACCAGCTGAATTCTGCCCCATGTTGCTTTCCACTGTGACAGGACAGCACTGCGTTACAATGCAAAGTCCCATAGTCACTATGCTCTCCCTGCCCCAAGCATCATATTCTCTCTCTGTACTAAGAGGCCACTACTAGGAGGTGGAGGAAGGGTGGTATAGACAATTCAAGACTGTCTTTCCTATTCTCTTCAGTGCCTCTTTCCTTGATATGATATTAAAAGCAGATATTGTGATCATTAACCTGATTTTTGGTTCTTATGAAGATGCTTTCTTATGTGGATAGTTGTTCAATGTGGTGTTCCTGTGGGGAAGATGATCACTGGAGGGTTCTGTTAGGCCATCTTGCTCTGCCTCTCTCAAAATTTCATTTTTTTAAAATATTTTATTTTATTTTAAGTTTTGGGATACATGTGCAAGATGTGCAGGTTACATAGGTAAGCATGTGCCATGGTGGTTTGCTGCACCTATCAACCCATCACCTAGGTATTAAGCCCCATATGCATTTAGCTATTTATCCTGGTGTTCTCCTTCCTCCACCCCCAAAATTTCATTTTTTCAATGGGTGAATGATATTTCATTGTACATATATACCTCGTTTTGTTTATCCATTCATCTGTGGATGGATGCTTGAGTTGTTTCCACCTTTTACTGATTGCATATAATACTGCTATGAACATTGATGTGCAAGTTATCTGAGTCCCTGCTTTCAACTTTTTTGGATATATACATAGGAGTGGGATTGCTGGGTCATATGTAGTTCTAGGTTTACCTTAAAAAATTAAACTATATTACTATTATTGATCATTATTATTGATTGTTTTAAGAGACAGGATCTTGGTATGCTACCTAGGCTGTAATTGAACTCCTGGGCTTAAGCAATCCTCTCACCTCAGCCTGCCAAGTATCTGGGACTACAGGCACATGCCACTGTTTCCAGCTCTATGTTTAATGTTTTGAGAATTCACAACAATTTTCCACAATGGCTGCACCACTTTGCATTCCCACTAGCAATGCACAAGAGTTCCAATTTCTGTACATTCTTACCAATACTTGTTATTTTCTGAGTTTTTGTTTGTTTGTTTTGGTTTTCTTATAACCATCTTAGTAAGTGTGAAGTGGTATCTCATTGTAGTTATGATTTGCATTTCCTAATAACTCATAATGTTGAACATCTTTTCATGTGCTTATTGGCCATTTGTATATTTTCTTAGGAGAAATGTCTGTTCAAATCCTTTGCCCATTTTTGAATTAGGTTGTTTTATTGTTATTGAGTTTTAGAAGTTATTTATGTATTCTAAATTATTAATTCCTTATCAGTTATATGCTTTATAAACATTTTCTCTCATTTACTACATCATCTTTTCAATTTTTACATAATTCTTTGATGTACAAAAGTTTTTAATTTTGAAGTTTATCTTTTTTTATTTGTTTTCTGTGCTCTTGGTATTATATCTATGAAGTCATTGTTAAAGCCATTGTCATGAAGATGTTCCACAAGTTTTCATTTTCCATCTAAGAGTTGTATGGTTTTGTTTGCTTGTTTGTTTGTTTTTAGAGACAGGGTCTCACTCTGTTGCCCAAGGTGGAGTGCAGTGGCATAATCATGGCTCACTGCAGCCTTCACCTCCTGGGCTCAAGTGATCCTCCCACCTTAGCCTCCCGAGTAGCTGAGACTATAGGTGTGCATCACCACGCCTGGCTAATTTGTTTTTTAAATTTTTTGTAGAGACAGGGTCTCACTATGTTGCCCAAGCTGGGAGAGTTGTATAGTTCTCTCTCTTAAGTTTACATCTTTGATTAGTTTTGAGTTCATTTTTGTATATGATATAAGGTAAAGGACCAACTTAATTCTTTTACATGATATGTCAGGTTGTCTCAGCACCATTTGTTGAAAAGATTATTCTTTCCCTATTGAATGGTCTTGAAACCCTAGTCAGAAATCAATTGACGATATATATATGAGACTTTATTTCTGGCCTCTCTATCCTATTTTATTGATCTATATGTCTGTCCTTATGACAGTACTGTTTTATTTGCTGTAGCTTTGTAGTAAGTCTCAAAGTTGGGTAGTGCGAATCCTTCAAGTTTATTCCTTGTTTTCAAGATTTATTTTGGCTATTCACGGGCCTCTGCAGTTTCATATTAATCTGAGGATCACTTTTTCTATTTCTGTGAAAAAGACTGTTGGACTTTTGATTACATTAAATCTGTAGATCTCTTTGGGGTAGAATTGATATCTATGAATAGGGACCTCTTTCCATTTATTTCTGTCTTCTTTAATTTCTTTCAGCAATGTTTTATAGTTTTCAGCATATATCTTCCACTTCCTTGGTTAGATTTATTTCTAAGTATTTTATTCTTTTAGCTGCTTCTATAAATGGAATTGCTTTTCTTTTTTCTCCCTGTTATTTTTTTAGAGACAGGGTCTCCCTCTGTTGCCCAGACTGGAGTGCAGTGATATAATCATAGCTCACTGCACCCTTGAACTTCTAGGCTCAAGCAGTTCTCCCACCTCAGCCTACCAATAGCTGGGACTATAGATATGTGCCACCATACCTGGCTTTTTTTTTTTTTTTTTTTAAAGACAGGGGCCCCGTTTTTTTTTTTTTTTTTTTTTTTTTATTTTTAATTGTAGATTTTTTTTTTTTTTTTTTTTTTTTTTTGAGACAGGGTCACTCTCTGTCACCAAGACTGGACTGAGTGGCATGATCATGGCTCACTGAAGCCTCAGACTCCAGGGTTCAAATGATCCTTCCACCTTAGCCCCCCAAGTAGCTGGGACTATAGGCATGTGCTACCACCATACCCAGCTAATTTTTAAATTTTTTGTAGAGACAGGGCCTCAGTATATTACTCAGGTTGGTCTCAGACTCCTGGACTCAAGCAGTCCTCCCACCTCAGCCTCCTAAAGGGCTGGGATTACAGGCATGAGCCACCACACCTGGCCAATTGTGGATTTTTAAATAACTACCCTTTATTATTTTGAGGAATGTTATCTCCATATGCACTGAGATAATTATGTGGCTTTTCTCCCTTCATTTTTTGAATGTGATGGGTTACATTTCTTGATTTTCTTATGTTGAGCCACCTTTGCATCCCTGAGATAAATCTAGAAAGATTTCACGTTGAAAAGGCTTTTATTATGGTCTTGGATTTGATTTGTTAATATTTTGTTGAGGATTTTTGCATCTATATTCATAAGGAATATTGGTCTATAATTTTCTTGTGATGTCTATCTAGCTTTAGTATCAGAGTAATTCTATCATCATAGAATGAATGAAGAAGTGTTCCCTCCTCTTTAATTTTTTGGAAGTATTTGGTAAGAATTCATTTTAATTCTTCTTTAAATATTTGATAGAATTCACTAGTGAAGCCATCTGATCCAAGACTTTTCTTTGTTGGGAAATTTCTGATCACTGATTTGATCTCTTTATTTGTTAGAGGTCTAATATGGTTTCAATGTGTGTCCCTGCCAAATCTCATGTTTAAATGTGACCTGTGATGTTGGTAGTGGGGCTAGTGGGAGGTTTTTGGGTTATGGGTGGATCTCTCATGAATGGTTTGTTGCTGTTCTTGCAGTCATGAGTGAGTTCTCATTCTATCAGTTCATGTGAGATCTGGTTGTTTAAAAGAGCCTGATACCCCTTCCCTCTCTCTCTTTTTCTGTCTTTCACCATGTGATATGCCAGCTCCCCTCTGCCTTCCACCATGATTATAAGCTTCTTGAGGCCTCACTGGGAACAGATGCTGGCACTGTTTCACATACAGCCTGCAGAACCATGAGCCAAATAAACCCCTTTTCTTTGTAAATTACCCAGTCTCAAGGATTTCTTTTTTTTTTCCTTCAGGTATTCCTTTATAGCAATGCAAAATAAACTAACTAACACAGGATCTGTTGAGACTTTCTATTTCTTCTTGAGTCAGTTTAGGTAATTTCAAGGAATTGGTTCATTTCTTCTAGGTTATCCAATATGCTGGCATACAATTGCTCATAGTATTCTCTTATAATTGTTTTTTTAAAATCTCTGCAAGATTGGTGGTAATGTCCTCACTTTCATTTCTGATTTTGGTTATTTATGTATCTTTGCTAATGTTTTTGTCAGTCTACCTCAAGGTATATTCATTCTGTGGATCTTTTCAAAGAACCAATTTTTGGTTAGAGTGTTTTTCTCTGCTATTTTTCTATTCTCTCTTTTGTTTATCTCTAATCTTTATTATTTTCTTTCTTTTGTTGGTTTTGGGTTTAGTTTGCACCACTTTTTCTGGTGTCTTAAGGTGTAAAGTTAGGTTATTGATTTGATTTTCTTTTTGGTATTTTTTTTTTTTTTGAGATGGAGTCTTGCTCTGTCACCAGGCTGGAATTCAGTGGCACAATCTTGGCTCACTGCAACCTCTGCCTCCCAGGTTCAAGCAATTCTCCTACCTCAGCCTTCCGAGTAGCTGGGACTACAGGTACGTGCCACCACACCCGGCTAATTTTTGTGTTTTAGTAGAAACAAGGTTTCACCATGTTGGCCAGGATGGTCTCAAACGCCTGACATCATGATCAACTTGCCTCAGCCTCACAAAGTACTGGGATTACAGGCATGAGACACTGCACCCGGCCAACATTTTTTTTAATGTAAACACTTACAGCTATGATTTTCCCTCTAAGCCCTTTTTCTCACTACATCCTATGAATTTTGGTATGTTGTGTATTCATTTGCATTTGTCTCTTATTATTTTCTAATATCCCTTGTGATTTTTTTTGACCCATTAGTTGTTTAAGAATTAGTTGTTTAAGGCCAGGCGTGGTGGCTCATGCCTGTAATCCCAGCGCTTTGGGAGGCCAAGATGGGCGGATCACCTGAGATCAGGAATTCAAGACCAGCTTGGCCAACATGGTGCAACCCTGTCTCCAGTAAAAATACCAAAAATTAGCTGGGTGTAGTGGTGGGTGCCTGTAATCCCAGCTACTCAGGAGGCTGAGACGGGAGAATTGCTTGAACTTGGGAGACAGAGGTTGCAGTGAGCCAAGATTGCACCATTGTACTCCAGTCTGGGCAACAAGAGTGAAACTCCATCTCAAAAAAGAAAAAAAAAAAAAGAATGAATTGTTTATTTTCTGTAGCTTTGTACATTTTCTAATTTTCCTTTATTGATTTCTAACTTTATAAAGTTTTGCATTCTTCGTTAAAGAACAGACAGATACTTTACATGGTATCTATTTTAAAAAATCTATTGGGACTTGTTTTGTGGCTTACCATATGTTCTATCCCAGAGAACGTGCCATGTGCACTTGAGAAAAATATGTATTCTGCTGTTATACTGGGTAGACTATTGTATATATGACTGTTAGGACTAATTGTAATTTTCACATGTGGTATAAAGTAGGCATCCAGATTCATCCCTTTACATGTAGATATCAGTTGTCATGGTACCATTTGTTGAGGAGACTGCTTTTTCCATGAAATTGTCTTGGCACCGTTGTCAAAAATCAATTGGTTTCAGAGTAGAAGAGGGACTTTAAAAAATAATCAATTGGTCATAGATGTATGGGTTTATTTCTGGACTCTCAATTTTATTCCATTGATCTATATGTCAATCCTTATGGCTATACTACTTCAGTAAAGTTTTATGGCTTTCTTCATATTAGTCTGACACATTTCTGTTTGGCTTATTTCTAGATATTTTAAATTTTTTGTTGCTATAATGACATGAAGCTTTATAAAATTGTATTTTCATTGATAACCAAAAATATAAAATATTTAAAATTAGTTATTGATAGGTAGTTCCTAGGAAATCAATTTACTTTTATATTTTAATCGTCTATCCTGTGTTTATTTGGTAGGCTTATAAAAAATTTGTGGCAAATACATATACCATAAAATTTACCATTTAAACTATGTTAAAGTATACAATTCAGAGCCATTAAGTAAATTCACAACGTTATGCAACTGTTACCACTGTCTAGTTCCAGAATGTTTTTATCATTACAAGTGGAAACTCCATTTGGTAAGCATTTCAAAGTTGAAGACTTCTGAGAGATTTCTTACATTATTTATTTGAATATTTCATTATGTCTGACTCTTGGCTTACCCCTTCTGACACTTTTATAAGATTAATATTAAATGTTCTGGATTGGCTGGGCATAGTGTTTCATGTCTGTAATGTTAGCACTTTGGGAGGCCAAGGTGGGTAGAACACCTGAAGCCAGAAGTTTGAGATCAGCCTGAGCAATATAGCAAGACTTTGTCTTTACCAAAAAAAGAAAAAAGTACAAAAATTAGCCAGGCATGGTCATGTGCACCTATAGTCCCAGCTACTCGGGAGGCTGAGTATATGCTGTCATATACTCATATACATATACATAAGGGTATACGCTATCAACATGACGTATAACTATTGACGTTAATATCGATCATTAGGCTGAGATAGTATTTGTCACGTTTCTCTACTGTAAAGTTACTTTCCCCCTCTCATTTCCATATTGTACTCTTTGAGAGGAAGTCACTGTATGTAGTCCACACTTAAGGAGAGGGAGTTATGCTCTACAGCCTTGAGCGTGGAGTATCTACATAAATTATTTGGAATATTTCTGCACAGGAAATTTGTCTTTTTACTTATTTACTATAGTTATAGTTTTTTTTTTAACACTTCCTTACTTTCTGATACTACAAGATACTCCAGACACTACAAGATACTTTTGTATATACCTCCTATATACAAGATGAACCCAGTCCTATAATCAGCTATATCTCTCTGATTTTTTTTTAATTGGAGAGTGATATTAGAAACCAAGATGTAAGCACCAGATGTTCTATATTCTCATAAGTGTTCTTTTTAATAGCTTTTAATTTCTTCTAATTTCTCTGCTTTGAGGGTATTCATTCTTTTAAAGACTACTTACATTTGTTTTATTTAATGATATTTCCTTGGGTGGTATTTGTTATTCTGTTTGTTGAATTTAGTTATGAGGGTGATTTTTCTTAAACATTCTGTGAATGTGTGCTTACATTTTAATTTGAGATTCTCTATTTGCTTTCCTATAGAGTTACTGTTTTCTATAGTTTGATGCCAATGATTGTGGGGGAAGGACAAGATGTGCAGATAGTGAAATCTGTTAATACTTCATTTTCTCTGTGTATGGAAATCCTGCTTCTCTAGCCTAAACATCTATACACCTAAACTCAGTGCAGGGGAAAATACCTCTAGTGCCTGATGATTAGCTCAAATGGGGATGAAGATATACAAAAAGGTCAGTCCTTCCCCTATGGTCCATATCTACACCCTCTAAACTTGGGGTGCCTCAAATCTGCTCCCAAATTTTACAGTGGTCTCCACCATATCTTTTTAGTCCTATAGTTTCTTCAATTAGCTGAATTCCCCTGCCTAACATTTTTCAGAGATCTTCGAAATTCCCGACTCCTGAAGGCCCCCTTCATGATTGCAGTATTCTTATGCAATTTTTTATTTTAAAAACATACATACAACTTTTCCTGTCATTGCTAGAGATTTTGGTAGGGAGGGGATGTAGGTGCCTGTTCTCAGTCAACCATCTTGGTCTAATATCTCCATCCTTCATTTAAAAAATGAACATATGAAGGAAGCTGGAAATAAAATGGTGAAGAGAAATGTATTTACATATACAAGTGCGTTAGACTCTTTGCTTCCTCAGCACACATTTCCTCATCTGTTTTTTTCGAGACAAAGTCTCACTGGAGTGCAGTGGTGTGATCATGGCTCACTGCAGCCTCAATCTCCAGGGCTCAAATGATCCTTCCACCTCAGCCCCCTGAGTAGCTGGGACCACAGGTGTGCACCACCATGCCTGGATAATTTTTTTATTGTTTGTAGAGACAGGATTTTCCTAACGTTGCCTAGGCTGACCTTGAACTCCTGGGCTTAAGCAGTCCTCCCGCCTCAGCCTCCCAAAATGTTGGGATTACAAATGTGAGCCACTGCACCCAGCTTTCCCTACCTTTTTGCCTGCCAACTGAACCTCAATGTTGTAGCAAATGAAAATCACTTGATATCAGAGAACCTGATGCAAACCCTGACATCAAGAAATAAATGATAATTGGTCTATACTATTCATAGTAATCCCATTTCCCTTTACTAGTGATTGGTCTGGGCATGTATCCTAGTTAAGGCCGAAGAAATGTAGAGAAGTCTTAGAGTGGGGAGTCTGGGATCTTCTCTCAGATAATAAAACAGAGCCTCAAGAGGAGAAAAATCCTTTATCTTCAAAGGGATTTTTTTGTTGTGAGGAAGTTATGGCTAGAGCTGTAATGGTCATCATGTGATCATGAGGTACAAGCACAAAAAATGAACAAAAATCAATAGAAACGGCCAAGCAAGGTAGCTCACACCTGTAATCCCAGCACTTTGGGAGGCCGAGGCAGGCGGATCATGAGGTCAGGAGTTCAAGACCAGCCTGACAAACATGCTGAAACCCCACCTCAACTACAAATACAAAAATTAGCTGGGTGTGGTGGCACACACCTGTAATCCCAGCTACTCAGGAGGCTGAGGCAGGAGAATTGCTTGAACCCAGGAGGCGGAGTTTGCAGTGAGCCAAGATTGCACCACTGCACTCCAGCCTGGGCGACAGAGAGGGACGCCGTCTCAAAAAAAAAAAAAAAGAAAAGAAAAAAAAAATTAACAGAAACAGCCTAGGTACTTAATGAAATTACTGAGCTGCTGAATGACAGTCAACAATAACTATCTTTATGGTTAAAGTCACTTTGTCTGATTTTCTGTTACTTTCAGCTGACATTGTTCCAATCCACTGTGTAAATACATATGAAAAAATTTTCAAATATTATTCTAAAGTCATGTAGATTAAAATTTACTTCTAACATTTCTTACATTTCACTTTTTTTTTTTCTCCCTCAGAATTAAACCTGGAGGGGCAGCAAAAAATTTCACCTGATTCAATAAAGGACTCTAAAACTGAAGCCTCAGGTAATATTGCAGTTAGAAAACCTGCAAAAGTGATTTTTACTTTAGATGAAACTGAACTGGAATCAAAGCTAGAGCAACCATGGAAGAAAAATCTCTTTGAAAGGATGGAGGCAAGAGCCCAAGCAATGCAGCAGAAAATAATAGATAAGGAAAATCTGAAGAAGGAACTAGAAAAAAAGGCTGAAAAAAAACTCCCTAGGGATAATTTGGCCAAAGAGTGGTTTAATACTGAAAGCATGACACTGAATAATCGTGTATATTTGCTTGACAAACTTCTACCCACCTTAATTCCTGGAATAGAAAGCATGTTAATTCAGGTAGAAAAGAAGAAGGTTTTGACAGAAGTTGATACTCCAAGCAAGTTTGACCCAATTAATTATTTGGGAGAATATTTAATGAGAAACAATCCTTATTATATCAAAGACCCAGGAATGTCTGGTTACCAGAGGGTGATGAAGGAGGTCACAGAAGACCTGAAGATATATGTTCCTGACACTATCTGCAACAGGTACAATCTGTTATAGTTTCAGTTCATGATATGTCTCCTTACATTGAAAAACTAGTAGAAAAATAACATAATCATACAGACAGGACTTAAAACAAGTGATTTTACAGTTATTCAAAAAGTATTTATTGAGCTACTAGTATGTGCTTCACTCCTTTTGAGGCACTGTGAATACTAACAAAATAAATAAGTTTCTTGTATTCATAGATTTAATTATCTCACTATGACTCCAAGTGTATATTGATTTTTTTTAATCTCCCTGCACTGGAAAGTAAGCTATATGAAAGTTGAGACTTTTAAAAAATTTAACTTTCCATGTAGGCAATATATTCACCTGATTTAAAGGCCAATATGTATAAAAAAGTTATACAGTGAAAAGCTTCCCTCCCATTCTTATCTTCTATCTACCCAGTACTCCACCTCCACCATAAATAACTACTATTATTGATTTTCTATAGATCCTTACAGAATTCTTTATACATACATAAGGAAATGAAAACATGGATTCTTGATTTTCCGTCTTTTACACAAAAGCATGTGATATGAGTTATAAATACCCATTTTTACCTTGCATTTATCTTTTGTCATATAGAAGATTTTTGAATTCTATGTAGTCAAATTTAACTTTCATGACATCAGGATTTTGAGGCACTGTTACATTTCAAAATATTAAAATAATTCTTCCATGTTCTCTTCCAGAATTATGATTTTAATTTTCATTTTAAATATTGACTCATTTGGAATTTATCCTAGTGTAACATGTAAGGATTCAACTTTATCCTTTTTCAAAAGTCTACTTAGTGGTCCCAATAAAAGTTAAGTATCTATCTTTACCCCACTAGTTTAGGATTGAGCCTTTATTAATAAATTCATATATATTTTTTAGTATATTTCTAGATTTTTCTATCCTATTCCATTGGTCAGTCTTCCTTTCATGCATTAGTACCACACTGCTTTAATAAGTGAAACTTTTAAATATATTCCACAGATCTGACAGTGCTGGTCCCCACTGTTTGCTCTTCTTTTCTGATATCTCCTAGCTATCTTGTTTGTTTACTTTTTTTGACATGAATTACGGGAGTAACTTCTCTACTTGAAAAAAAAAAAATGGGGCGAGAAAACCAAAAAAAAAACTTACAGGAGTTTTTATTGAAATTTGATTACATGTATTAATACTCTTAGAAAACCAACATCTTCAAGGCTGCAATTAGCCAAGATTACACCACTGCACTCCAGCCTGGGTGCCAGAGCAAGACCCAATCTCAAAAATAAAAAAAATAATAAATAAATAAATAAGCAGTCATACACACACACATGCAACAGAAAACCAACATCTTTAATAATGATGAGTGTTTCCAGTGTCTTTCAATTTGCTCATCTTATTTTGTATGAATTAGTGTTGTCTTAAAGTTTTTTCATGGCTGGGCATGGTGGCTCATGCCTATAATCCCAGCACTTTGGGAGGCCAAGGCAGGTGGATCACCTGAGGTCAGAAGTTTGAGACCAGCCTGGCCAACATGGCAAAACCCTGTCTCTACTAAAAACACAAAAATTAGCCCAGCATGGTGGTGCACGCCTGTAATCCCAGCTACTTGGGAGGCTGAGGTGGGAGAATAGCTTAAACCTGGGAGGCGGAGGCTGAAGTGAGCTGAGATGTACCACTGCACTCCAGCCTGGGTAACAGAGTGAGACTCTGTCTTGAAAAAAAGTTGTTTTTTTATTTTGCATAGGTTTTGTATCTCTCTTATTAGATTCATTACTACTTCTTTTTATCATTCTTTGTTGCTATTTTAAGCAGGAATTTCATCTCTTCTTACATTTTCTATCTGCATATAGTCTGAAGACATTAAACCTACTAATTTCTGTATATTTTTGTGCCCTGCTACCTTACTGAGTTTTCTTACAGTAAAACTTTAGTTGATTTCTTGGGTTTTCTAGGGAGATAACCATTGTCTGCAAATAATAGTAGTTTTCTTTCTTCCTTTTCAATTTTTATACTAACATCTTCCTACTACCTCCAATACAATATTAAATAATAGTGGTGATATAGGCATCCTTGTATTTTTACAACTGTAGTAGAAATGCTGCTTCTGTTACTGCTTCATTATGGGCAGGGTTCTGTTTTTGTTTTTTTGAGACAGTCTCGCTCTTGCCCAGGCTGGAGTGTGATGATACGATCCCAGCTCATTGCAACCTCTGTCTCCCAGGTTCAAGCGATTCTCTTGCCTCAGCCTCCTGAGTAGCTGGGATTATAGGTGTCTGCCACTATGCCCGGCTAATTTTTGTATTTTTAGTGGAGACGGGGTTTCACCATGTTGGCCAGGCTGTTCTCGAATGCCTAACCTCGTGATCCACCCACCTCGGCCTCCCAAAGTGCTGGGATTACCCAGCCTATGGGTAGTTTTTATATTATCAGTTCTATTCCATTTGGATATGAAAAACATTTTATCTCAATGGGAAAATGTATCTAACCTCTACCTTTCAGAGTGATTTTTAAAAATTAAGACGATTTTATCAAATGCTTTTTCAACACCAATGGAAGTGATAATTTGATTTTCACCTTAGATCCCTTAATGATGAATTTTATTAATAGGTTTCCTAATATTTAACTATCTTAGAATTTCTTTAATAAAACCTGCTTGGTTGCTATGTATTTCAGTACACTGAAATTTGCTTCCTACTAGTAAGACAGAATAAATATTTCTTTCCTTTTAATTACAGATTTTCAGAATTCTATATATATTTTATCTATCTACCTATCAGTAGTCACCTCCAATGGCAGCAAATGAAAACTGTTTTCCCCTTTTGGGAAAGAGTTCCTTTTTCAGTATGATCATGGATGCATGGATTTTAATATATATTCAATATATTTTAATCAATTGTAGTCATTTTTTTTTTTGTATTTTAGATGTTCAAATTGCACCAACTTTGGCTTCTATGTTCTGACATTACCCCTTTAGTCTTTGAAAACTTCATGCATTTTTAAAATGGATTCCTGGCTCCTTTTAATGTGGATCACTCATCTGTGAGCTAGGAGTGCTCATAAATATTGTATAGTCATTGTTTCTAGGCCCTTCAGGACTAAAACATATAATTTTTAGAGCCAATGGCCTGTGGCCAGACGTCACCTGCAGCCTCTTGGCTGCAGTGGCTGGCAGGGCTCCTGTACGACCTGTGGGCTCTGGACCCCAGTTCAGGAGGACCCTTCTTGATCCAGGAGGGGACCCTGGTCTCATTGAAGCCAGATGGGGTCTTGCGGCAGCCTGGTAGACATGTGATCCAGTGCTTTGGAGGCAGGGCTTCACGCTGGTGGGGATGAAGATCCTGCAGTTGGCCAGAGAACGTCCTTGCTGAACACTACCAGGACCTACCGAGGAAGCCCTTCTACCCAGTCCATCTTAGCTACATGAGCTCAAGGCCTGTTGATGGCCATGGTCTGGAAAGGGTACAATGTGGTCGACACCTCAAGGACCATGATAAGATACACCGACAGAGCTGAGGCTGACTCTGTGACCATGTGGGGAGACTTCAGCAACATCCACATCGGCAGGAACGTCCACACCAGCTATTCAGGATATCAGGGCCAGAGAGAGATCCAGCTGTGGTTTGAAAGCAGTGAGCTGGCGAACTAGCTCCCCTAGACAGAGGCCACCACAGAAGCGTCTTCCCAGCCTGAGGGTTCAGGCTGCCCTGGGCCACCCCAGCTTTGGTCCACCAAGACCAACTGCCTCAGTCACAGGAAGCCCACACTCCTACAAGTCTTTCCCCAAACCACTTTCCTGTGCACATTCTGCCCCACCCCAGCCCGGAGGACTTTGAGCCACAAACTTTATGTGCCTTTCTGTATCCTAGCCAGCGCAAGATTGGACCAAATCCTTTCTGCACCAAACTACCAGACAACCTTTGGGGCGTCTTCAAAAGTGGGTAGTGAGACCTCTCCTCCCGCAAAAGGGAGATATTAAAATTCACTGTGCTGAGAAAAGAAATATATAATTTTAAAAATGAGTTAATATTGACAGTTGCATATTAAATATAATGTGTCAGGGTTTTAACCTAATTTCTTTGATATTTGTATTTCCTTTTTCTTTTTTTTGAGACTGAGTCTCGCACTGTTGCCCAGGCTGTAGTGCAGTGGTGCGATCTTGGCTCACTGCAATCTCTGCCTCCTGGGTTCAAGCAATTCTCCTACCTAAGCCTCTTGAGTAGCTGAGACTACAGGTGTGCGACACCACGCCCAGCTAATTTTTTTTTTTTTTTTTTAGTAGAGACAGGGTTTCACCATGTTGGCCAGGATGGTCTCGATCTCCTGACCTCATGATCCGCCTGCCTTGGCCTCTCAAAGTTCTGGGATTACAGGCCTCAGCCACCACACCCAACCTGTATTTCCTTTTTTCTTATATAGAAAATCTTGGTTCCTAATGACATTGACATAACTACTGATTTGTTTTATCCTAAAGTTTACATAAAAGCTTCAAAATGGCCCAGTGCGGTGGCTCATGCCTGTAATCCCAACACTTTGGGAGGCTGAGGTGGGTGGATCACCTGAGGTGAAGAGTTCGAGATCAGCCTGGCCAACATAGTGAAACCCCCTCTTACTAAAAAGACAAAAATTACCTGGGCGGGGTGGCATGCACCTGTAATCCCAGAGATAGTGAGACCCTATCTCTAAAAATAAATAAATAAAATAAAATTTTAAAAACAAAAAATAAGCTATTTAAAAATATAACAACCACTCAGCTTTTGAGCCCTACAAAACCAATCAGTGGGTCAGATTTGGCCCCCAGGTTGTAGTTTGCTAAACTTTTTTCTAAATGATATCTGTTAGGTCTCTTCCAGGTCTAAAACAAAAACAATACCTTTGAATTTCTGAACATCTTCCCAAATCTCCATCTTTTCTTTTTAATATTTTCTGACATACAGACCTAAATATTTTCTGACATACAGACCTACACTAAAATTTACAATTCTTTTTGACTTGTTTTAGTGTCCTTTCTATAGGGTAAATAACGAATTAGAGCTTTAGAATGTAGTTCTTTTGGATTTAGGCAGATATCCCTCTGGAGTAAAGTAAGAAATATGTGCAGAACTCTTGTTTTATGTGTGGTTATGAAATTTTTATTTTCAGTTGAAACAGGCTAAGATCATGGTTGTCTATCAATGACACCAGAATCACCTGGGGTGCTTGGTTAAAAGTGCAGATTCCTAGATCCTTCCTCAGATCTTCTGAATCAGAAACTTTAGGAATGCATTTAAAACAAGTTCCATAAGAGGTTATTATTTGCACACTAAAGATTCAAGACCAAATTAAAGAGAAACCAAATTAAGAGAGTTTTAGTACTAGTGAAAACTTCCAATAGCATTCAGGAAGCACTTTCATTAAATTTAATAAATAGCTTAAGGAACATTTCCGCTCACCATCTGTTCTTGCAGTGCAATAAATTAGACTGTATTTAGATCTATTTCCATTAAAAATACTTACAATCTGTGAACTGATGTCAAGTCTGTAAATGGATATATTGACAAATCCTTCCTCTTGTTACAAATATGTAAATCTCAGTGGGTACATAAAACCCTAGACATTTATCAATGTCTATAATAAGATAGTAATGAACACAATAGGGCTTTGGTTCCATTGCCAACCAATGCCATGACACAGGAGAATTAGGTTGTTTCACTGATGCTTCTTAAACTGGGAGTTTGACTTCTTAGGGTCATTTGAGGCTTAGTAAAATTTTAGTAAATAGATGCTCTATGGAAGCAACACTGTTGCAGGAATTTCATGAAATAGCTAATCAATGATGCTTTATGCCTAGATTGTTAGAATCAGGGCTTTATTTTTTTCTGGCAAAAATCCAAAATCTGTATGTCAACAGATGATGGTGTCTGGCATTTGCAGAATATTCAGAAATCCTAAGGATGTTTTACAACACTGTGTTCTGTTCCCAATGCTATTGACTTAAAGCTTATATACCCAGCAGTCTTAGTAAAAACAGTCCTGCTTTGAAATTCTCAGAACTATATCATTGTTTGCGTTGCCTTCAATCCATCACAAAGCTTTGGAAAAGTCGATTCACTTTAGGAATGAACATTTTCCTTACTTAGAGCCAAGAAAAAAGTCAAGGAAAATTTATTTGGTTTATTGAGACTTTATCTTCTTGTGATAATGTTTAAGTGTTTATTTGCTTCAGCTTGATCCAAAAAGCTTTTGATGCCTACTTTCTAGGACAAAAAGGATTCATCTCTCTTAGGTGTCTAAAAACAACAGATGGAGAAGGCACTCCTTACTTATTTGGAATAATTTTTATAGTGGTAGTCACTACATCTGAAAAATACAGTATCACTGCTATTTGTAGGTTTTATATGTGCAACGTAATTTACTACTTTTCATTGGGGTTCTTGAAAGACATAAATATAAAATTAAGTAGACTTTAATTCTTACATGTAATTTTGGACAACTGTAAAGTAGGTTAGGTTTGTATCATTTGTTTTTCTTCATATGTTCTTTTCTTTTATTATCCTTTTTTAAAAGTATCTTTTTCCTCTGACTCTTGATTCCTCCAATGTTTAGGATTACATATTTGAAAGTTAATACCACCTTATTATGAATTGATAATGAAAAATATTTGCTCCTAAAATAGGATTACAAATTTTTAATAGCCTAATTATGATGGTGGTTACACATATGCATATATGTTAAAATTCATAAAACTATGTGCCAAAAAAGGTAAATTTTACTATATGATTTTTTAATGTAAAACTTTTAAGCAGTAAAAAATATGAAAACTGTTAATGTTAGAATTTCAGACTATTCTATTATACTACAAATTGGCTCTCTTTTCTCCACTAGTCTTGGTACATAATATCTTAGAATGAGTTCAAATGAACCAGAAAGTAGATCTAAGAGACCCAAAACAGAAGCTTGCATCTTTTCCTGTATAATGCATACCCAGTTCTGTCTTGGTAGTTATCTCTGATAATTGCATATTCACTATGGGGTCTGTGTTGTACTTTGAGATATCTTTTGGGCATTTTTTCTGTGACTCCTTTTTATTAGCCTTATGCATTAATAATGGAACTTTTTTTTTTTTTTTGACAGAGTCTTGCTCTGTCCCCAGGCTGAAGTGCGGTGGCACCATCTCGGCTCACTGCAACCTCTGCCTCCCAGGTTCAAGCTAGTCTCCTGCCTCAGCCTCCTGAGTAGCTGGGACTACAGGCATGCATCACCACGTCCAGCTAATTTTTATATTTTTAGTAGAAATGGGGTTTCACCATGTTGGCCAGGATGGTCTCAATCTCTTGACCTTGTGATCCGCCTGCTTCAGCCTCCCAAAGTGCTGAAATTACAGGCATGAGCCACCATGCCCAGCCAATAGTTGAACATTTAATCCACAAAGAGAGAGAAAAACACAGAGGTGTTTCAAGGAATTTCTTTCTCTACCACAGCTACATAGAAGAGAACAAACTGGTATATATACTCAAGACTTAAGGATACACCAACCAAGTAAAATTTCAAAGAGTGAGAGATACAGGCCTTTATTTTATTCATTTCTTACAGATTAACTCATGTAGTGTTCACGGGATTTATGTAAACTATGTGACAAAAATCTATTCTGTATGTTTCTATTGGAACATGTTATCTGCAAAGAGTAATAACATCTACTTCAAAGTACTTTCTGTATTAAAAAAAAAAAAAAAGCTTCAAAATGTCTTACTCATCCTTACGAAATGCCAACACTAGGACTTGGCAAGACAGAGGGAATGTTTCATCCTTGATATGGGTTTTCCTCAGTTGCCAGGAGACAGTGGCTTCCTAGACAGCTGTTTACTTATACTCTACACCAGCTGCCACCCCTTTACTGAGCCAAACCTTTGTGCTTATATTGTGCTAGGAAATCCCACAGGTGCTTCTGCACAGGTGATATTAGTAATATTAATCATCTTCGATTTGTACTGAATGTCAAATCTTATCAATCCAGTAAAACAGATTATGAATCATGTTAGTGAATGAACAAGGGAAATAGTTTTTATAGTATTCGAATGACTGTTATAGCCAATGGAATGGTGGTAGGATTTTATCCAGATAGGTTCTACTTTTGTTCAACCTGAAGCATAATGATAATTTATGTACACTGACTAGTTTCATGTCCATCTCTAAACCATACTCTGTTGTGTATGTATATAGCCCATTATTAAATACTTAGAAATTCAACCACTTATGGACTGCAAGATCATGGTCTCCCTGGACGATATCCTTGTATTCTATACCCTACTCTCCAACTTAATGTTAAATGAGTCTTTGGTTTGCTTCAATGACATAGAATATTCCTAATGTTAGAGACTGAGGTAGAGTCCCTGAGTCAAGTTCTTTCCGGCTAGGTCTGGGTATCTGGTACAATGCCTGACAAGGTGTAGTGATCATGAAGTAGAAACATCTAAAATATCCAGGGTGTCCAGAAATTTTTAGGATTTTTCATAAAAATGAATCAATTCCATTGATTCATTTAAAACTATCCAGTGACAGAGAGCCTCAAAAGAGATAATTTGTCTGTTCATAGAGGAGGTTCTGGCCTTCTAATGGCTGAAGACCTTATATGCAATTGCCTTGGTTTTTGCATCCTTTGTCCTCACTCAATCTTTCATTATCGAAACAGATGCTTCCCAGCTTCCCGGAGGGGTGGTGAGCGGGGGCGGAATATGCTTACTGTGGTCCTCTGCCCTACTCTTACTTTTCCAAGAAGGTAGCTCAATTGGAACTCAACTCACCTAATTTAGAAATAAAAAATCCTGGCTGGGCTGGTGGCTCACGCCTGTAACTCCAACACTTTGGGAGGCAGAGATGGGACGATCACAAGGTCAGGAGTTTGAGACCAGCCTGGCCAACATAGTGAAACCCTGTCTCTTCTAAAAATACAAAAATTAGTAGGGTGTGGTGGCAGGTGCCTGTAGTCCCAGCTACTCACGAGGCTGAGGTAGGAGAATCGCTAGAACCTGGGAGGCAAAGGTTGCAGTGAGCCGAGACCAGGCCATTGCTCTCTAGCCTGGGTGACAGAGTAAGACTCTGTCTCAGAAAAAAAGGAAAAAAGAAATAGGAAATCTTCATCATCGAGGCCAGTTTTAAAACTTGGAGGCACTATATCGGAGACACCCAGCACATAGTGACAATGACCACTAAGCCGTGACTTAGTCCATCCTGGCCAGATAGGTTGCACTATTTATGCATATCACTTTTACTACCATACATATTAACTAATCAAAACCACCAGCCAGGTGTCCTGTTTTGGAATCCAGAGTGTCAGCTTTCTCTGTCTAAAACATCCTTCCCCATGTGTCTTTAGCTGGCTAAGTTCTCCTTGTCCTTCAATAGTCAGCTCCAGCACCACTTTTGTCACAGTTGGTCTGGATTAAGTACTTTTTCTATATATTTCTTACATTTCTGAAACAACTGTAGGCTCATGTTGGCCCCCTTAGCACACTATAATGTAATTGTTATTTACCTTCCCATAGTCTCTTTGAAGATAAGGGCTATCTTCTATCATACCTATATTTGAACACTAAGCACAATGCTTGGCATAAGCTGGGGCTCAATAAATGTTAGATGAATGAATTAGTAACTTAAACTTACTAAGGAACCTTTACTCAATTAGTATTTATTGCTTAACTACTGAGTGCTCAGCAGTGAGCTGTAACTTATAGGGAAAAAATACAAAATTTGATTTTTGTCATGAAGAACTTAAACAGTCTATTTGAGGAAATATATCTAAAACAACCAAATTTATCAAAAGCAGTTGTCCTATATACTCTCCCCACTTCCCACACATTTTTTAGCCTGTTACTTCTGGCTCTTGTGCCAGGCTCTCTCTAATAAATGGCACTTACCAAGATCACAATATTCTCCGTGCTTCTAGACCCAGTAGAAAGTTTGCCATTTTAATCTTACTTGACCTCTTGGCATAATTTTCATCCTGAAATACATTTTCCCTTCTCTTCCATGATATCATACTTTTCTAGCTTTCCTTCTATTTCTCTGTCTTTCTCAGTGTCCTTTTCTGGCTCATTCTCTGCTACTTGATCTTCAAATATTAAAGCCCTTTAACCTGTCACTCTATAATCCATCCCTGAGTGCTCTCATTCCAACACGACTTAAGTTACCATCTATACGTTCATGACTTTTAGATCTATATCTTTGGTTCAAACACCTTTGAGCTCTATCCCAATACATCTAACTATTTATTCAATGTCTGCCCTTGTATGTTTTATAAGCAACTCAATTTCAAGAAGTCTTTGTCCTCAAGCCAAAAAGTAGGGAATCAACCTGGACACCTTCTAAGGCTCTCTCCCTGTTCATTTCTAGTAAGTCATTAAGTCCTGGTGATTTTACCTTCTTTTCTCAAATTCGTTCATTTCTGACCATCCCCCACTGCTTTCATCCTAGTCTGAGCTACCATTATCTCTCACCTCCACTATTGCAATAGTTTCCTAATTGGTATGTTTACATCCAGTTGCCCTCTTCCAATCTATTCTTCATCCATAACTGAAGTGATTTTTTAAAGGCTAATCTTACCATGTTGCTCCCCAAGGTGAAACCTTTTACTCTCTGAATAAATAACAATTTTTTTTTTCTGAGATGGAGTCTTACTCTGTCACCCAGGCTGGAGTGCAGTGGCGCAATCTCAGCTCACTACAACCTCCCCCTCCCAAGTTCAAGAGATTCTCCTGCCTCAGCCTCCTGAGTAGCTGGGACTACAGGTGCACACCACCAAGCCCAGCCAATTTTTGTATTTTTAGTAGAGATGGGGTTTCACCATGTTGGCCAGGATGGTCTCGATCTCTTGACCTCGTGATCCACCCACCTCAGCCTCCCAAAGTGCTGGCAATACAGGCGTAAGCCACAGTGCCTGGCCAAGAACAAAATTCTTAACTAAGCCTATGAGACCTTCCTTGGATGACCTTGTCCTTGCCTTCCTTTCCAGCCCTGCCTCCTGCCTCTCTCCCCACGGTATAATCCAGGCACTCAGTATTTCTTTCCTTCTTAAACATTCTGTGCTTCTCCCTACCTCAGGGTCTTCACATATGCCATTCCCTCTGCCTATACCACTTTTCTTCCTCTTTACCTAATCCTACCAATCCTTTACAGTTCAGGCTCAGATACCACTTCATCATGAAATTGGATTGGGGTCTTCCCTTATGAGTGCTCATAGCTTCCTGTGTTACTCCTTCATTGCTCTTATGAATGGTTTCAGATGGTGGTTTCCTCTGCTGTAATATAAGCAGGAACTATGTCTTAGTCACCATTGAATTCTCAACATCTAACACTGTCTTATGAGTAATGCTCAATAATGTTTGTTAATTAATTAACCTATTACAGTCTGCCTTAATGATGAAAGTTTTCTTTTGTTTTTATTTTATTTTTGCTTATATATATATATATATATATATAT
>NW_016107455.1:1661676-1664770 GCF_001604975.1 Cebus imitator
GAAGTGCTGGGATTACAGGCGTGAGCCACCGCGCCCGGCCTGCTTTTTTGTTTTTAAATACATAAGATTATTATGAGATAGTCTTAATGCTCAATAACTATGAGAGCATCACCTCATTTTCACACATCCCTTAATTTAGAGTAATTGAATGTTTAACTTTGAAATATCTGGAATTAATGATCAACAGTTAATGAGGATGCTATAATAAATGTTCTTTATCATTTTAGAAAATTATGAAGAGGCCTAATTATTCATCTGCTTAAACATCATTGATTAACAAATTATTTAGATTTTTCTTAAGTCATTACATTATACCAGGATCTTCATGTATGTAATAATATATATATATTGAATAAACAAAGAGAAAATCAGAAGTTAGTATAATAAGTAGGCACACATGTCATATATGGATTTTTAATAGGAATACTCATCACGGGAATAATATGGACATACTCCAGGAATGGCAAGAAATTCAGTTTAGCTTTGTGAAACTAAGACCACAAAAGCTTAAAAACAAACAAACACTGAGCTTATTAACTTGCCAGTACACCAGTGAAGACTCCACTGAATGATCTGTGGAAGGGGCTTTTAATTGTTTTATAATAGCTATACTTATAAGAATTAAAAATTGATCACATTGTATAGGACAGAGTGAGTCCATAGGTCTGTACATGATTGATTCAAACAAGTCCCAGTTTTTAGTGGTCAAGAAAGTGTCTTCAGTTAAGTGTAGCAATAGTCTGATATACTGAGGTCACTCAAAGTTCATGGTCAATTATCCACTTAAGCTGATTAGAACCAGTTTTGACAAAATCAACATTCACTTTTGATATGATCTATAGGCAAATGTTTCTGTAAATAGAAGATATTCCTTATGCAGCTTGAATTGATGGATAGAATTTGGATTGTCACAACCAGAGTGGGGAAGCATTTTTGCTTCTACTCTTTAATCAGATTTATACTATGCTTTTCTTTAAAAGATTTCAAAACACTCATTTATATAGGAAAACTGTTTTATTAGTTAGCTTTTGCTGCATAACAAAATACTCCAAAACTTCATGGATTAAAGCAATAGCATTTATTTGTCCATGATTTTGTAGATTGGTAACTTTGGGCTGGGGTCACGGCTCATCTCTGTTCCACATGGTATCAGTTGGACTCACTCATGCAATGCAGTAAGATGAAACCTTTCAACGATACCCCCTTTACTCTCAGAATAACAACCAAAAGTGATGGTCTTAATTACTTTTGTAACGGTTGTCAGGCTCTTTGCAAAAGCAATGTAGGTAACTGGATCATCATCCAGCAGGCGAACCTATGCTCATTTCCAAGATGGTATTATAGTGGAAGGACTCCCAAGTTCAGTAAAAGAGGGCAAGCCCCAGTGTTCAAGCACTTTTCAACTTTCTGCTTACATTTGGTTTTCTGATGTCCATTGACCAAATCATGTCACATGGCCAGAGGCAGATACAAGGAGTACAGGAATAGACTCCACCTCTTCATGGGAGGAGCTACAAAGTTATGTTGCATACATACAGACATTCAAAAAGGAATGGGAAGAATTTATGACTATTTTTGCAATTTTCCATACTGTGGTTTTTCTTCCCTTCCAGTCCCCTTATACTTAGAATGAATCTGCTTATAGGCTATGTCTACCCTGTACTGCCCAAATTAAGAGTTTTGGATGCTTTAGAATTCTCTGGATTAATGTAAACATCTTCATGAGATAATGCAGGCTATAGAAGACAAATTTTATTCATTCCCTGAATGAGTGACACAATCAATTTAAAATCCATTTGGATTATATTTTGAGTCTCGTGTACAATGGCCCAGAAGCACAAAACTAGATTTTGTTTCTAAATATGGACATCAATAAATGGGAGGAAATGATGTCTGAGTTGAGACCTAAAGCCTGTGGAGGACCTAGGCAGGCAAAGAGAGGGAGAAAGATATTTCAAGCAGATGGGAAAATGATAGAAAACCAATTTTGCGAATTCATTTTTATGTCACATGGGAACCTGGAGGCACTCAGTACTTACTATAAAATATCGTTTATCTCTCTGTTCTGCCATTGGACCCTAAGCTTTATAATGGCAGAATCCATAGTAGGTGCTGAATAAATATTTATGTAACAAATGAGTGAGTGATTGGCTTAGTGAGTGAGTGCATGAATGAATAATGCAAAATAGCTGGGTGAAAACACAGATACAGAAGAGAGAGCTACAGAGGAATGAAGACAGAAATTGAGAAGAATCCTAGCTAGAGATGACGGAGAGAGAAAAAAGCAGCAGAGGATGAAACAGATAAATAGCAGAAGGGGAGACAAGCAGAAGAGACTGGGAGCTCTGAGAGCTAAGTGGTAATCAGAGATCTGGCTGGTTAGCAACTGCATCAGAGAAATTTAGCACTCCTTTAAAATACTTGTTAAGGCTAGGTGCGGTGGCTCACGCCTGTAATCCCAACACTTTGGAAGGTCAGGGTGGGCAGATCATGAGGTCAGGAGTTCGGGACCAGCCTGGCCAACATGGTCAAAGCCCTTCTCTACTAAAAATACAAAAAATTAGCCAGGCGTGGTGGCAGGTGTCTGTAGTCCCACCTCCTGGGGAGACTGAGGCAGGAGAATCACTTGAAACTGGAAGGCAGAGGTTGCAGTGAGGCAAGATCACGCCACTGCACTCTAGCCTGGGCAACAAGAGTGAAACTCCGTTTCAAAAAAACTAAAAATAAATAAAAATTTAAAAAATACTTACTAATCCTCCAGCAGTTCAGACACAGCCCCTTCTGTACTATTAAACTGCCTGTCTGCTTTAATTTTCAAACTTCAAAGTTCATTTTTGAATGCTTGTATTTCTAGAGAATTTTGAAGACCTTATATGGACATAAGGTAATGACTTAGATTTTTAGTAGTCTTTGTGTTATCAGAGGTATCCAATCGACCAGTTCCCACTGAAAATATTTTTGCATTTTAAAATATGTCAGATCGCCTTAGTCTTTCTTCTATGAAAGATGAAGACTTAGGCCGGGCGCGGTGGCTCAAGCCTGTAATCCCAGCACTTTGGGAGGCCGAGGCGGGTGGATCACGAGGTCAAGAGAT
>NW_016107455.1:1665005-1681840 GCF_001604975.1 Cebus imitator
AAAGAAAGATGAAGACTTGCCTGAAATATTGTTGGGAAAAAATTGCACTTGAAACCAGCGACTATTTTTATTATTCTGAGCCAATCTCTTTGATCTTGATCAAAGCCAGTTTGGGGCTTTTGGAGTCCTAATAGGAGTGATGCACATAGACACAGTTTTTCCCCCATTCTTAACCTGAGTGGTACGGTTGTAGCTGCAAGGATAACTTTTATGCTCAGGACATTAGCAGTGACTGGCAAAGCATGTGACTTTGGCTAGATAAAGGCAATTAGCCAAGATATACTGCTAGACTGATTTCTCAAAAGTTTCACCCAAGGCATCAGAATGACCTGGGATGCTTGTATAAATGCATCTTCTAGGCTTCCACTCTAGACCTGAAATCAACCTTTTCAGATGATATCTGTGTCCAGGGAAGAGAGAAGCTCAGTACCCTAAGGCCTTACTGCATCCAATCTTGCCTTTTCAGTACATATAGCATCTTCTAGAGCTATTTTTACTACCTGTTTTTTAAGTTGTAAATCAACAACTTATATACATTTGTGAGGCCAAAGTGATGTTCTAATTTTTGAATACAATGTGAAATAATGAAATCAAACAAATTAGTATATCTATCACCCAAATACATATTATTTTTTTGTGATGAAAACATTAGAAATTTACTCTCAGCAATTGTGAAATGTACAATACAATAGATCTCAAAAAAAAACTTCTTCATGTTGTCTGAGATTTTATACCCTTTGACCATCCTCTCTCCATTTCCCCCATTCCCAGCTTCTGTAACCACCATTCTACTCTCTGTTTCTATGTGTTTGTTTGTTTTATATTACACAAATAAGTGAGAACTTGTGGTATTTGTCTTCCTGTGTCTGACTTTTTTCACTTAGCATAATGTTCTCCAATTCATTCCTGCTATCAGAAATGACAGAATTTCCTTCTTTTTTAAAGGCTGTATAGTATTCCATTGTATTTATAAACCACATTCCCTCTATCCATTTGTCTGTTGGTGGACATTTATGTTGGTTCTATAACTTGGCTATTGTAAATAGTGCTGCAGTGAACATGGACGTGCAGCCCTCTCTTTAACAAACTGATTTCAGATCTTTTGGGTAAATACCCAGAAATAAGATTGCTGGATCATACAGTAATTCTGTTTTTAGTTTTTTGAGGAACGTCCTTACCATTTTCCATAATGTTTGTACTAATTTACATTCCTATCAATACTTCTTAAGTCTAGTATTTAGTTGGGTAAAATAAGGCCTACCTCTATAAAAAGTCAAACAGTAGAAAGTACCCTATGATTAATGCCAAATTCATTAAGTGCTTGGGGAAAGAAGGGTTCACTACAGACTTGAAACAAAGATTTCATGGAGAAAAAAACAGGTAAGCAGTTTGAAAGAGATTCTGAATTCCTGTATTCTAATCTGAACTAAATCCAAGGGTATCAACTCAACATGTTTTCTATATCTACATCCTACAGAGTATCCAGGATGAAAGAGAATGTTAAACAGAATAGAAAACAAAGAGAAAGCATAGGCAAAATCAAAGTCAAGGTGGCCAACACACGGAAACAGGCTCTGCAGGAGCAATTCGATGAGTGGATTCTAGACCCTAAAGGAATGATTCCTGTGTCAGTGGTAAGAAAATGGGGGGTATATGTGAAAGGTAGGTGGGGTAAGTGGTAAGAGGACAGTTGCTAGAATACTGAGTAGCATACTAGAAGCCTCCCTTGAAATTTTCAGTACTGCTAAGGTAAGCCTTGACTTGTCTGGTTCATAAGAGTTGATTCCTTCAATTTCTCTTGAGCATTTAAAAAAAAAAAAAAAAAGAAATTCTAGCTAGATTTCTAAAATCTTGACTCTAGCTAAGGTTCCAAACTCATCATTATAAACAGACATATATTTCATTTGTGTGTTTGGGGGGTGTGTGTGTGTGTGTGTGTGTGTGTGTGTGTCTACTTCTGTGAGACCCATGAGACTGTCACTTAGCTCTAGAGAACAACTGTACTCTAAGAGTTAAATGGTTTTCTTAGGTATATATGGATTTGGAAATACTTTTTTATTAGATACAATGCTAAGCATATTTTCAGTTTAAAGTGAATGATTAAAAAGAGACCAGGGAAGACAAGCCACAGACTGGGAGAAAATATTCACAGAAGACATATCTCTTTGGGTGTGGTGGCTCACACCTATAATCCCAGTACTTTTGGAGGCCAAGTTAGGAAGATTGCTTGAGGCCAGGAATTCAAGACCAGCCTAAGGAACATAGGGAGACCCTGTTTTTACAAAAAAATTTAAAAATTAGCCAGGCTGTGGTTCTAGCTTCTCGGGTGGCTGAGGTGGGAGGATTACTCGAGTCCAGGAGGTCAAAGCTACAGTGCAGAGACCTCTAATATAAAGTGCAGAGTTTGGGTGATAATGACATGTCAGTGTAGATTTATTGACTCTGGTGCAGGATATTAATAATAGTATACGGCCGTGTATGTGTATAGAGTGTGTGTGTGTGAGCTCTTTGTAATTTCTGCTCAGTTTTCCTGTGCACTTAAAACTTCTCTAAAAAATAAAATGGTTTCAAAAATGGACCAAGAAGAACTCTGAAGTTTTATCTTTAGTAATTGAAGAATGAAGAAGTACAGAGGATTCTTTGGATGGCCAAAGTGCTTGCCAAAAGTGCCTTAGCTCCATCATGCCAGGTCTGACAGTTGCTAGAAATATCCCCTGTAGAAGGCAAAATGGGGTCACTGTCAGCATCTCAGTCCTAATCACACAAAAAGGTTGGGAATCATTGAGAATATATATGTAAAATAACTTTTTATACCCTTAAGGGGAGACTTCAAAAACTGTGTGGGTAAATTGAATTAAAATATAATTAAAAATATAAACTTTATAGGTCAACATAAGCTCCATCAGGCTGGGTGCCATGGCTCAGGCCTGTAATCCCAGTACTTTAGGAGGCTGAGGCAGGAGGATCACTTTTGCCCAGGAGTGCGAGACCAGCCTGGCCAACGTGGCAAAACCCCATCTCAAATATTAGGTTGGTGCAAAAGTAATTGTGGTTTTTGCCATTACTTTTTAAATGGCAAATAAATAAATAAAAAGGGTCTCCATCAAGTTCGAGACACTTGTAAGTGATAATACCAGCCATTTCGTCCATCCCTAAAGAACAGAGGGTCCTGGGAGTTTAACCATTTCAATGCAGTCTTTTTTTGCATTATTAACTGAAGAAAAATAGGAGTCCTTTAATGATTTTTTTAAGATTAGAAAATAAAGAGTCAGAAGGGGCTAAATCAGGACTGTAAGGTGGATTCCTAATGATTTCTCATTGAAACTCTCACAAAATTGTTCTTGTTTTGTTAGTGGAGACAGGTGTTTCCATTTTGTCCAGGTTCGCACAAGCTCATAGTTCTTCTGCCTCAGCCTCCTGAGTAGCTGGGATTACAGGTGTGTGCCAGTGTGCACAGCTTGCCCTGTTTGATGAGACGAATGAGCAACAGCATTACTGTGGTGAAGGAGGACTCTCTGGTGAAGCTTTCCCAGACATTTTTTTTTGCTAAAGCTTTAGCTAGTGTTTCTCAGAACATTCTCATAGTAAACAGATGTTATTGTTCTTTGGTCTTCCAGAAAGTTAACAAGCAAAATGCCTTAAGCATCCCCAAAACTGTTGCTTTGACCTTCTCTTGATCAGTCTGCTTTTAAGAGGACCACTTCCACCTCTTGGTAACCAATCATTGCTTTGATTGTGCTTTGTCTTTAGGATCACACGGGTAAAGCCATGTTTCATCTCCTGTTACAATTCTTTGAAGAAATGCTTCAGGATCTTGATCCCACTTGTTTAAAAATTCCATCTGAAGTTCTGCTCTTATCTGCACCTGATCTGGGTGCAATGGTTTTGGCACCCATTGACTAGAAATTTTTTCAACTTTAATTTTTCAGTCAGAATTGTGTAAGCAGAGCCAATTGAGATGTCTATGTGTTGCCTATTGCTTCTGCTGTTAATTTTTAGTCCTCTTCAATAAGGACATGAGCAAGATGATTTTATTTCCTTGAAAACTGGTGTGGATGGTCTGCGCCATGGGCTTTATCTTCAACATCATTTCATCCTTTCCTAACATGAATTATCCATTTGTAAACTGCTGATTTCTTTGGAGCATTGTCTCCCTAAACACTTTATAAAACACCAGTGATTTCACAATCCTTTCAGCCAAGCTTCACCATAAATTTAATGTTTTTGCTTCAATTTAAGCAGAATTTGTGTTGCTCTGATAGGGGCTTTCTTCAAACTGATGTCTTATCCTTTTTAGTTACTCAAGCTAGATCTTGTTTAGACATAACAAGTTATTACAAGTTTATTTTTGTGCAAAATTTTGAAATCCATGCATAGTTTTTTATAATACACATTTTCCATGAACTTTTGAAGACCCCTTGTAGAAATTACATGTGACTTATTGCTATTTCTGTCCTTGAGTTGGAAAGATCACCCAATACTAAAATAGAAAGACTATAGATGGCTTTTAGTCTAAAGTAACAAATATGTGATAACTGAGGAGCAGCATATGGTTTCTTTATTTTTTTTTTCTCTTTTGATTTGCAGATTCAGAATGCTCTTCATGAATTCTTTCAAAATCCAGATTTCAAGCTTGGTAAGTCTGCCTATTACTCTGATATTTTTATTTTTATCTCTTTTTTGGGTGGGGGACACTGAATTCAGATGAAGAGTCAATGCAATTAGGCTCTTCCATGCTTTCCAGATAATGTATAAAAGGAGAAAAGCAATCTGTGATTCTCAATCCTTTTAGTCTGGTGTCCATTTTATTACCATACTCTCCAATACTCTCTTATTATACTATGACATTCCTAGAAAATATTTCTTACATACACAAAATTTTAAAAGAAAAATATGATGTCATAACTGTGATAGAAAGGAGAAATATAAGGAAAGGCATAAGAAAATGATAGGCACTGGTCAGGCACAGTGACTCATGCTAAGATTCACCAGAGTTGAACACTGCCTCCCTAAATTCCTTAATTTGAATTTCCTTGACTCTACCCACTCTTATAACCTACACCTTAGTTATAACCCTCCTGGGGTCATTCTTTGTTTCTCAAATGTTGTTCCTTGAGTTCTCTTTTCTTGCTACATAAATTTCCCTGGGGAATCTCATCCAGTTCTGTTACTATAGATATTAGGCTTAAGACTTCTTCAGAGGTCTGGTGTAGTGGCTCATGCCTGTAATCCCAGCACTTTGGGAAGTAGGCAGATCATTTGAGATTAGGAGTTTGAGACCAGCCTGGCCAACATAGTGAAAGCCCAGACTCTACTATAATACAAAAATTAGCCGGGATGGTGGCAGGCACCTCCAGCTACTCTGGAGGCTGAGGCAGGAGAATTGCTTGAACCCAGGAGGCGGAGGTTGCAGTGAGCCAAGATCATGCCACTGCACTCCAGCCTGGTGACAGAGGGAGATTCCCTCTAAAAAATAAATTATATGCACTGTATTTCAATATATAAATGCATTGCTACAACTTTACTAGAAGACATAATGAAGTAGTCAGACATTTCTACCTAATTATAATGAACTTTTAGATTTAAGAAAAGTAAAACTGTATACAATCGACTATTTTATTTGTATTTGACATTAGGGAAGAGGGCAAAATGAATATATATACATAGAATTTCAAGAAATGCAGACTAACACAGGTGTGTTGTATTAGAATTCAGATACAATTTATATTACTTCCTACTACACAATTTCTGAAATGGTGAACAACTCTTGATAAAGTTGTAGAATTAAACAAAGTATAATTCCCTCTCAAATTTTCATGGAAGTTACATTCTTGGAAAATTCCACAGCAAAATTATATTCTGCATTTATATGTAAACTAGAGTTGAGTTCTAGGTTCAAAATTATTATAAGCAGGTTTTTCATCTACTTGAATGTCCTGCAGGAGGGGGAAAGTCTTTATTGTGCAGGAATTACAGGAGTTCTGCCTCTGCTCCTATTCCTCATCATTGTGGTAATAAAAACTCACCCACAAATTTCCATCATGCTCTCTGGGAGGAAAGGAGGACAGTACCACTCCTATGGAGATTCGCAGATTTTGATGCTTTTGTTTTCAGAAAGATTTCCCTATATGAAATTAGGTTAAAAAAAAAAAAAAAAACAACTCTCTTTTTGCATAGGAACTAGAGTTTGGGTCCTGAGATTTACATAATTTATATCCAATAGATTTTTTTTTCCATTTAATTTTTTGAATACTTTTGTTGCATTGACAATGATACATGGTCTGAAATCTGTTGTCACTTTTAAAAATAAAATACCCTTCCCATCTTCCTGATCACTGATCTCCAAACATGATTTGGGCCTTACTGACAACATTTTCTCTTTCTACTTGGTCTCACATTATCCAAAGCCTGCAAGTCTTCAGTCAGCTTGTCCTTCACTCTTGTTTCAAAAAATCATTGAAATAACTTCATGTATTTTCAAATGAAGGTACAGAAGGAGTGAGTTAAGAGAACTCAGTTTAGGATCCCGATAAAATTACAGAAATTACAGAGTGTTCCAATTGACAGTGACTGTTTCTTCTCTCCCCTATACTACAGTATTTATTTTTTGTACCATTCATTTATTTGGTCAACAATCATTGAGCCCTCACTTAGTTGAAGATACTGTAATGAGGTAGAGAATGCAAAGAGGACTGACAAGACATGTTTCCTGCCCTTAAGTTGCTCAAACTCCAGTCAGAGACAGACACATATATTTAATAGCAACTGTTACTGCTAGAAACCAGTCTGGTTCGCATGATCATCTGAAGTTTGGGGGAAGGTCTGGGATGGAAATGTCAGCATCTAATGCCTAAACTTATATGAAAATTTATATAGTCCTCCTATGGCCACAATAACTGATATCTCATAATGAGCACTTAACAAAATTCAAGAGTGATTGAAAAGTCTTTTCTATGCTCCTGTGCCAGCCAATGATGGACAGGAAGAGTTACTATTAGAAGTAGGAGAGGAAACCAGTGTGTACTTCTTTCATCATGAGCTTTCATGTATTTTTCTCTTGGCAAGATCTGTAAGGATTACATAAATTGTGTATCAAATGAAGGTTTAAAAGTCTTTAACTAATTATCACATTCATCATTATTGATCACTCTAATTTATAAAACTCTTTTTTCTTGGTTTTTGTGATATCATTCTATTTTTTTCTTCTATTTTTGATCACCTTTTAGTGTTTTTGTTTCTTTACTCTTCTTTTGCTTACACCTTAAATTTTGTTTTCCAGAGTTTCCTTTTAAGCTTTCTTATCACTATACATACTATGAACATTCTTATTCAAGTTCATGACTGCAGTTGATGACTCCCGGTCTATACACACATTACAAAATTTCCCTGAGCCCCAGGTCCTATTTGAAAAAAAGCTACTATGAGTGGCAAATGAAAAAGTAAGTTGTACATCAAAATGATCATATTTACATATAGAAAAACAAAAGGTACGTGTATATATACACATTTATATACACATATGGAAATGCATAGAAAGGTTGCTAGAAGGATGACAAACTGTTGACAGTGGTTTCATCTGGGGCAGAGACGAATGAGAGTGCTAATGAGAGGTAGAGAAAAAAGAAGATATTCATGGTTTTTTGCTTATATTTTTGTATTATTTGAATTAGTTAACTAAAAGAACATTTTTATGTAGTATTTAAGAAACATTAAAGACAAAATAAAGTTTCTAAAAAGAAAGTTTGCAGAAGTGTTTTCAGACTTGCTAGCATAAATGCTGGTATAAGCCAAAACAGATGTTTTTGTTGTCTTTTATACTATTGATGTGCATATTTATTTCTGCTTTATTCCAATCTAGACATTGAAAATATAGGCTCGTTTTTTAGTATTTGGTTTGCGTGCTAAGCCAGGAAAAGTAATAATTTTGTAGTATTTGGTATGTTACCCAACTATATGTCATTCACTTTATTGTAATTATGAGTAGACATTAGCTTATAATTTTATATTCTTTTAAAGCACTATAGTATAAATATCAAATATGTATTACAACCAAACTAACTAGCAAATAATCTTCATTCCATAAATAGAATCATACAGCAAACAATTGGATATTACTGACTCAACAGAACCAAGATTGAACAAAATGGAATTTACAGAAGTAAGAAGTTATATTATTTAGTATTTGAAATGAATTATTTTGCCAGTTTAAATTATCTATTGGTGACTGTCACACATCATTAAATTAGTATTAAATGAAAGCGCAAAACTTATTTTATACATTCTAAAATATATACTTCAAAATATTTCATCTCCTCTGAAATTAGATTACATCTTACAATTTCTTTCAATCAGTATCACTCATGATGTGAAAGTATAAAAAACTTCCACTGACACCTTCTGGTAAGATCAAGAAAAAACAGCCTCTTATATTCAGTGAAATCTGGTTATTCAAACACTAATGAGATCTAAAACTTACAACAACTTTCCTATGGGCCAGGCATCATATATGAACTTGGGTAACCCTCTCAGTTCCTCGACTTTTACAGATGGAGACACCAAGATGTAGAAAGGTGAAATATCTTGCTCACTGTTTCACAATTAGTAAACCCAGGGAAATTTGTATTCAGTCAGTTGGTTTCAAAGTCTACATAATATTGCATATGAAAAAGTATGATTCTATTATAATAGAATAAGTAAAATAAGCAGTTTAATGGTACCAGAGTCCTAAGTCTTCCATAGCCTGCTTTTATATTTTTTCATGTTTCTCCATTTCCCCTTGTTTTTCTCTAATGAGTTCCAGAGTCAAGATAATTTTCTGTTTCTTTTTCATACACCTTTGCACCATTGAAGGCGATTATGCACTATATACAGTTTCAAAGTTCCATATGAAGGATTTCTGGAATTCTTTTCAAAATGATTATTGTATAGATAAGAATTTAACAAATTCTACCTCAGTTATATTCTAACTGTGTTTTCTTAGATTGTTTGTTTTTCTATTTGTCATGCATTACTCACAAGGCCAAACTAGTGGCCAGAGTTGTTTATATCTCCCCTGTGATTGACAACCCATAGTATGAACCACCTCCTTACTAATTCTCACACACTGAGCTAATATTTCTACTGCTCTAAATCAACCCAGGACCAGTACCAGACAACCAGAAATAGCCCTTGTGCCTCAGGGTCTGCCAGAATTATTCAAACCAGCCAATCCTTAACTGTTTAACCTGTCCTGGCTTGCATTTTCCTGTGGAAATCCCAGGAAGGATTCTGTCTTAGGCTATCCCTTTGCTCCTTTCAGTTCTGCCTCCTGACCCAAACCTGGTGCTTCCCCTGTGGCCCTGCATGGTGTGGCATGCTTCCTTCACTTGGAAGTCTTAAGTAATAAAAATCTTCTTTCAGTGGCATTAGCCACTCCATGTTATCATAAATTAAAATTAAAATTCCACAGATACAAATGAGACAAGCTACTGGAAGAAAAATACATAGAGGAACAAATGATAGTATTAAAATGGTTCATGAAAAGTCAAAGCTTTACCTCTTTAATATAGTAATAAACCTAACTTACATTTCTTTGCAAGGCACTGATGTTCAGTGCACTTGCCTAGTTGTCTTATATTAGTTTCCCTTAAAGTGGACAAGTTAGAACATTTTCCTATTTTTTTTTAAATTATAAAAGTAGGCCAGATGCAGTGGCTCATGCCAACAACTAGGGAGGCTGAGAGAAGAGGATTGCATGAGGCCAGGAGTTTGGGACCAAACTGGGCAAAATAGTGAGACCCTCATCTCTGAAAACAATTATAAAATATATTAATTTTATGATATGTGAATTATGGTGCCATAAAAAGTAATATAGGTTCATTATAGACATTTAAGGACATAAAAATGTAAAGAAGTAAAAAAATTTAAAATCCACAATTTACCACCAATAAAAGCCACTGTTAGCACTATATTTTTCTTTGTATAATAATAATAGCTAATGCTTTTTACCACTTTTTATGTGACATATTGTGTACTAAGTTTATTAGATGTACTTTCTTGTGTAATCCTCACAACAACTCAGTTATTATTATCTTCATTCTGCAAATGAGACCTAAAAAGGTGAACACTTTCCTTGAGATCACACAGCACATATGTGACAAAGCAAGACTAGTCCCAGGTCACCCTGACTTCAAAGCTTATCATGGTCTTGACCCTTGTGCTTGATAGTGTCTATTACATTTATAGTAAGACATGTAAGGTTTTAGTTTTAATTTTGTGGGTTTTTTCATATAGATTTTTGGTTATGCCTAATATATTGTATATCCTACTTTTTTCACTTAATATCATCCTTGATCATTTCTCTATGTCAATAAGTATTCTTTAAAACATGTTCTAAAATTATTTCATTTTGAAATAATTATAGATTTACAAGAAGTTGCAAAGATAGTACAGAGAGGTCCCACATGCCCTTTATCCAGTTTCCCTAAAGGTTATATTTTGCATGACTTTAGCATAAGATTAAAATCAGAAAATTAACATTGATATAATGTATGTGTATAGTATTATGTTATTTTAGCACATGTAGATTTCTGTTACCACCACCAAAATTAAGATACAAAACTATTTCAGTACCGCAAAAGTCTACTAGGTCTACTGGTAATGACATTTTGCCAGTTCCGGGGAAATGTAGAAACCTGTATCCTTTAAGTTGTTTTCCATTTTGCCACTTACAACATCATTGTCTGAAATATTTCCCATACATACATCACATCAGGTACTGTTAAACATAATTTAACTTCAACTGTTAAACATAATTTAGAAAACTCAAGACGAGAAGAAAAGTCTGTTGTATTAACCTGTGTTTTTTGCTTTTTTCATTGTCCTTCCTTCCTGATATTTCAAGATTCCTTCTTTTATGCATTCTATTTAGAGAATTTCCTCTAGCCATTCTTTTAGAGCAGATATAGAGATGACAAATTCTATCAGTTTTACATTGTTGAGAATATTTTCCCTTTATTCCTGAATGATAATTTCACTGGATATAGAATTCTTGATTAAAAGGTTTTTTATTTTAGCTCTTGAAAATGTTTTTTCACTTCCTTCTGACCTCCATGATTGATGATAAAAAATTTACTTCATTCAAATTAATTTTCCTCAATAGATAAAGTGGTGTTTTTCTCTTGTTGGATTGTATTAAGTGTTCTGAACTCTGAAAGACATGAATGTTAGATCTTTTATTATAGTCCTACCTCTGACTGTTATTTTTTTTTCTTCTTTTTTTTCAGTCTGTTTTTTCCTCTGTTGTTCAGACTGGGTAAATTCTACTGTTCTGTCTTCAAGTCCATTGATTCCTTCCTCTGTCTCCTCCACTCTGATGCTAAGCCCATACATTGAGCTTTTAATTTCAGTAGTTTTTGTTGTGGTTCTTTCTGAAACAGGGTCTTACTCTGTTACCCAGGCTGGAGTGCAATGGCATGATCACAGCTCACTGCAGCTTCAACCTCCCAGGCCCAAGCCATCCTCCCACTTTAGCCTCCCAAGAAGCTGGGACCACAGTCATGTACCACCATATGGGGATAAATTTTATTTTTGTAGAAACAGGTTCTCTCTGTGTTGCCCAGGATAGCCAACTCAAGAGATTCTCCCACCTCAGCCTTCCAAAGTGCTAGGATTACAGGCATGAACCACTATGCCCAGCCCTGTTGTTTTTTAAGAAATAGTGTCTTGGAGAGGGGAGAAAAAGAAAAGAAGAAAAAAAAAAGAGAGAGAGAGATATGATCCTCCCACTTTAGCCTTCTGAATTGCATTTTTCAAAATTTTCATTTTTTTAATGTCTTTTATGTCTTTGCTCGACTTTTAAGTTTTTAATTTGTTTTAAGGATGTTCATAATTGCTTGTTGAATTATTTTTATAGTGGCTGCTTTAAAATCCTTCTCAGATAATTCCAACAGCTGCGTCATTTCAGTGTTGATCTGCTGATTGAATTTTCTCTTTCAAGTTGAGATTTTCCTAGTTCCTCATACAAAATGTGATCTTCTATTTTGTCTTGGACATTTTGGGTATAACGCTATTGATGTAGGATTTTTTGCTCCTTAGTTAAGCTAAAAACCATGTTCTTGCCTGACAACTGGGAAAAATTAGGCACACGGACACATTGAATGGTGAAGATGTATTTATTAGGTGAAAAGAAAGCTCTCCGCAAAGAAAGAGAGGGTCCATCAACAGATTCTCACCTCACAGACTGAATGCCAGGTCAGTACACAGGAGCTGAAGAGATCCAGCTCCTCCGTCTGCATAAGGCATGAATTCCTGGTGGCTCTGCCTCATTCTTTCAATGTGCATATGGGCCCCCAGTCCGTTGCAGGCATGCCCAGGCAAGACTCTGTGCAAGGTTTCTTTATCTGCTCCTGCATCTATCACTGTGAGACTTTGAATCTTATTTGCATCTTGCTTTAAAAAGCTTCCTCTGATACCATGCTGGTGCAAGAAGGGGAGTGCCACCTCTCTACAGCCAGGTGGGCATAAAGATCCAAGTTCCCTGTTCAATCTACTTTGACACTTTGGAGGCAGGGGCAAGGTGCCTTGTTACTGCTCAGTGGACATGAAAGTTTCTAATTTCTCAGAAGGTTAGATAACAACTTAGTTTTAGTTTAGTGATATGGAACCTCAGCCTGAGTTACTCCATTTTGATGTTTAGTCTGGTCTGTTGGGCCTGGTTCAGGAGCTTAGTCCAAAACAACTGCCTTCTATAATTTTTATTCAACAGCCCTCACCAGAGGCTAACTCTGTGGGCACCTTGATTTGGACTTTCCAGCCTGCAGAACTGTAAGAAAATAAATCTCTGTTGTTTAACTCACCCAGTCTATGGTATTTTGTTATACCTAAGCCTGAGCTAAGACACAGTTTCAGTAATTTCCTTAGATTCCCAGAAATGGAAGAAGTATGTCAAAGAATAAATATTTGAGGTTTTAGCATCTATTTGTCAAATTGTGCTCTTGGTTTTACTGATACATTCTCCTCAGTAACACATGACGGCTCTCAAAGCACCGTATTATCACCAACAGTAGGTTATACTTAACAGAGTATAAGAAATCTCTGTCGTGAGGCCGAGGCAGGATTGCATGAGCCTAGGAGTTCAAGGCTGCAGTGAGCTATAATCACACCACTGTACTCCAACCTGGCTGACAGAGCAAGACCCCATCTCAAAAAAAAAAAAAGTAATTCGATGGCATTTTGTTTTTTAACTCTTATCTTTGTGATTTCTGGTGAGATTAAAGGTTATTTAAAAATTTCTTCTAATGTAAATCATCCATTCAGATCCTTTGGTCATCTTACCTGATGTTTATTTTTTCTTATGGAGTTGTAAATGTTCATTATATATTAAAGACATTATCATTTATGATCACAAATTGCATATATTTTTAAACTAAAAATAAAATCCTAAGCCTTCTGATGACTGAACAGACCCCGTCTTAGCCAAGGGAACCCTAGAAAAACCTTAAAAAACTGAATTCCCTGCCATGACAGGAAGGGAGGTCAGATATGCCTCATTATATCCCTTCCCCCTTGGAGTTTAGGCACAATAACTGACCACTGTTAAAGTTAAAATACAGATCCTAAAACTGACAAAACAGACTCTTTGCCAATAAGATACTAAGTTATAAATAAGACCTAAGGTCATGCCAGGTAAGAGTTAAGTCAAACCTGTAGGCCATCAGTCTTGCCACATAGCATCCTTAACTTAAAACTTTCCTTTCTGCTGACTCCAAGTTTTAGACAGAGCCTTACTCCTTTAAACAATTGCAAATTAAATAATCTCTGAATCCACCTATAACCTGCAAACCCCTGCTGCAAGATATCCGATCTTTTGAGGCCTAACCAGTGTATACCTTCCATGTATTGATTTATGTCTTTGCATGTAAATTCTGCCTCCCTAAAATATATAAAACCAAACTAATCTGACTGCCTTAGGACCACTTAAGGCTTCTTGGGTTTGTGTTTTCCTCAGACAGTGGTCACCCATATTATCTCAGAATAAACTTCTTTAAAATATTTTATAGAGTGGTTTTTTTTGTTAACATATTTTTCAACTTTTCTCAATTGTTTAAAAATTTTGGTGGTTTCTAATTTATAGAAAATTTTAAAGATTTTATGCAAACAAATCTATGAATTATTTCCGGAGTTTTTGTTTTGTTTTGTTTTGTTTTTTTTGTTTTGAGTTGGAGTTTCTTTCTTGTTGCCCAGGCTAATGGCACATTCTCAGCTCACCGCAAGCTCTGCCTACCAGGTTCAAGTGATTCTCCTCTCTCAGCCTCCCAAGTAGCTGGGATTACAGGCATGTGCCACCATGCCTGGCTAATTTTTTGTATTTTAGTAGAGATGGGGTTAGGGTTTCTAACCCTAACCCTAACCCTAACCCTAATCCTAACCCTCCATGTTGGTCAGAGTGGTCTCAAACTACCAACCTCAGGTGATCAGCCCACCTGTGCCTCCCAAAGTGCTGGGATTACACGTGTGAGCCACTGCCCCCGGCCTGGAGGTCTTTTTTATTGCTCCTATGCTTAGAAGTTTCTCTTCTTCCCCAAATCAGTTAAATATTCACCTATTTTTTCTTTTTCCCTAAAATGGCTAGCAGAGCATATCACTATGGTTATTAAACAAACCTTTCATTTATAAGTAGCTAATCTTCCAAATAAAATTTTTCTACATTACTACTTTCATTCTTTCTAATGGAAAATAAAAGTAGAACATCTTACAAAATTTGAATTACTGAGATTTTATCTTTATTTTTTTGAGACAGAGTCACTCAGGATGGAGTGCATTGGCACAATTTTGGCTCACTGCAGCCTCAGCCTCCTGGGCTCAAGTGATCTTCCCACATCAGCCTCCAGGTAGAGGGGGACTGCAGGCATGTGTCACTTTGCCTGGCTAATTTTGTTTATTTTTGTGGACATGAGTCTCCCTATGTTGCCTGGGCTGATCTCAAACTCCTGGATTCAAGTGATCCTTCCACCTGTGCCTCCCAAAGTGCTGGGATTACAGGTATGAGCCACTGTGCCCAGTTGAATGAGAGATTTTTTTAGTGCCCATGTAAATTCAATTTTTACAGAAAGAAAAGTATAGCATGAATTTTTTTCAAGAATGTGTATATTTTAATACACTACCTATTGTCCTATTGCTATAAGAAGAAAAAAATCAGGATGGAAAACAGTCTTTTTGTTTGTTTGTTTTTTGCATTTAATAAACTCAGCTGCAAATAGCGTACATAATATTAGGTAGAATTTTTTCAGTCATCTCAAGATTTGTTAGAGGAAGGAATGGGTAGAAATTAGAAGTGGTAAGAAAACCCTACTTGCATGTGGCCTCTTTTTACTTTGTCTGCTGTTGATGAAGCTGTCATCTCTCCATTATCTTTTTGTATTTATTGAGAAAGGCAATTTAATCTGCCAGACTGAAATGAAAAGATAAATGCTAGTATGACTTCTTATTCTTGTTCAATTGGGAATAAATTTATTCTAGAGTCTTATTTTACTCATAAATTGCCAAAGTAACATCATTGGAATAAATTTTTTAAAATTATACAAACTATAATAATAATTATTATTATTATTATTATTTTGAGACAGAATTTCGCTCTGTCACCCAGGCTGGAGTGCAGTGACACAATCTCGACTCACTGCAACCGCCGCCTCCCAGGTTCAAATGATTCTCCTGCCTCAGCCTCCTGAGTAGCTGGGATTACAGGCATGAGCCACCACGCCCAGCAATTGTTTTTTTCTTAAAGTTTCCTCCCTAAAACTGGAAAGCTAATTTTCTGCCCACAGGCTGTTTGAACACACCATTTCTTCAATGATAGATAACAAATATAACCTGTGTACTTTGATATTCTGTACTCCTTGTTTGCACTCCTTCTATACTACCAAGGCTTACAAATACCATTTGGAATACCTAAGATAGATAGTTTCCAAACATAGTTTTATTCCTATTGTTCTTATATCACCCAGTTCATCAACTCTTCAATATGTCTACAATTAAATAAGTATGAATCCCATTGGCTCAGAAGTATAGAATCTTACAGTAGCTATTAAATGTGGCATTTGCCACATTCTCAGCATTAAGTCAGAAAGGAAAATCCCAGAATTCATTTCATTGGGACTTAGCACATAGAGATAACTTGACTAAGTATAGTTTGAATGTTTAACAGCTCACAGAGATATAACTGAAAGATAACAGTAATTATATTCTTAAATTAAGCAATCATTCCTTGGAAGGGTATGAAAACACAGAGGCTCCCATCTATTTTCACCTTTTCCTGTTTTTACAAGAGACATGGGCAAACTTCTATAATCTTATATTTGGAATTTGATTTGTAGTTGACATTGGCAACTGTTAGTCTTTATGCCAGCTAGCGCGTACTTACAGAACGATCAGAATATGCTGACTCAGAAAACCAACAGACTATAGCTCCAGATTTTTTTTTTTCCCTCAGAACTTTCAGGGATGAAAAATCCAGAAGTGTCTCTCAGAAAAAGTTCTGTTTGTTTGTTTTGAGATGGAGTCTTGCTTGCTCTGTCGCCCAGGCTGGAGTGCAATGGCATAGTCTTGGCTCACTGTAACCTCTGCCTCCTGGGTTCAAGTAATTCTCCTGCCTCAGCCTCCCCAGTAGCTGGGATTACAGGCACCTGCCATTATGTCTGGCTAATTTTTGTATTTTTGTAGAGACAGGATTTCATCATGTTGGCCAGGATGGTCTTGAACTCCTGACCTGGGTGATCTGCCCACCTCTGCCTCCCAAAGTGCTGAGATCACAGGTGTGAACCACTGCGGCTGGCCCAGAGAAAGTTTTTTTTTTTTTT
>NW_016107455.1:1681900-1683172 GCF_001604975.1 Cebus imitator
ATTCTTCTTCCCTTTTTTTTGGAAACAGGGTCCTGCTCTGTCGCCCAGGCAGGAGTGATGTGATCATAGCTCACTGAAACCTTGAACTACTGGGTTCAAGTGATCCTCTCACCTCAGCCTCCTGAGTGGGACTACAAGCATGCATTGCCATGCTTGGCTAAATTTTTAAATTTTTTGTAGAGATGAAGTCTTGCTATATTGCTGTGGCTGGCCTCAAGCTCTTGGCCTCAAGCGAGCCTCCTGCCTCAGCCTCTTAAAACTAATTACTGATTCAATAGCATTCTTACAGCCAGAAAACTCATATGGCTTTGAAGTCAATTCCCAAAAACTTAATTTAAAACAGGATGATTCTTCCAAATACCAATTTTTTTTCAGCATTAGAGGACTGAGCTACTATGTTGCCAGAAAATATCAATTATTCAATAATTCTAACTTATGAGTAATATAGAAAAATACCTAGTAGTCAAGTAAAAAGTCATTAAGGATCAAACAACAGGATCTTAGGATATGGGGCTAATTAGGACCAGATACTCCAGATTATGTAATTCAGTGGTTCTCAAATTTTAATGAGCATCAGAATCACCAGGGGAGAGGAGGGCTTGTTAAACTATAGATTGTTGGGCCCTATCCCCAGAATTTCTGATTTAGCAAATTGGGGGTAGGGCACAAAAATTTGCATTTCTGACAAATTCTGAAATGATGCTGATGCTGTTGGTCTAGGGAATCACACTTTGAGAACTGCTGATCTTGTTGGGTTTTCTCCTTCCAAAGTTGTTTATCAGCTAAGAGGACTGTTTATCTAATGAAGAAGATGTTCTTGGCCAATTTCTTACCTAACTCAAGAGTAGACAGGCACAATGGCTGAAGAGAACTTACTACATGAGACACCCAGATTGTATATATCATGACCCAGTGAGGTAATACTACTGTGTTACCCATTTCACAAATGAGGGAACATGAGGCTAGGGAGTTGAACCCAGACAGACTTCAGAGTGAGTTCTTAACCACTTCCACTACTTTGCTTCTCATGGTAACAGATAAGAACTTAACTGTTCGGCCGGGCGCGGTGGCTCAAGCCTGTAATCCCAGCACTTTGGGAGGCCGAGGCGGGTGGATCACAAGGTCAAGAGATCAAGACCATCCTGGTCAACGTGGTGAAACCCCGTCTCTACTAAAACTACAAAAAATTAGCTGGGCATGGTGGTGCGTGCCTGTAATCCCAGCTACTCAGGAGGCTGAGGCAGGAGAATTGCCTGAACGCAGGAGACGGAG
>NW_016107455.1:1684422-1707447 GCF_001604975.1 Cebus imitator
AAAAAAAAAAAAACAAAGAATTATTATCTTCCTTTTAGCTTCCCAACATAATTTAGGTTACTTTTCCACAATTGCCTCTCTTTGTTCAACCCAACATATTAATAAAAGCATGTAGTTTTTGCCATTTCTTTGGGTCTTCATTTCTTTATGACAGTTCCTATGTCATATAAAATTTATATTAAATTTTTATGCCTTTCTCCTACTAACCTATCTTATGTCAATTTAATTCTCAGGCCCAGCCAAAGACCCTAAGAGAGTAAAGGGAAAGTTTTGCCTCCACTACACATTCACAAATTCAGGCCCACTCAAATTAACTGGCTGTTATTCAGTTCTAATCCCTAATTCCTAGTGGAGAGAATCTGAATGGCCTGAAGTTAAGTGTTCCCCCTGGTTCAGTCATTTATGGCTACAGAAGTGGGGTCATCCAGTATAATTCTGGCTACTTCTGTGCATGAGGCAGGGGAGGAAATCATTGGCTGTGAGCTGAGCTCACACTTTGAAAGGAGTCCATTCAAACTCTTGCAGTGCTTGATCACTTCTCTCTATCACAGGATACCTTCTATCTCTTACAGTAAAGCAGAGATCAAGAACGTAATTTGTTCCTGACCTATCAAATTGGCAAAAACCCAGATGCCAATACACACTGATGGTGAGGCTGAGAAGAAATAGTCACTCATGCATTAGTGACAGGAGTGCCAAAGGTACAAGCCCCATGTCAAACCTACAAAATATTCAGGTGCATTAATCCTCTAAGCTAGAAATTCCACTTCTTGGAATCTACTCAACAGGAATCAAGAGAAATGGCCAAGGAGTATAGAAGTTTTCAGTCCCTATACTTTTAAAAGAAAATCATAGACAAATAATGATACCTTATTGCATTATCAAAAAACAAAAAGCCACCCATGATCCTTGTCCCTTACACTCCATTAATTAAATGCAGCCAGTCTTGCAACACATATGCTCTTATATACCATATACCATAGAAAAACTCCATTCAATTTTTAGAACTTTTAATTTGCAAGTAGCATTTTATAGGTGACTGCTGCTGTTTCATACTGTAAGGAAAGTCTGCCCTATATAATGTTGATGTGACATAGAGGGAAATTGCTCCAAAAATATCTAGTCCCACTGATGTGTGGTATTGGGGACTGCATTAGTTACCTCTCTCTGCATGACAGCTTTTAGAGCAGCTAACATGAAAATGCTTCATCTAAGTGATAAGCAAATCATATGGAAATATTTTACAGCCAATGTATTTCATGCACATTGAATCCTGGAGAAAATCCAAGTAGAGCATGGTTTTAAGTCAATCATTTACCCTCTCTTTTTTCTCTGTAGTACATCTCTTCACATATTAAAGACTTGAAGAGTGAAATGTTTGAGGAACTCCTTAAGCACCTTTGCCACTCTGCAGATGAATTCCGGAAGATCATAAAAGCTGACATCCAGAGGCAGATGTTCGCTGAACTTTTCCTACATTGTGACCACGGGAAGGTGGGTTAAGACATTTAAAGAATTGCTTCTTGGCTGGGTTCTGTGGCTCACACTTGTAATCCCAGCACTTTAGGAGGCTGAGGCTGGTGGATTGCTTGAGCCCAGGAGTTTGAGACCAGCCTGGACAATATGGTGAAACCTCATCTCTACAAAATAGATACAAACTTTACTGAAATATATTTTTTTATGAACCTTATACTTGCTTGTTTGTATCTCCATGTCCAGAAAGGATATAAGGAAGCTCACAGAATAGATAAAATGCAACAACAAAATGTAAACTAAAAGTAGGATGAAAGAAGAAAAATGTAAGAGAGGGGTTAGTAAATGAAGCTTGGGACAAAGCCCCAAAATACATAGCATAATGACCTAAATATTTGTTGTGGGTTGTTTACAAGTTTGGATCTAAGCTTCCTAGTAGGATCTAATGTGAAAAGGGAAACACGACCAAACACGTTATCAACAATGTTTACAAGATAATTACAAACTAGTGCTAAGAAGTACAGAAATTTGGTGTTCAAATTAGTTAGGAGTGTCTCTTTATTAAAGGGGCCCTTTTGTGCTGAAGTGAAAATCTTTTATGATGGGCTTGTAATAGATTAAACAGTGACAACTTTTTTAGGGCAGTTTCTTATAGCTATTTTAAATGTAGGCAAACAATGCCACACTGGACTGCAATTCAGAAAAAGCAATTCTTAAAAGAACCAGAATGTTGCAATCTACGTTCTCAGATCTATGCTAATTTGAATGAAGTCAGGAATATATTTTGTAAAATCTGAAATGTCTGTGTGTCTTTCAGCCAATCCTTATTGAATATTGCTTCTTTTAACAGAGCTTTTAGTAAACACTGGGTAACATAGGTGTCAAAATTTTACTCCTGGGTAAAATGCCTGAAGGACAACTATTCTCTGTTGGCCAATTTAACACCAATTCATGTGCTGTAACAAACATAGTGAGATAATATTTAGAGAAATTAGCTAAGGTTTGCTTTCATTCTTTGCTTTTCTTCCCATCATTCAAGCAATAGTTATGTGCTGATATTGAAAGTGCAGGGGTGGAAAAACTACACCTCCTTCCTCATAGGATTCCTGCTGGGTCTGAGCATTAATCTGACATAAGATAAAATAACAGGAGAAAAACATACAAATTTAGTTACAAGTTTTATATGGCACAGGAGTCCTCTTCAGAGAATGAAGACCCAAAGAGGCAGTTAGAGTCAGTTACTTATGTACTGGATTGGACAAAGAATACCAAAATGTGAAAATGTGACTAAATTATGTCGGGAGTCTTAAAAGATAAGAGTTATTCTAACAAGGTCTGTACAGTATTCTGTTGGTCTCAACTTCTCATCCTTGAAGATAACAATTATGCCTTTCCTTATAGTATAGGGAGAGTTAATTTCACACGGGAATTTCATCTTCTGCTTTGAAGAAACAGCACGAAGGTCAAGTGATTTTCTCATATCTGTTGCTTTTCAAGTGTCTTTAACTTAAATAGTCAATATGTCAGAATAGCATATTTTAACCCCTTCAGAGGGAAGATAGAGTCTGCAAAAAAGAAGTTAGATGCGTTTCTGAATGGAATATATATCTGGGAACAAAGCTCAAAAATGCATAGCATAATAACATTTATGAGAGAGAGAGATCCTCACTGTATCACCCAGGCTAGAATGAAGCAGCATGATCATAGCTCGCTACAGCCTCTACCTCCTGGGTTCAAGTGATCCTCCCACCTCAGGCTCCCGAATAGTTAGGACTCCAAGCATATACCACCATGCCTGGCTAATTTTTAAACTTTTGTAGAAACAGAGTCTCACTATGTTGCCCAGGCTGTTCTTGAAGTCCTGGTGCAAGAGATCTTCCCACCTTGGCCTCCCAAAGCCCTGGGATTACAAGCGTGAGCCACCACATCCAGCCGTGATTGTATATTTTTAACCAGTAGCTGAAATAAAAGTTCTAGAAGCCCAGACTTTAGATTGAAAATGCTGGGCCCTTAAGAAACAATGGAGAATCATAAAGTAAGGAAGAATGCAAAATATGGCATCAAAGCAGTTATTCTGTCAATGGGAAATTGTGACCAGCTGATGAGAGAAGGAGGTTGGAGTGCATGTGACTAGAGTTTAGAGGTTGTCTGGGTCCCTAAGTCAAGGTTAGCACCTGATCTCCCATTTCTGAGCTCCAATCATGGTTGAAGATTGAGGGCAACATTATTGACACCTCTTGAAATCCCAGGTAGATTGAGAGGAAATTTAAAAACAGCAGGAACTTGCATTTCATTTTCTAGGTATAGCTCAGAGACTACAAGCTTCATAGAGAAGTCCTAAATCCTACATGGCACTGAAGAGGAAGAATAGTAGCTGTAGAAGGCAGGATCTAGGTAGATGGACCTGATGGTACTCCCTTTCACTTCTGTGGCCAGAGGAAAGGTGATGAGTATTCCTAAATACCTGTGTGTAAAGGACAGTGGATGTGCGGAGATGAGGACTATGAAAGTTCTGATAGTACCCCAGGAAGACACCTGGGTTAGAATAAGGAGAATTAAGAACATAAAAAGCAAATACCAAAATAAAACTTCCAGATGACCCAATGAGATGAACTATATACACCACAGTCAGAGTCAACAAGTATTGTGGCACTGAGCTAGACTTTCCTTTCTCTGACGGCAGGACTCTATATAAGCAACACCACTCCCCAAAATGTGGGCAAAGATATGAATACCCAATTCATGAAATCATTATATATTCATTCAATAGGTGACCAAAAATAGTTTTTAATGATAATACCTATCGCTGATACAAATAGAGGAAAAACGTTTCGCAAACATTCCTGGTGAAAATTTAATAGTTGTATTTTTGCAAAGCATTCTGGATATTTCTGCTTAAATAAAAAATACATACATGCTTCAGCCAGGCAAGCCATTCCTAAAATTGTTATTCCATAGAAATAAAAGCACCAGTAAATTTAAAAGTACACATATAAAGAAAATTCTTGTTGCATTGTTTATAAATGAAGAAAAAGAGAGAGGTTAATGAAATACTATATAGAGGAATGCTTTAAAAATAATAGTACACCAATATCTTGAGATATCATGTAGCCTTTTTTTTTTTTTTGGAGACAAGTCTCACTCTGTCACCCAGGTTGCAGTGCAGTGGCACCATCTCAGCTCACTGCAACCTCTACCTCCCAGGTTCAAGCGATCCTCCTGCCTCAACCTCCCGAGTGAATGGTGTTACAGGCGTGAGGCACCGCCCCGGCTAATTTTTGTATTTTTAGTAGAAAAGGGATTTCTACCTGTAGCTAGGACTACAGGTACATACCACCATGCAGGTCTAATTTTTTATTTTTTTGTAGAGACAGTAACTCACTGCGTTACCCAGGCTGCTCTTGAACTCTTGAGCTCAAGTGATTCTCCCTCCTCGGCCTCCCAAAGTGGGGGAATTACAGGCATGAACCACTATACTTGGCTTGTACCACATTTTCTTTATACAGTCTACCATTGATTCACATTTAGGTTGTTTCCATGTCTTTGCTATTGTGAATAGTGCTGCAATGAACATATGCGTGCATGTGCCTTTATGTTAGAACAATTTCTGTTCCTTTGGTTATATACCCAATAATAATAGGATTGCTGGGTCAAATGGTAATTCTGCTTTGGGTTCTTTGAGAAATCACCAAACAGCTTTCACAATGGCTGAACTAATTTACATTCTACCAACTGTGTATAAGCATTCCCTTTCCTCTGCAGCCTTGCCAGCATCTGTTATTTTTTGACTTTTTAATAATAGCCATTCTGACTGGTGTGAGATGTATCTCATTGTGGTTTTGATTTGCATTTCTCTAATGATTATCAATGTTGAACATTTTGCTATATGTTTGTTGGCTGCGCGTATGTCTTCTACCTTTTTTTCTGAGATAGATCTCACTCTGTCATTCAGGCTGGAGTGCAGTAGCAACATCACAGTTCATTGCAGCCTCAACCTCTTGAGGGTTTGAGTGATCCTCTTATTACAGCCTCCCAAATAGGTGGGATTATAAGCCATGCCACCAGGCCCAGATAATTTTTGTAGAGATTGGGTTTCACCATGTTGTCCAAGCTAGTCTGGAATTCTTGGGTTCAAGCGATCTGCCAGGCCTCCCAAAGTGCAGTGATTACAGGTGTGAGCCACCGTACCTGGCCTTGTACGTCTTTATTATGAAAAGTGTATATTCAGGTTGGGTGTAAACAGAGTAAACAGACAAGCTACAGAATGAGAGATGGTTTATTTTGCTGTGCAGGAGCTTATTAGTATTATTTCAAGAAGGAGTTTCACCATGTTGATCAGGCTGGTCTTGAACTCCCGACCTCAGGTGATTCACCCGCCTCGGCCTCCCAAAGAGCTTATTTTTAAAATAAAGTTATATTAATTAAAATAGCTTTGGCTTTGGTACTGGAATAGACAAATCAGTGGAACAGAATATTAGATTTGGCATCAGATGCAAGAGCATGTGAGAATTTAGTACATAACACAGGTGGCAGTATAAATCATTGGGAAAAGGAGTAATCGATGAGTTATACTAGGACAAAAATTATATAAAAATGTAATTTTTCCATATTGGGAAAATTATAAAAGTAGATTCCACTCTCATTAATGAGGAAAAGTGAGTTCTCATTATAAATCTAGATGTGGAAAACAAAATTTAAAAAATTTTAGAAGCAGCCAGGTGTGGTGGCTCATACCTGTAATCCCAGTGACTCAGGAGGCTGAGGCAGGAGGATGGCTTGAGTCCAGGAATTCAAGGATGCAATGAGCTATGATCATGCCACTGCACTCCAGTTTGGGTGACAGAGTGAGACCCAGTCTCCAAAAAATAAAAAATAAAAAATAAATAAGAAGCCAATTTAGAGCATATATTTTGAACTCAAAATGGTTTGTGCTTATCTGGAGTATTCCTTAGGAGTATTCCTTAGTAAGACCTTGTCTAAAAAAGCTTTAGAAGCAGACAGGCATGGTGACTCACACCTGGCTGCTTCTAAAATATATTAAATTTTGTTTTCCACATCTAGGTTTCTGATCAGCTAGAATCCACTTTTCCTCATTATGAGGGTGGGATCTACTTTTATGTTTTTCCCAATATGAAAAATTAATTGTTCCAGTATCATTCATTGGTTAGTCACTGTATATCAAAAGGAAATGATTTATATATTTGACTACCTCAAAATTAATATATATCCTCAAAATTAATGGATAACATTGATATGGCTAAACTCACCAGAAGTTAAATTGAAAGATAAGAGATAAACTGGGGAAAAATATTTGTTATGTAAATAAAAGAATGGTCATTCTCAAAATTTTACACATTTGTAAGAAATAAACAACTGGGCCAAGTGTGGGGGCTCACACCTGTAATCCCAGCACTTTAGGAGGCTGAGGCAGGTGGATCATGAGATCAGGAGATTGAGACCATCCTAGCTAACATGGTGAAACCCCGTCTCTACTAAAAACACAAAAAATTAGCCGGGCGTGGTGGCGGGTACCTGTAGTCCCAGCTAGTTTGGAGGCTGAGGCAGGCAAATTGCTTGAACCTGGGAGGCAGAGGTTGCAGTGAGCCAAGATCATGCCACTGCACTCCAGCCTGGGAGACAGACCAAGACTCCATCTCAAATAAATAAATAAATAAATAAATAAATAGACAACTGGTCCCAACTGAAAAATGGGAAAAGGATATGAATAACCCATTCGTAGAAGAGGAAAAACTCAAATATGTAAGTGTATGAAAATATATTAAATCTCACTAGTAATCAGGGAAATGCAAATTAAAATAATGATACCATTTTTATCTATCAGATTAGAAAAAATAATAAACTCTAACAATATCAAGTATTGGTGTAGATATCGAGAAATAATACTCTCATTCAATGCTGGCGAGAATGTAAATTGGTATGAACATTTTGTGACACAATTTGGCTATAACTAATAAAGTTGAAAATGTATACATTATATAATCCAGTAATTCTACTTCTAGTTATTAACCCTAGAGAAATGTTTGCACATGTACACAAGGAGATGTGCATAAGGATATCCATTGCAGCATTATGTTGATATCAAAATGTTAAAAATAATCGAACTGCCCATCAATAGAGGAGTTGTTTTTTTTAATTATGGCGTTTTCATATTACAGAATGCCTTATTGCAGTTAAAAAGAATAAAATATATTTCTTTACATACATGAATTAAATCTCAATTTTGAGTAAATAAAATCAATTTGAAGAAAGACATACGTACTATATCAGGTATTTTTGTTTTTGTTTTTGAGACAAGGTCTTGCTCTGTCAGCCAGGCTGGAGTGCAGTGGCATGATCATAGCTCACTGCAAATCAAGTGATCCTCCGGCCCCAGCCTCTGGAGTAGCTAGGACTACAGGTGTGCACCACCATGCCAGGCTAATTTTTTATTTTTTGAAGCAATGGGGTCTCACTGTGTTGCTATATCAGACTTTTTAAAGCACATACGCAAAATGTTAACAATCATTATTTCTGGGTATTGGGAACACAATGTTAATTTTATCATTTTCTCTATTTTTCTATAATTAGAATTTTTTTCAAAAATAACAATTGAAAAAGAACAAGTAGGGAGCATTAACTGTTTCAAGTGACATACTCAGGTCAGGTAATATAAGAACAATCCAATATAATTATACATTGGATTTAGCCATCAATAAGTGAGTCATAAATATTTCTTAAACATTTACTAAGTAGAGGTCATTTTGACATGTCACAGGATGGGAAAGTAGAGAATAAGCCTAAAGGCAAGATATAACTTTCCTGATATTGATGCTGCAGCTTTTATTTACATAATAATGATTATTGTGGTGGTAGTAATGACAAAAGCTTCAATAAGCCACATTCCAACTGCATAAAAATCTTAAATCTCCTGTAACAGTGCTGCAATGAACATTCGTGTGCATGGGTCCTTATAATAGTACGATTTATAATCCTATAGCTATATATAATAGTATGATATATACCCAGTAATGGGATTGCTGGGTCAAATAGAATTTCTATTTCTAAGTCCTTGAGGAATTGCCACAACGGTTGAACTAACTTATACTTCCACCAACAGTGTGAAAGTGTTCCTATTTCTCCACATCCTCTCCAGCATCTGTTGTCTCCGGATCTTTTAATGATCACCATTCTAACTGGCGTGAGATGGTATCTCAATGTAATTTTGATTTGCATTTTTCTAATGACCAGTGATGACGAGCCTTTTTTCATATGTTTGTTGGCTTCATATATGATATGTCTTATTTTGAAAAGTGTCTGTTCATATCCTTCCCCCACTTTTGAATGGGTTTGTTTGTTTTTTTCTTGTAAATCTGTTTTAGTTCTTTGTAAATTCTGGATATTAGCCCTTTGTCAGATGAGTAGATTGCAAAACTTTTTCAAAGACTTGGAACCAACCCAAATGCCCATCGATGATAGACTGGAAAGGGAAAATGTGGCACATATACACCATGGAATACTATGCAGCCATAAAAAGTGATGAGTTCGTGTCCTTTGTAGGGACATGGATGAACCTGGAAACCATCATTCTCAGCAAACTAACACAAGAACAGAAAATCAAACACCACATGTTCTTACTCATAGGAGAGTGTTGAGCAATGAGAACACATGGACACAGGGAGGGAAGCATCACACACTGAGGTCTGTGGGGGCGAGCTAGGGAAGGGACAGCGTGGGGTGGGGAGTTGGGGAGGGATAACATGGGGAAAAATGCCAGATATAGGTCATGGAGAGGAAGGCAGCAAAGCACATTGCCATTTATGTACCTATGCAACAATCCTGCGTGTTCTTCACATGTACCCCAAAACCTAAAATGCAATAAAATATATTTTAAAAAAGGAAAAAGGGAAAAAAATCTCCTGTAACAACTAATCACAAACTTTCTCCTTTGTTTAGGTAGGGTTTTTGGATCGGCAGAGAACATTGGCCCTGCTGGAATCATTCTATGACCATAGTTCACAAATGCTTAGGAGTTTACTTCGAAACCCACGACAATGTAAGTGCCATTCAGAATGTATTCAAGCTGGAGTGTCTCAGTACACTGATATGTACTGATATGATAACACAAGACCATTCTACCACCATGGAATCCCTTCACATAATAGCTCTCTTAAATCATGATAACGATATCTAGGTGTTTATTCCCCTCACAAAATTCACTCTTCATCGCAACTAGATGTATTTTTCCCCATAGTGCAATACTCAAAATTTTTATGTCAGAACTTAGCTAGAACTCAATTTTAAATTCATTGAAATGAACAATTGCTTTAGTGACAATCTGAATGTTTTAGAAATTAAGTTAGTAATGGTAATTCCATTTTATTTATTAAAAAAATTTTATTTGAGATAAGAGTCTTACTCTTCTTGCCCAGGCTGGAGTGCAGTAGCATGATTATGACTCACTGTAGCCTCAACCTCCCAGATAGGAGATGATTCTCCCACCTCAGCCACCTGAGTAGCTGGGACTACAGGTGTGCACCATCATGCCCAGCTAATTTTGTGTATTTTTTAATAGAGAGAGGGTTTCACCATGTTGCCCAGGGTAGTCTCAAATGCCTGGGTACTGGGATTATAGGTATAAGCCACTGCACCCAGCCTGGTAATTCCATTTTAATGCCCAACTTGAAATTATAAGATTTATATGAACAATATTTCCTTTTCCCAAGCATTTTACTTATACATCTTCACTTATATAGTAAAATATCCTTTTGATGTTATTTCCAAAACAAATAGAATTTGGGGGTTTATTTTCATTTTATTTTACTTTTTCAGAGATGGGGTCTTGCTATGTTGCCCAGGCTAGCTTCAAACTCCTGGGATTCAGCAGTCCTCCTGCCTCAGCCTCCCAAGTAAGCCAGGACTACAGGCTGTGCTTAGCTTAATTTTCATTTTTCTAAAGAGAAGGTATTTTACTGGCTGAGTTTTCCAAAGAATGTCAATTTTTTTTTTTTTTTTTTTTGAGATGGAATCTCACTCTTGCCCAGGCTGGAGTGCAATGGTGCGATCTCAGCTCACTGCAACCTCCACCTCCCAGGTTCAAGCTATTCTCCCTGCCTCAGCCTCTCAAGTAGCTGGGATTACAGGCACCTGCCACTACACCCAGCTAATTTTTTGTATTTTTAGTACAGCTGGGGTTTCGCCATGTTGGCCATCCTGGTCTCAAACTCCTGACCTCAGGCGATTTGCCCACGTTGGTCTCCCAAACTGCTGAGATTACAGGCGTGAGCCACCATACCGGGCCAAGAATGTCAATACTTTATTTCTGTGTGAAGATTTATTACTTGGATACATACAAATCTGTGAGTGATATACTTGGAGTATTTCTAAAAATTGTGAAAATCACAATTTTATAGCTTACCAGTACTGTTTTGGGGGAAATGGGGACAGTCTTGTGGCGTGAGTTTCACTCTTTATAGTACGGACACCAGGGTTTTACTGTTGTTGTTTAACAGTGAGATTCTGTGAATACTATCCAGTCTTTTCCTAGTATTCTGTTCCAGGTGTCCACATAAGTTGTAGAGGAAAATAATTGAGAAATGAAAAACAAAGAAGAGGGCAAGAGAAAAGGGGGAAAAATGAATGTTGGAAAAACAGCCTCAGTGAAAGATTGTCATGGATAAAGACTTGCGTTTTATATTGGAGATATTGAAAAGGTATTTGAGATTAAAGATGTGTCCCCTTTCCCGTCCCTATGTGATGCTTATTGTGGGAGGACCACGAAGGTGGAGGACAAATTCTATTTACCTTGGCAGTCTAAGCAACACCCCAAGTAGCAAAAGGAGATCCTATTTATTTCCAAAATCACACCTTTTAGGAAGGGATGATTTCTAACTTATAGTAGTAAACATTTTTTATGTTCTTTTAGGTACCTTTTTACTTTTTATTGTGTTGCAACTAAAGGTAACTGATATTTATTTAGAACAATAGGCCTATATTACAATCACTGTGCTCAATGCTTTTCTTTGCATTAATTTAATAGCTCTAATTCTGCCTTATAAGATCAACAGTTTAGGGGTATGTTTTGTTTTCTGTATTAGGGCCATTCATTGAATTTGAAGAGATGAACTTATCTGAGTTGTGGGGAGACATGGATAATCAGAAACACATTTATGAAGGCTTTGACAAAGTGCTCTTAGAGACGAATACATTACTTTCTGCAAAACATTCTAGCAAAACCCAAAGTAAATTATTAGAAAGTCCAGATCAACCTAAACTCGATGAACAGAGAACATCAACACTACCTGCAAACCTGCCAGAAGAGCAGAAACGAGTAACTGCAGAACAAGGACCACAAAAAATTTCAACTGAAGAACAAGAACAAGGCAAAAAGCCAACTGCAGAACAAGAACCGTACATCGAATCAGTAACACAACCAGGAACCCACACGGAGTCAACTCTAGAACAAGGGTCAAGTAGAGAGTTAATAATAGAACAAGAAACACACAGAGTGCCATCTACAGAACAAGGACAGCACAAAGGTTCAATAGTAGGACAAGGACCACACAGAGTTTCAGTTTCAGAACAAAGACCAAGCAGAGAGTCAACTGCAGAACAAGGGTTACGCAGAGGATCAGTTGCAGAACAGGGGTCACGCAGAGAGTCTATTGCAGAACAAGTTCAACGCAAAGGGTCAGTAGCAGAACAGGGATCACGCAGAATGTCAACTGCAGAACAGGAATCACTCAGAGAGTCAATAATAGAAGAACCATACCAAAAATCAGAACGAGGACCGTATGGAGAGATAATTTCAGAAGAGCAAGAAGACATAGGCTCAACTTCACAATCAAGAAAAGATAGTATGTTAAAAAGTGCAAAATCTGGGGAGCCCATACCCTCTGAGCACATTGAAGTCCCTCTAAAGGAAAAGAGGTCTTGGGAACAAATACATGAAGAGCAAATATTCCTGAGTTCTGAACTGCAAGAGGAAGTTCCAACATCAAGTAGGAATGATCACTTTTCAGGTAGTAATGCAGTTCTTCTACAACATCAGGTCCGTTTTGTGGAATGGTTTTTAAAGTCTTTTCGGAAAATACTCATTTAAGTCAGAATTTTTTCTGGCAATCAGGTTATGCAAATCTCAGGCATATTTTGCTGCTCAACTTGAGTCTAGACCTTGAACAGAAAGCAAGTAAGTTAATTACATTCACCAGTGAAATGCAAACCAGAATGTCTCTATTGTCAATTTATGTATAATTTCCATCACACTAGATTATAGAAGAAGTGTTTTAATTGGGTTTCTGAAAAGGTAGTAGAAGACCTTTTGTTTTAAATATGGTGTGTGATATAAGAAACCACTTTAAAATTTTTCTTTTATTTCAACTGTAAAATGGGTCTTGCTTTGTTCAGTTAAATATAAAATATATGTTCTAAAGGAGTCTCTGAAAGTCATATTTAAGACAGAATGCATCCTGCATTTCAAATATTTATTATCACATCTTTGGCCAGAATTTAGGCATACAGTAGTCCCCCCTCATCCATGGTTTTGCTTTCCACAGTTTCAGTTAACCACAATCAACCATGGTCAGAAACTATTACGTGGAAAATTCCGGAAATAAACAATTTATACATTTTTAATTGTGCATCAGTCTGAGTAGTGTAATGAAATCTTGCACCTTTTGTTCAGTATATCCATGTTGTCTATGTTACCTGCTCATTAGTCACTTAATAGCTGCTAGATTAAGTGACTAATGAGCAGGTAACGTAGATTGTCATGATACTACAGTACTCTTGTTCAAGTAACCCTTATTCTACCTAATAATGGCTCCAATCACAAGAGTAATAATGCTGACAATTTGGATATGCCAAAGAGAAGCTGTAAAGTACTACCTTTGAAGTGAAAAGGTGAGCGTTCTCGGCTGGACACAATGGCTCATGCCTGTAATCCCAACACTTTGAGAGGCTGAGGCAGGTGGATGGCTTGTGCCCAGAAGTTCAAAACCAGCCTGGGGAACATGGCGAAATGCTGTCTCAAAAAAAAAAAAAAAAGTTGGGCATGGTGGCATGCACCTGTAGTCTCAGCTACCCAGGAGGCTGAGGTAGGAGGGTCACCTGAGCCTCAGGAGGTTGATCCTGCAATAAGCCTTGATCACACCACTGCACTCCATTCAGCCTAATCAAAAAAGTGAGACCCTATTAGAAAGGAAGGAAGGAAGGAAGGAAGGAAGGAAGGAAGGAAGGAAGGAAGGAGGGAAGGAGGGAAGGAGGGAAGGAGGGAAGGAGGGAAGGAGGGAAGGAAGGAAGGAAAGGAGGGAGGGAGGGAGGGAATAAAAGATAAAAGTTCTCAACTTAGTAAGGAAAGAAAGAAAATTGTATGCTGAGGTTGTTAAGATTTACAGTAAGAACAAATCTTTTACTCATTAAATTGTGCAGAAGGAAAAAGAAATTCATGGCTAGTTTTTCTGTCACACTTCAAACTGCAAAAGTATAGGTACTCTCTGCAGTTTCAGACATTTGTTAGGGATGTTGGAACATATCCTCCCAAGGATAAAAAGAAGACTACTGCATAGTAATAACTAGCTGTGAGGGAGGCTGGGAAATGTAGCCCTCATTTTGTATGGCCAAACTGGATACAATAAATAGCTTTTGCTACAGAGATGCTTTCAACAATTCAAGTTATTAAGTGATTTCACTGTAGTAGATATGACACAGCATATATGGGAAAGTACTTACAGTTTTTGGTGTTCTATATGCAGGCATTTCTACCACTTATTAACCTTAGAATAGCTAATGGAATGTGTAATGTCTAATTCATAAGCATTTTCATTTGTACCTTTTAGAAACTACAAAAAAGGAAGTTCAGAAAGACGAGTCCTGTGAACCCAGGTCCCAAAACATAGAAGGAAAGTCATGGTCAGGTAACTCCTCATTTAATCTTCCTTTCATTTATACCCTAGAACAAAAATATCGTGAAAGTGAAGTTTGATTGGCTATACCATGGATTGTGTTTTTACAGGTGAATTTTTTACTTGTAACTGGAAAACAAAGTATGTAAAATTTGAAGATGAGGAACAGGCAAACTTAATCTATGGTAACTCCAGGTTCACAGGTATATGTTAACAATGAAAGTACGAAGAATAGAAGGCAGTCCAATAGATGGATTTAATTTACTGTGGTACTCAATGATAAAGACAGAATTTAGCTAAGACAGAATGGGAAGGTGTTCCTGTCATTATTTTTTCCTTGAGCTGATGAATCTAAATATATACCAGATAGATGTATTTGGTGGTGGTGTACTATTGATGGTGGCATGTGCTATTGATGAATGCTCTTCTGCTTTAAAACTTATGGAATTAGTACACAGTTTTTAACCATGATATGGCCCTGCACCTGCTTTAAAACTATGATCTAAGCATACAGAGGGAATCAGATATTAGATACTAAAACTCAGTAGAAATCATTTCAGCTATTCCTTTCCCTGGTAGTGCCACATCTAAGCATTTGAGACAAGTGATAATATATCTTGTTTTTGAGGACTTGCAAAGAAAGGTCTATTCAACAGAGTGGAGTGGTTTTTGGCTTTCAGACAAACGATGTCTTTAACAATGATTGTTCCAAAAAGTACCCATATTTCACTAAAAAACTATTATATTGTTTTGCCTTTCACATCAAGTTGTAGAACTAACTAGATCAAGATTATTTTCTTCCTACCCGCAAATTTTTCTCTCATTTAAGCCTCAAATAACAAACTTTCTATCCTCAAAATTTCTGGTGAAAATGCATGGCATTGGTCAAGCTCTTGTGGCCTGCTAGTTCATGTTCATCTTCTTAGCCATCTTTATGTCAATTTTGCTTTACTAATGTACGTAAAAATTGTTTGAGTAATCATTTTTTTAAGTCACATCAAATCTCAAATAGAAAGTATAAGGGCATGAATGTTTGAATCAATGAATAAATCAAATGGAAGTCACTTTGCTGTCATTTTATGAAATATATTTCATATTATAATATTGAGCTAAATGGTAAATATATTAGTCAAGATTCTTGGAGGGAGGGGTTGTGGTGGTGGTATTTAGTAATTTATTTAACTAGAAAGTTCAGAGCGCAGCTTTTTTCAGGCACAACTAGATTCAAAGGCTCAGCAATAGCAGCAGGATACTATCTGTCTGCCTCTGAGCCCTGTTTTTCTGTGTCACTTTCAACTTGAGACAGTTTTCTCCACGTTGTGACAAAAATGGTCATGAAAGCATCTCTAACCTTATATTCTATTAATTCAGCAATAAGAGTACAAAAAGAATGATTCATCCCTAATAGTTCTTCCAGAAGTTCTGAGGCTAATTCTTGTTGGCCTATAGTAGATTACATTGCTATCATATGTGAATTGTTAGCCAGACCTATATCGCATGACCATCCATGCACAAAAGTGGAGGGGGGCTTAGTATGACCTGACTCATCTGAACTGACAGTGGAGAGATGTTTTTCCAAAGAAAAAAGGAGGATGTTGTCCTCATGAAGGGAGCATGGATTCCTGATAGGCAAAAATAGTAGATATTTATTATAATAGGCACTCATTTATTTTCCCTAATGGAAAGAATTGTTCACTTTTCTGCTTGGTATATATTTCCTGCTTGACAGATTTACACTCAATTATCAGAAACATTCAGTCTTTCAAGGAGGTAAAAGGCCGAACTGCCTTCAATGGAGTTTCATTCAATCTGCTCCAGTTTGTGCAACTCCTGGAGACATTTGTTGGTGAAGATGCTCCCTTGAGTATTAGTGAGACTCTGGCCACCTTTTTTAAGGGGGGCTATGTTGAAACAGAACAAGAGAAAATGAATGCCTTAGAAAAGGTGGGTAATATAAGTAAATCTCTCAACCTCAGTTGCTCCTGATGTGACTCATGTAAAAAATTTGCAACCAAACTTACCACTTTATTTCAACAAGCTTGGCCATTAAATATTCTATTTTATCATCAAATGTTCTAAGATCACACTCCAGAGAACTCATTCCCCTGATAATAACATGATTGCTCCTGGCAGGATATGGCTTATTTTATAGCTTTCTTCTTTCTCTGAAGGTTGAGAAGCAGATACGGATATGTGCAAAGATGTGTGTGTGTGCATTATTTGCCTGTGTGTGAGTGCCTTTATGGTATGACCATACCTGAGGTATGATTATGGCCTGAGCATATGTTTTGACTCATAAGCACCCAGGTAGTATATATTTCCTAAGAACTTACTACTTACTTGGTTGACAGGTAAATACATACACATTAGCTTATATAAACAATATATTCTCTCTTATATGAAATATGTAAGTTAAATATGTAAGCTTATTCAGTAATCATCAGCTTTATGAGTCTTCTCAACCTAATTCTAGACAATTCTCTTTTACTTTCTCAATTGCAGTTCCTCCTACTTAAACAGTATATATTCCTTTTATTTTTGCAATTAAATCTATCTAGATATTAATTCAATTACTATCTCACTAATATAATTAACCTAGTGAAAACTCTAAAAGGTAAATAAAATTAATGTCAAATTTAGTCAGTCTTAAACATAAAAAAGGAATTTTTAAAACACAGTCATTTTCCTTATTTAAATACCGTCATTCATTCCCCTTCACCAAAAACATATCCTTTGAGGCAGGGTGCAGTGGCTTATGCTTGTAATTCCAGTGCTTTGGGAGGCTAACGAGGGAAAATCCCTTGGGCTCAGGAATTTAAAGTTACAGTGAACTGTAATTATGCCACTCTTCCATCCTGGGTGACAGAGCAAAACTGTCTCTTAATAAAAATAATAATAATTTTAAAATCTCACTAAGAAGTCAGGCAGAGCACTCTATGTATTTATCACATTCCTGAACAACTAGAGAAGGAGTGGAAAAGAATGGTCAAAGATTCTTAAGGTTTGTAGAAGAAATTTGCCAAAAAAAAAAAAAAAAAAGATTCTTAAGGAATACTAATGCAGAGAATGCCTGTTGTTTTTTTTCATCAAAGCCAGTCAAGTTTAGCAGTGGAAGGTTGTTTACCAACTTTAGCGACACTAATGTTAATAAGTTCTGATAACCAAAAATGCCTGTTTTGTTTTGTTTTGTTTGGCTTAAATGTAAAACAGAAATGCTATTTAAGGGATTAAAAATAATCACAGTATTTTCTTTTCTAAAAAAATTTAAATTTTTTTTTTTTAAAGACAAAAGTCTCGGTATGCTGCCCAGGCTTGTTTCCAACTCCCGGCCTCAAGCGATACTCCTGCCTCAGCCTCCTGAGTGGCTGGCTTTACAGGCATGTGCCACGGCTGAATCATTGCATTTTCCATTAATATCATGCTTAGCCCCAAAGTAAACCTGTTCTAATAAAAGATGATGGACCTTTTTTGGAATGAACACAGGATGCTAGCTAGCACAATGAACATGTGTCTTCTGTGCTTTATTATCCTGTTTGTACCCTAGTTTAGACAAAATGCTCTCCAAGTCCGACGGAGGCTTCTCCTAGATGCCATCTTTCAGAAATGGGACAGTGATGCCTCAGGCTTCCTGGATCTGATGGAAGTTGATGAACTCTTGTACACGTACAAGGAGGGAATGGAAAAAGAATCTATGAAGAAAGGTAAAATATAATAATATTCTTATTTAAACTGTGGTAATAACTTGACTTCAAGCGTCCCAGTACACATATACAGTTAAAACGCTGGTTATGCTAAAACCACAAGATAACCCTTCATGTCTGCTAGTATAGCTATAAATTTATGTTATTTATTTTTAATTTTTTATAATAGAGATGAGGGTCTCATTGTGCTGCCCAGGCTGGACTCTAATTCCTGGGCTCCAGTGATCCTCCTGCCTCAGCCCCCTGAGCAGCTGTGACTACAGGCACCTGCTACTGTACGCAACTCTGGCTATAATCTTTTAAGTGGAAAATAACAAGTGCTGGCAAGGATGTGAAAATATTAGACGACTTGTGCATTTGTCAACACAATCAGAAGTGGAATATGTTGCAGAATGCTTTGTCCAACATCTTAAATCTATAGATTCCTTCTATATACTTGGCTACCTTCACTTTTAAGGTTAAAAGAATCCAAGCCAGTCCACAGTTCTGCTTGTTCTCTCTTCTTGTTTTATCTCTTTGTCTTCACTGGCTTGCAAATTTCTCTTCAATTTACTAACTTCTTATTCTCCTTAGTGACTTTTTATGTATTATATTTTTCTCTTATGATCAATATTTACCAGTCAAAAGCTACGAAAATTCTCATTCCAGTATAATACATTCCTTTCTTCACTTTATCAGATCTTAGTTTAAATTATTTTTCTTGTCACTGGGTTTAAAGATTTATCTGGTTAACTTTGGTATACCAGATTTTTAGTTTTTAAAGTATGTAATGCACAAGGGAAAGAGTTGTCAAGGTTAGTTAAGTTCTTCAGCCCTCTAAAAAATTATTGTATTGGTTGAGCTTCAAATGTACCTAAGTTTATTGATTGTTATCTCTTCAGTAACTATGTCTTCTACAAACTTTACATTATACTACCTGGCTTTTCTTAGAATACATCCAGATAATTTAGTTAATGAAATTCCAAAAGGCATAATGATGTGATTTTCACTTACAATGTGGGCAAATTTGTAACACAGAACCACATCCTACAGAGAACACTAGACAATAGTTAGAGCAGCTGGGTTCCAATACTGGATCTTCACTAAATGATCATGTGATCTTTGGCAAGTTCCTTAACCTCCATAGACCCAGGTCTCCTTGTTTGCAAAATTAAAGCATTAAATATGATTAATCCTAGAATTTAAGGAACCTAAGATAATGTTATCAGGAAGTCCCATATATTAGATGATATGGAATCTAATTATGTGGAATTATATGGACTCATATATGGGTAAGGTACAGCAATAGGGTCAGATAGATAGCATAAAATGTAAAGGATTAAGCCCAGCAAATGAGAACAAGGACAGCAATGAGGAAGCAGAATCTACTGCCAGATAAAAATATCTGCAAACAAGAACAATTATTCTCTCCAAGAGCAGGCTTATATTATACAAAATAACTCTCATTAAACACATATTGGTAGCCACTGGTCTGAGGAGATGATTGCTGATTTGATGGCAATATGGAAGAAGAAAAGCAGATTTAGCCTCTTTAAAAAGGGAGAATATTCTAAATTTCAAGCATTGCTAATAACTGACTGGCAAATCTTCAAACAGCTCTTTTGTTTTTTGGCTTATTGTTTAGCTCTACTCTTACTGCTTCTGTGTCCAAGATTTAAAATTGGGATTTAAATAGCATAAAATCATAGGCTTAGAAGTTTTTAGAAAGCTTTCTGCTGGTGTCCTTAAAATGGAAGATTTCTATGTGGAAGAGGAAGCTTGAAACTTTTAGTCTGTCATCTCCCCCACCTTTTTTTTAGAGACAAGATCTCTCTCTGTTACCAAGACTGGAGTGCAGTGGCATAATCATGGCTCACTCTAACCTCTGTCTCCTCTAATCACAGGCTCAAATGATCCTCCCATCTCAGCCTCCCAAGTAGCTAAGACTACAGGCATCATGTGCCACCATACCTGGCTAATTTTTTTTTCTTATTTTTATTATTATTATTATTATTTTAGAGACAGGGTCTTACTATGTTGCACAGGCTGGTCTCGAACTCCTGGGCTCAAGTGATCCCCCTGCCTCAGTCTTCCAAAGTTCTGGGACTATAGGCATGAGCCACCGCACTCAGCTTCATTTTCCCTTTTTATTCCTGTTTAATACAGCCTAATCTTTTGGGCAGAAACATCACAAATAAAAGGCTATAGAACATGCGACCTGTCTGCATTGTAGAATTTAATGGAATAAGTCATTTTTTCCTCATTATTTCTCATAGGATAACTATTAGTATTATTGGCTATGCCTTTTAATTTTCTATTTAAATGACTAAATTTGCTCTAATGTGTTCATTTCTATTTCGGTAGAACATTTAACACTTTTATAATTAAAACATTTTGGGATCTGAGTGGGAGTTGGACATAAAATTAAAAAGAAAAAATAAATAAAAGAAAAAAAAATTGGTGGGTTGGGTGCGGTGGTTCACGCCTGTAATTCCAGCACTTTTGGAGGCCAAGGGGCGGATCACCTGAGGTTGGGAATTCGAGATTAGCCTGACCAATATGGAGAAACCCTGTCTCTATTAAAAATACAAAAATTAGCCAGGTGTGCTGGCGCATGCCTGTAATCTCAGCTACTTGGGAGGCTGAGGCAGGAGAATCACTTGAACCCTTGAACCCAGGAGACAGAGGTTGCAGTGAGCCAAGATCACATCATTGCACTTCAGCCTGGACAGCAAGAGCAAAACTCTGTCTCCAGAAAACAACAACAAAAAAACATTTTGGAAACATTTATTTTGGTGACATCAGCAAGATGGCCACCTAGAAGCCCTTAGGGCCTCTTTCCCTCACAAAGGCAAGCCAGAACAACTACATTTAAGAAAAATAACTGAGGAAGAGTGCCATCTTGCATCAGAGGAGTAGCAGAAATCTTGGTAAGCACAGAAACTCCAGATGGCCACATAGAGAACAGAAGGCAATGCCAGGCCTCCACTACCCCATCCCCCAACCAAGATCAGGTGGAAACTGGAAAGAACTTCCACCTATGAAGTGGAAGTAAGCAAGAGATCCCAACAACTCCCATCAACACCTTGAACACCTACACACCTCACTACTAGGGTCCCCTGCAGTCCTCACAGGCATTAAACCCAGCTGAGGGAGCTGCCTGTAGACCATAAACCTGTGCTCTCCCCAGAGAAGAACCTGACACAGTGCCCTGACACTTGTGGCCCATGTGGCTACTGTACTACACCATCTTGGGATTGGAACTATGGCTGAACTCTATCTTCCTCAGGGGTGAGTGGTCACGATGCCCCTTCATCCCTGGGGCTAAGCCACCACTGAACCACCCCAGGCCAGTGGCCAAATATCCCCAAGTGGAGCTACAAGCACTCTTCCACACGAGGCCAAGGGGAGGTGGAGTCACTCTATCTACCTCTCTCCCCTCATTCCCTTGGGCCAAAGGTGAGGCAGTACTCTGCCTCCTAGAAAAACAATTCCTTGCTTACTCAGAGCGCTCATTTCTCCTCAGTGCCTAAGTTGAAGAAGCTCCCTGCATCCCAAGAAATGGTGCCTTGACCACTCAGAACAGTCACATCCCCAGCTCTGAGCTGATGCTTCAGCACATTCCCCTCTGGGAATTGATACCCTGACCAAGCTGAGCTGCTACATATCCCAGTGCTGAGTTGATGTAGTAACCTGTGTCCCAAGGAAGCAGAGCGTTGGCTGAGCTAAGGAATTCTGCCCTGCAGGCCAAACAACTCTAGTACCTGGCTTCTCTGGAATTGGACTAGACCCCTAAAGTCTGAGTGGCTGAGATACCCCTCTCCCCGGGAAGTGGAGCTACTGCTATTCTTTTCCTTGTACTACCTATGGCCCAAACAACAGCTGTGTTCTGCCTTTCTGGGTTACTTGCTGCCACTGTACCTGGTCTTACAGTGTCTAGGATAATGCTGAGCCCCACCATTCCATGGTCTTGTGTCACTACTACACAGTGCTTCATGTCCTGGGAGCTGAGTCGCCTTTGAGTTTTATTTGCTTAGGTTCCCATACTGCAACCATATCCTCCTCCTGGGCCCAAACCTCCAGAGCAAGCTTCCTCTCTGGAGTCAGGCCAGTGCTGTGCCCTGCTCCCCTGGGGGAGAATCACAACTACAGCCCAGCCTCCTGTGCTCAAGCTCATGGGGAGTGCCTCAGAGTCACAGATCCTATCTCTATGGGCAACCTACACTCAACCCTGCCACAGAAAGCAAACTTGCACCCAAGACTCAGGAGCCACAATAAGTTTGGGAGATCCTATGCTTCGGACTCTAACCCCACAGCTTCTCTGAGCACCTGCACCTGGAACCCAGTCCCATTGCTACTGCTTATAAGCCATGTCAGACCTGACACCAAGAGGGATCCTCCTGAGCTAAGTTTCCCTATTGTGGGGAAAACAAGAGTAGGAGGACTCCAAAAGCCCTCAGCATCAAGGACATTAATAACATATGCCACTGCTGCTGCTGCTGCTGCTGCTGCTGCCACAAACTTTCTACAGCCTTGGCCACTGAGGTTCCCACAGGTATTGCTGATGTTGAACACAGCTGAAGAAACTGCACAGACACTATACCACTTCACCTATCTGGAAACAATGTCACTACGTCCATCTCAAGTAGCACACAAAATTTTAATTACAGGTGAAAATCGTCCTCTATAAAAGCCACTATAGAAAGTTTGGAAGAGGCAGTTGTTCCACCAAATACACAGGCAGGGACACAAGAAACATGATAAATCAAGGAAACATGGCACTACCAAAAGAATATCAGTGTCTCTAGTAGCAGACACTGATGAAAAGGAAATTAATTAATTGCCAGGAAAGGAATTTAAAATAATGATCTTAAGGAAACTCAATAAGATAAGCAAATTCAGACTGACGGTTCAATGAAATCAGGAAAACAAGTCCCCATATGAATGAGAAATTCAGCAAAGAGATAGAAATC
>NW_016107455.1:1707532-1711255 GCF_001604975.1 Cebus imitator
AACAAGAAGCAAGCAGGAACTCTGCAACTGAAGAATTCAATGAATGAAATAAAAAATACAATAGAGAGCTTTACCAGCAGACTTATTAATCAAGCAGAAGAATGAAGCTCTGAACTTGAAGATAGGCCATTTGAAATTACCCAGTCAGAGAAATAAAAAAAAAATAAGAATGAAAAAGAGTGAAGAAAGCCTACAATTATCACTATTAAGTAAACAAATGTTTGTATTATGGGACTTCCAGAAGGAGAAGAGAAGGGAAAAGACATTGAAAACCTATTTAACAAAATAATAGCTGGAAAATTCCCAAGTCTGGGGAGACATATGAACATCCAGATCCAGGAAGCTCAAAATTTCCCAAATAGATACAGCCCCAAAAGTTCCTCCCCAAGGCAAATAAAAGTCAAATTGTCAAAAGTCAAAGACAAAGAGAGAATTCTAAAAACAGCCAGAGAGAAGTGTCAAGTCACATATAAGGGAATCACCATTTTAACATTGGAGTCCCCATTAGAATAGCAACAGATTTTGTTCCAGAAATCTCATAAGCCAGAAGGGAATGGGAAGATATATTCAAAGTGTTGAAAGAAAAAAAAATTGCCAACCAAGAATAGTATACCCAGAAAAACTGCCCTTCAGAAATGAGAGAACAATAAAGTCTTTTACAGATTAGCAAAAACTGAGGAAAATTATCACCATTAAACTGGCCTTACAAGAAATGCTCAAGGGAGCCCATCTGGAAGTGAAAAGATGATAATCACTATCATGAAAACATGCAAAAGTATGAAAATCACTGGTAGGGCATATACACAAAGGAGAAAGAAAACAATCAAATCTTATCACGAAAGAAAACCAATACACTAGCTGGGCATGGTGGCTCACACCTGTAATCCCAGCACTTTGGGAGGCCAAGTAAGGTGGATCACAAGGTTAGGCATTCAAGACCAGCCTGGCCAACATAGCAAAACCCTGTCTCTACTAAAAATACAAAAAAATTAGCCAGGTGTTGTGGTGCACCCCTGTAATCCCAGCTACTCAGGATAAATGAGCTGAATAGATATCTCTCAAAAGAAAATAAAAATGGCCATAAAAATGGCCAGCAGTTATATGAAAAAATGCTTAACATCACTAATCAGGGAAATACAAATCAAAACCGCAATGAGGTATTATCTCACCCTGGCTAGAATGGCTATTATTAAAAAGAAGAAATGACAAATGTTGGTGAGGATGCAGACAAAGGGAAACTTTTATACATAGTTAGTTGGATGTAAAGTAGTACAGCCACTACTGAAAACTGTATGGAGGTCCCTCAAAACACTAAAAACAGAAATACCATATGATCTAGTAACCCCACCCTAAGTATCTATCCAAAAGAAAGGAAATGACTATGTCAAAGACATTTCTACATTCCCATGTTTATTGCTGCATTACTCACAATAGCTGAGATATGAGATCAGCCTAAGTGTCTATCAACAGATGAATGACTAAAGAAAATTTGGTCTATATACACAATGGAATACTGTTTAGCCACCAAAAAGGAAAAAATTCTGTCATTCCCAGCAACATAGATGAGCTTGGAGGGCATTCTGTTAAATGAAATAAGCCAGGCACAAAAAGAAATATCACATGTTCTTACTCATATGTTGAAGCTAAAAAAGTTGAACTTATTTAAGTGGAAAGTAGAATAGTGGTTACCAGAGACAGGGAAGGTTAAGGGTAGAGGGGATATCCAAAGGTTGACTAATGGATACAAAAGTATAGCTAGATATGAGGTATGAGTTATAGTATTCTATAGCACTGCAGAGTGAATATAATAAACAGCAATTTGTTGTATATTTTCAAACAGCTAGAAGAGCACATTTTGAATGTTCCGAATGCAAAGAAGTGATAAATGTTGGAGGTGATGATTATGCTCATTATGCTGATTTGTTTATTACATTATGTGTACATGTATTAAAATATCACTCTGTACCCCATAAATAAGTATAATTATTCAACAATTAAAAATAATAAAAGCAAAAGTACAGCTGGAAATAATAAAACATTTATTTTAAAACAACACCAAAAAACATTTTGGTAATACTTTTTGTCACTAAAGTTACAGAAACCATGAAAATTAAGAACCATATTTATTTAAAAGTGTCATTGAAAAGCACACAAAGAGTTTTTTAAAGAAACTGAAAACTGGACAAGTAGCTAGCATAAAACTTCTGTTGCTATTCCTTTGCTCTGGAACTCTGGAATAAAGAATCTGTAAGAAACTCCTCCGTCATTCTTTGATTTTCATAACCTTGACACTTTTGCAGATTATAAGTTGGTTGCAGTATGTCCTTCATTTAGATATATCTACTGTTTCCCCATGATTAAATTCAGGCTATTCATCTTTGTCAGAAATATATCACAGAAGCAATGCTGTGTTCTTCTCATTATATCTGATCAGAAGTCCTATAGTAATAACTTTGACCAGTTGATTAAGATGATATCTGTCAGATCCCTCCACTTTAAAGCTACTTTTCCCCCCTTTGTAATTAATAAATATTACATGGTTGTTCGTTGAAACTATATAAACCATTCCTCCTTTTTGTCAGCCCTTATTTCTTCATTTATATTTATAGCAGTAAGTATTCATGGTTTCCTTTTTTTATTCAGTGCGTTGTAATCCAATATTATCAGTGATTGTTTTGATACTCATATTGTCCCAGTTTTAGACCATGGGAGTTCTTTCACTCTGGCTCCTGTGTCCTCCCCTCCCCACTCCCAACTTTTTTTCTTTTTTCTTTCTTTTGTTTTTTTTGAGACCAGGTCTCACTCTGTCGCCCAGACTGGAGTGCAGTGGTGCAATCGTAGCTCACTGCAGCCTCCAACTCCTGGACTCAAGCTATCATCCCACCACAGACTCCTGCACAACTTGGACTACATACAGGTGTGCACCACAATGCCTGGCTAATTTTTTTAAGTTTTTGTATGGATGGGGTCTCTCTGTGTTGTCCATGTTGGTCACAAACTCCTTACCTCAAGCAATCCTCTCACCTCATTCCCCTGAAGTTCTGGGATTATAGGTGTGAGCCACCGTGCCTGACCTCAGCATTTCATTATGAAAACTGTCAAACATGGCAAAGCTGAAAGAATTTTACAGTGAGTACCTATATGTTCACTACACAAATTCTACCATTAGTATTTTACCACACTTTTTAATCTATTAATCTCTCTATCCCTCTATCCTTCCATCTCTCTTATTTTTATGCATTTTAAGTAAATTATAGAAATCAATACACTTCTCCCTAAATACCTCAGCATACATATCATTAATTAGAGTTCAATATTTGTTAACAGTTTTTTTTTCCTTTCTTTTTGCACACAGAGAAAGAAGGAAATTTTTTCCTCTTGAGGCCAAATTTCCATAAAATGAGATGCACAAATTGAAGGTGTATATTTGCTTACTTATGGCAAATGCATGCCCTGTGCACCCCATACTCCTATTAAGATATAGAGCAAAAAGCATAGTGATACTCACCTGTAGTCCCAGCTACTCAAGAGGCAGAGGCAGGAAAATTGCTTGAGCCCAGGAGTTCAAGACCAGCCTGGGTAACATTGCAAAACCCATCGCATAAAATAAAAAAATAAAAATAGGCCGGGCGCGGTGGCTCACGCCTGTAATCCCAGCACTTTGGGAGGCCGAGGCGGGTGGATCACGAGGTCAAGAGATCGAGACCATCCTGGTCAAAATGG
>NW_016107455.1:1712350-1726126 GCF_001604975.1 Cebus imitator
GCCACCATGCCCAGCTAATTTTTTGTATTTTTAGTAGAGACAGGGTTTCACCGTGTTGACCAGGATGGTCTCGATCCCTTGACCTCATGATCCACCCGCCTCGGCCTCCCAAAGTGCTGGGATTACAGGCTCGAGCCACCGCACCCGGCGTTTTTACTTCTTATTGATAAATACTTAGAAGTGTAATTTCTAGGCCACAGGGTCTATATATGTTTAACTTTATTTAAAAAACTGCCAATTTTCTGCATCCTTTTAACATGTATACCTCATTCTTTGAGCATGTCTTTGCTTTCTGGCACAATGAGATCTTCCAGGTTGATCTTATATTTTCCCTGCTTTCACCCTGAAATCATCCATTTCCCAAAGCCAGCATCTGGGTTCTACATGTGCTCATTGCTCATAAGTCTCTTCTCTCAGATTTCTCAGTGGACAGGTGTAGAAACTGTGTGTGTGTTTGTGTGTGCACTCATGCATGCCTGTGTGGGTACATGTGTGTACACATTTGTATCTGTACATACCTTTCTGTCTACTAATATTGAAAACCATGCGTTCATACTAGTAATTTCAAGTCCAATGCAACACAACAGGGTTCATTCTAGTTTTTTCCCATTCCCTTTTGTAGTTCCTTTTTCTCTGACTTGTGTTACCCTAATGTGATTTATTTATTTGATCAATCCCCCAATCAGTCCATTCGCTCTACATGGAACTAATCTTCCATCACTATTGCTGTCCTCTCTTCCACAGTGATTTCCTTCTTACTACATTTAAGTTCTAGCATCTGGCACTAATCTGCCCTTCCCATATGGCTATGCTTCTTACTCTGCTTAGGTTCTGACATCCCACAACAGATCACCCCTCCAAGTGGATGCCCTTTACATACGCCTTAGGCTCTGATGCTCCATGCCAAGGCACATTTTCATGTGGATGCCCTCGTTAATCCACTCAGGCCCTGACTCCTTATGCTGAACTGACCCCCAACCTGAAGTCCTCCTCACCTTGCTTGGCTCTGTTTCCCTATGCTGGATGGCCCTTCCACATAGACATCCTCCTCATCCTGTTTAGGTTCTGACTTCCCAGGCCAGGCTACCCCTCAATTTGGATGCCCTCCCCACCCTGCTCAAGATTAAACACCCATGTTGGGCATCCATCTCATAAGGACATCCTGTTCGTCCTGCTTAGAATCTGACACTCAAGCTAAACCACCTCTCTGTAAGGCCATCCTCTTTATCCAAATAGACTGAAGGTTGACCTACCACATAGATACCCTCCTCACCCTGCTCACGCTCAGACAACCCATGCCCAGCTAACCCTGCACAAATTTGGACTCTGATACCCTGCTCGGTGCCACATTGGCTTCACCCTACCAGGAACAGATGCTTATCTTGCTCTGCCCCACCTAATGGCTTTAGAATCAAATTGTTCAAGGAGACAAAAGAATGAAAGGGAAAAAAGAAGAAGAAATGGAAGAACCCACAAGGCACTTTTAAACTAATTGAGGATTGTACTAGTTAAGATCCTTTTGGCTCAAGTAATAGAGAACCCAACCTAAAGTGATTACACATAAGAGGAATTTATTGGTTTATACGATGAAAAAGTCCAGTACTAGTTTAGAACATAATTAGATTTGGGAGTCTAAATGATGGCATTAGGGAAGCTGTCTGGTTTTTTCTCTTTCTCTTGCTCTCTTCTGTTTTCGCTGCACTATCATACAACCTCTACCCTTATGGTAGCCAGGTCCAGTTTCACATGCTTACAGTTTCATTCAGGTCCAGTGGAAATAAAAAAGAAAGTGTCTTCTTCCTAGTCATTCAATCAGACAGTCTGGCATTAGTTTGTACTAAATCAACCACCCTTGCTAAAGGATTAGAATGTTGTGACTGTCTTAAGCCTGAGGCACGTGTTCCATCTCTAGAACTATGAGTGGAACCCCACTCAAACACATGACCAGAGATGGGAATGAAGTGGCTTCTCCAAAGCAAAATTAGAGATACAATTACTAAGAGAAAGGTGAGTGGATGCTAAGGAGCAAAAAATTAATAAATGTTCAACTACAGAAATGAGAAGCTCATGCATGATATGATGTCTGCAAGTGCCAGCTAGTATTTGTTAATTGCCAAATAAATGGTGTCGAATAGATGCTATTGTCTTTCAAGAGAAGGAGAAATAACAACAGAAGCCTTCTTGAGGGAGGAGGAACTTTGAACTATACTTTAAAGGGGAAGGGTACATACCCTGTGACATATTAATTTTTAACAACTGTCCAAGAATCTTGCACATTTGCACCAGCAGACATTTACAAAACGCTTATACCACTGTTCATATGAGCAAAGTATTGGGAATAACCTAAACACCCACTGACAGGAGAATAAATCAGTAATGATATACTCACATAGTAACATACCCTGGTGAAAATGAATGAATCCATTGCTACAGTAACAACATGGAAAGATATGTTGGAAAGATATAAACAACATGGAAGATATGTAGGATAATGTTGAATAAAAAAGCACGTCACAGAAAACTACACATAGTTTGATAATCTTTTTCTAAAGTTTATAAACGTGCAGAACTTGCTGGGCGCAGTGGCTACACCAGTAATCTCAGCACTTTGGGACGTTGAAGTGTGTAGATTATCTGAGGTCAGGAGTTCAAGACCAGTGTGGCCAACATGATGAAACGCCATCTCTACTAAAAATGTAAAAATTATCCAAGTATGGTGGTGCACACCTGTAATCTCAGCTACTCAGGAGGCTGAGGCAGGAGAATCGCTTGAATCTGGCAGGCGGATGTTGCAGTGAGCCAAGATTGTGCCACTACACTCCAGCCTGGTGACAAAGTGAGACTCCATCTCAAAAACAAAAAACAAAAGAAAAGCATGCAAAACCAAACTACATATTGTTTAGAAGTGTGTGTGCATGTGTGTGTAGAACACATACATTGTTATGTAACTATAATAACATTGGGAAAATTAAAAGGAAGGTAAAGATAAAGCCAAATTCAGGGTATCAATGAGAGGTATGAGAGGCAGTGAATGGAATAGGGCAGATCATAGAAGAATATATCTTACTGGTAATGTTCAAGTTTGGTAGTAGGTTCATGATTATACAACTAAAAAAATAAAAGAGAGTTGTGAATACAGAAGCGTGCAAGACATGGTCAGGGACCATGAGTAGAATGGGAACACTGCAGCAAATAATTCCTAGATGGTATTAGGGGCAGATGTGATTGGAAATAGACTGTATCCAAATATGGTAGGACTCTGAACCAGGAAGTGCATAATGTAAGTTGTGTTTTAATTTAATTTTACAAACATGTATTGAGCATTTACTATTGTTAAGTCAATTACAAAGTGATAAAAGCTGGCTTTGGGGTTAGGAAAGTATGAAAGGAGAAGAGTGGCCAAAGAGTAACAGGATAGAATTTAATGGCTTATTGGATATGAAAGGCAAAAGGTAGGGAAGGAGTCAAATCAGATCTTGAGGTTTCACCGGGCTAGGTGGTAAAATTAAAACAAAACAAAAAGAAGTTGACACAGGAGTCATATTGAGTTCAGCATAGAAATTCACTGTAAAATATTCCACTGGGCTGAGAGATGCCTTTGATATACTTGGTTTTCCAGGAGAGCAATTATCAAGGGCTTCAGTTCATCATAAGAGGAGAATGAAAATTTCCCCCACCGATAAGTGAAGTTTTGGTTAGTTCTTGGTTTTGTGTTTGTGTCTTTTAGCTAAACTGCACATCCAATTTCCAAAACCACCTCCTGGTCACGAAGTGAGGTTGTCTTCAAAACAATTTCAGAATTACATAGAATTGATTGTATCTGAACTCAGGGGCAATGAAGACCAAGTTCTGGAAAGCATTGTGGAATTTCTGATGAATACTTTAGAGAGGAGCCACATTGAGAATCTGAGGAATTGTGCCAGGCGGAAGTGGCTGCACAAAATCCAACATGCTGCAGAGACAAGTGGGGTGTCCTTGGAGCCAGTGTATAGTGAGACCTTTAAGGCCCTCACCCAGGTATGTCTTCTAAAGTGATATGTAAGAGAAAACATTTCCTCAAAGTAGGCGATGTTCAGTGGTTGCAAAAGAGGAGCATCCTGAACCTGAATTCTCTTGAAAAATCACTGGGTGCTGCTATAGATGTTTTATTCATTCCAGCACATTACAAATGACCCAGTGCCTAGGAGAGATGGAACTGGAGTGACTGCTGGTTGCCAAGATAGAAGCAGAGAAGAAAGGTAGAAAAGACAGATGCAGAAAAGAAGTCTTGGGATTTCTAATTTCATTTCTGGGGAGAGTCAAATAAGCCTAGAATGGACAATAGACAGATTATGAAAAATATCAGTAAGGAGATGTACAAGCAGTTCAAGCTCCATTTCCCTTGCATGGTATTTTGGGAGTCAGTTTTAAAAGGAACTATTTAAATCATAGACTCATTATAGAGTCTGATATGACACAATATTTCACAGCATTGCCTAGAAGCAAGCTGAGACTATTGCAGAATCGTGCCACTTAGAACACATGGCCCTGAGAGGCCACTACCTGTAGCCTTGCCACTTCCTCAGAGACTCCCAGGTTGCTGCTGTTCATAGGCAGAAACAGCACAGCTGTGTTCTACATGTATCATAGACTCCACTGATCCAGAGAACCTGTGACAGTCATCTCAGCTAAATAACGACACTTGCTCAATGGAATCATCTCCTGAGTGGCTGTATTTTCCAGTGTCGTTGGAAACGGGGCACCAGGACCAAAAGACCACTTAAGAAAAAGAAGCATTGTTCTAACTTACTTCAGAGATCTGTGGTACCCTAAGAGAAATCTCACTACATATTTGTTAATGATTCCATAGGTCTTCTATGTGGAAAGAAGAAATAAAGGCGAAAGAAAAGGGCATGGAAAGCAAACCCAAATATATAGAAAGATGAGAAAAAATGTCAGTGTCTCACATGTCCCCAATTTATGGATATGTTTAATATATGTGATGACACATAATATTGTTAATAACATAATAATAATTTTAGGTACAAAGAATTCGTAGTTGCAGAAATATTAGTTGCAGAAAGTCTGTAATCTTGGGCCCCCAAAAATCCTTCCTGAAACTACATAGATCAAATATACAAAGTGTGTTAAGAGTTCCTTGAGAGCATTTTTTTTCCACATTCACATCACAGTAGATGGTCAAGAAATATTAGTGAAGTGAAGACATCTTCTTGGTCCATCTCTTTAAAATTAACACTTTTAATAGAAATGCAGACAATTTGACTATAGGTCAAAGGAATCCAAGTTTTAAACCTCTAAATTTGAGTAAACTTGAAAGTTTTTTGGTTTTATTTTTCTTTTCCAGTAAACTAGTCCAGTTGGCATAGAGGAAATCCATTATACTCACTAAAACTCAGATTTAGGGGACAGCTGTGGTATCAACCTTTTCCCCACTGTCCATGAATAGTAATATTAGCATTCTTTATTCAAAAAAAAGAAATTACTGGGGCCAGATGCATAAATTAACTAGTGAGAGAAAGCATGATTAGGGGAGTTCTTTAGTTGTTGGCAAACATATGGTCAGAAATGTTTTGCCATAGGATGCTGAAGCCCATGGAAATAAGAAGATCAGTGCTCACATTTCCCTCTTAGAAGAAAACGTGCTACTGCCTGAGAAAGGGAATGTTCTATTGAGGAATGTGGCTTGCACTTTAGATGATGCTCCATTTGTACTGAACAAAGTGCTCTACAGGGACATGAAAGGAATCAGGTAAGAACTTCTTAATGAGATTGGTTTTACCCTTGTAAGAAAAAATTCCTTTTCTGAGTAAACTGGCATCAAGATCCCAGCTAGCTGCTCAAAGGGAAATGCCTCAAATCACCAGTGCTTCTGGAGTAGGAACCACTGGCTTCCAGTCCTGGATAACTTCACTTGATTATTTCTAGAGCTGTCTCTTTGGCAATGATTCGCCCTACAGGGACTCTACTTCACAATATCAGCTCAATTATTTCTGCCTGTTCCATAAGTTATCGTCTACTGAGTGCTGTTTATAGTTGTTTCCTATGTTCACATCTAAGCTTGTTTTTTAAAAATCTTTAAGTCAGACCTTCAAACTGGTCATCTTATCTAAGTCCACTGTTCTGTGATAAAAAGCCACAGATTGTGAATGGAAAATCGATCTAGTTTCCTCCATGGTTTGATCTAAATCTCTCCCTGTGCCTTTCTTCCATCCTCATACTTTTTTTCCTCAGCTTTACAGTAGTGGATGAAGGAAAGCCAATCCACGTTCCCCAAGTTCAGTACCATGGGAACATCTTCTTCTGGAACCATTCCCGTAATAAGAATGATTATAATGGGTCATTCCTGGCTCTTCCACTTCAAGATGCATATATGAGGATCTTTGGAGTCTTGGCTGTTGACACTCTTAGAGATCCCCATGAAATAAACATCTTTCTACCTCATGAGATTAGATTCTATCAGGTAAGTCATAGAAGTTTTCAAGAGCAATGGTAGGATGGCCTCTCCTATACTTTTTAAAGAGTGAAACCTGAAATCCTATGACAGTAAAGCTGTGTATACAGACAACATCATCATACTTGCTCCTGTTTCCTGCATGTATGTTTCAGTCTTTTGAGACGTTCCCCATTATTTATGGAAGGACTCTTAGCCTCAGTTGTATACCCATGCCTCAGCCTCATGTGTCCCATAGCATTAATCACAGAAATAGAATTTTATGCTACAGAACAGAAATCCAACCATTAGACCACTAAGACCCACAAAGTGGGAATGAACTTTTAGAAGGGACATACTTGTGTTTCCTAATAGTGGTATCTATCTAGAAATTCTTTGTACTTTCCACAAATTATACTAACTGATATGCATCCCCATAGGTCTTAATTTCAGTGTTATAATTTTGAGGATGAAAAATAAAGAAAAAGGCCTAAATGTTTCTTAAGTATTCATGTTTTTAAATTCAATCACAAAATGATAGCACTTTTAAGATCATGAAATAGCTAGACCATTTCTACAAGCATTTTTACTTAATCTGTAGATAGAACTTGCAATAAAGGAAAATGAAAAGCCTTTATAGAGGCAATGAACTGTGGAGTAGAGCAGCAAGTTAGGAACTTGAACTTGCTATGCCCTCATCATTTGTTGCCCTGTAAGCCTCTGGTTCTTTATGTTTTTTTTACTATTATTTTCCACTTTCTCTTCCCATTTATTGGGTGGATAACTGAGGAAAGTGGTAGAATCTCTTTCTCTGGACATATTTTTAATAATAAAATTCATTCTCATCTGACACAAGAATGATGTGAAGATATTAAAATGGAGGAGTATGGAATTATCAGTAGGTGAAGTATATATAGTCTTGTTAGTGAGCGTTTCAAAATGAATTACACATTGGTACTCTAGCCCTTAGAGTTAAAGACTCCTGGGTTACCCTTAGATGCCTTGAGTCCTAATATAAAAGTCATGTAATTTTGAAGAGTCTGTGGTTCCTAGAGTTTCTTGATAACAAGCCCATGTATGGGTTCTAAGGATTTCCCATCCCTTCTCTGTGGAACAGGGTCTCCTTATGCCTATAAGAGGAGTATGTAATCTAGCACATTGTGGGTCTTGGAACCAAACATGCCCTATATTTCTGACCTGATGATAGTGGCCATCCCTGCACAGATGCAGGCATTAACACCGGCATCAGATCAGGGCAGCTCCTACCCATCTGCCCAGGGCTGGCATTCGTTCTTGGCTTTTCAACATTTTTTTTTTCTCATTTCAAAGTTTATCTTGTTCCTTTGATACTATTCTCTAATAGCACATATCACAGATTTCACTGGATGATTATCAAAAGCATAAAAACTTATGTGGATCTCTCTTCTCTTTACCCCTTTGACTATTTTTTTTTTTTTTTTGAGACTTGCTCTATTGCCCAGGCTGGAGTGCAGTGGTGCAATCTCAGCTCACTGCTATCTCCATCTCCTGAGTTCAAGTAATACTCATGCCTCAGCCTCCCAAGTAGCTGGGATTGCAGGTACACACCACCGTGCCCAGCTAATATTTAAATTTTTAGTAGAGACAGAGTTTCACCATCTTGGCCAGGCTGGTCTCGAGCTCCTGACCTCAAGTGATCCACCCTACCTAGGCCTCCCAAAGCATTGGGATTACAGGTGTGAGCCACCACACCTGACCTATACCTTTGATTTCTTGATGATCCTTTTTTTTTTTTTCATTTTAAGATATTTATTTTAGACCCTTTCCTATATTTATCCACATACACATCATGTTAATGAATCACATAAACATCACATTATTTTGCAACTACTTTTTAATTTTAAATTACAGTATATTGTAAACCTCATTATATGTAAATAAATGGTGGCAAAGTATTCCATTCTATTAACTAAGCAACCCCCATTATTAACCTTACATTTTGTTTCCAATTTTCTTCCTGTTATAAATAAGAGTGAAAACTTTATAACTCTCTATTTGTGTGTATTCTTAATTATTTTTACTTTATTTTTTTATTTTTTTATTGCATTTTACGTTTTGGGGTACATGTGAAGAACATGCAAGATTGTTGCATAGGTACACACATGGCAATGTGATTTGCTGCCTTCCTCCCCATCACCTATATCTGGCATTTCTCACAGGGAGGGGAGCATCACACACTGGGGTCTGTCGGGGGGAAATTGGGGAGGGACTGCGGGGGGTGGGGAGTTGGGGAGAGAGAGCATGGGGAGAAATGCCAGATCCTTTTTTTATAGTAGAATCTGGAACACTGCCCTTTGAGGACTGCTGAACAATTTGTAGGAAGTAGATTATCATGAAGTAATTACATTACTGGTAAAAGTAATCCAATTACTGTCTTACTAATTATTTTGCTATTTTAAAAAGAAAAGGCTACTTGAATATTCTGTCTCTACAGGGTGTTGCCAATGTCTTTAGCACTGCCTATCACTACGTCCACAGCCGCGAGCACATTCTGCATATTGTGATCACTGGCATTGGCTGGCTCTATGACGTCACATCCAGCATCACCTCCATCACTACATACTTTGTAGAGCCTAGGCCAGCTCAGGTAGGCCAGGCTCAGTAGTGATAGATCTCTCCAAGGTAGCCGAGTGTCTAGACATTATTTCTTGCTAATATTTGAACCGTATTAATCAGCTATTAGTCTAACTGAAGACAGATTTCCCAACACAAGACCCTTGGTTGTGAGTGACAAGAATCCATCTCAAATTGCCTTAGGCCAAAGGGAGAATTAACTGACTCATGTGACCAAAATGAAGACAGGGCAGGAGTCAAGCTGTCTTTCAGGATGGTCACAGGGATTTGAAGGGCTCTCTGTGTTCATCTCTCCACTTCTCATGTTTGTTTCCCTCTGTACATTGGCTTTGTTCTTCCAGCTGAAGATGGGCTTTTTCCGCAGGGCAAGTCCGATGCTTACTGAAAGCATCCAGTAAAAAGTTCCAATTTGGAAAACCCAAGAGAGAAAATTCCTTTTTTTTTTTCTGTTTTTAGATGGAGTCTCACTCTTGTTGCCCAGGCTGGAGTGCAATGGCACGATCTTGGTTCACTGCAACTTCTGCCCCCTGGGTTCAAGCGATTCTCCTGCCTCAACCTCTCGAGTAGCTGAGATTACAGACATGAGCCACTATGCCTGGATAATCTTGTATTTTTAGTAGAGAAGGGGTTTCTCCATATTGGTCAGGCTGTTCTCAAACTCCCAACCTCAGGTGATCTGCTCGCCTCGGCCTCCCAAAGTGCTGGAATTGAGCCACCCTGCCCAGGCAGAAAACTCTTTTTGACTCATCCTGAGATACGTCCCTGCTGGCCGGACTGGGGCGTTTACAGTAATGGGCAACACTTACCACAATCATATGGGTAGAGTGGGAAGGGACAAGGAGCTGCTGTTTTGGAAGGACTCAGTTATATGACACCAATATTTTTAAGTCCTCCTATCTATAATGTCATGAATTCTTGCTGAATGTTTGCTTTGCTTCTTCATACTTTGTGTTAGGATTTTGCGTATGATTCGAGTGGGTAGAAAGGTTTTTCCTTTCAGAAAGGCTGAATGACTCTGGGAGGTGCTTGGTCACCTGGGGAGATGGTGTCACCTGGGTTCCCCCTAGTCCCTTGGCTGGCCCAAGGCAAGCATGTCTGCACTTCCCTCCAGGCTGATTCCTTCCTTTCTTCCCACCAGGTCCCTACATCCCTCCCTCAGTGGCTGGGTCAATCTGATGAGGCCTTGGTCATAAGGGCAGAATCATGGAGCTCTCTGGTAGGGGGCCAGGCCATGGAGGCAGAGAATGCCTTGTAATTGGCACTGCTATTGAGGGTGGGGATGGGAGCCTTCAAGGGCACTTAGGACTGGGGCAGAGCACCCTGTTTGAAGGGGCCCAGCTACAGTGGCCCTTCAAAGCACATGGGACTCCAGGGAAGATTCCGAAGAGTATGGTCAGGCCCTTAAGACAAACAACACATAGGGCACCATGGAAAAGGCCAAAATAGCCCAAAGCAGTCAGCAAGAAGCATGACTTCAGCAGCTGTAGGTTCAGAATCTAGAGTCCACAGACAAAGCCACCAGGGTCACATCCCATCTGACCTGGGCCATCTTATGGTGGTGAAGAAAATCCTGCCAAAGGTGAGGGGAGAGAAGGACCACTCAGCAGCCAGGTTGTCAGTGAGACTGTGGTGGGACAGAGACCAGAACAGCCTGTCTAAGCTCTTTTCAAGCACTCAATGATCATGTCTTCCTAAGCCTTCCTCTTTCCCTTCTGCAGCCCCATCCAGATTCACTTTTCTCTGTTCTCCAGCCTGCTCTATGTCTCAAAAAATAAACAGTATAAATGGGCTCTTTGGCCCTTTGGCTTCTGCTCGAGTTTGTCCAATGAGAGCTCCCAAAAGAACACTGGAGGGCAGAAGTAGAGTGCAGCTGGGGTGTTGATGCTTCTGCCTCCCTCTCTGCCAGGCTGCTGTGAGTTGGCTGTGTTTCTCCCCTAAAGGCCACTTCACCTTTCATCAGGCAGTCCTCTCCATACAGCTGTCCTTTGTAGGTTCTGGTCATTGCTCCACCATGCCCCTCCACCCCATCTTCCAGCCTCTTCAGGCTGAGAGTGTTAACAGCTCTTCCTTATTACTAGGTCAGGATTCTAAACTCTGCCTTCATAAATAATCCTTTTATTAAACTCCCTTTAAATTATCCAGTTCTGGCAATCTGTTTCCTTGTGATACCCTGACTGATATGAAATATAAAATAAATTCTGAGATACTCCCCCTTACCTCATGCCCATGTTCCTGCAAGGTACAGAGTCATAGAGGAAAAAAATTACTGCTCTGTTAACAGTAACCATAGATGAGGAAAAACAGGTTCAAATTCTCTTAGGTATGAAATTCAGGCTAGTTTAGTTTATCACCCCAAAGCACTTCTGTCTATTTCTTTGGAGTACCGAATTTATTAAATAGGTAACTGTGGCAAGTAGAATAATGCTTGCCCCTCAAGATGTCCATGTCCAAATTCCTGACACCTGTGAATATGTCACTTTACATGTCAGAAAGGATTTTGCAGGTGTGATTAAGATCAAGGAATTCGAAATGGGGAGATTATCTTGGATTGTCCAGGAGGGCCCTGGATCACATGAGTCCTTAAAAACAGAAAACCCGGCCGGATGCAGTGGCTCACACCTCTAATCCCAGCACTTTGGGAGGCTGAGGCGGAGGAATCACGAGGTCAGGAGGTTGAGACCAGCCCGGCCAATATGGTGAAACCCCATCTCTACTAAAAATACAAAAATTAGCTGGGAGTGGTGGTATCAGCCTGTAGTCCCAGCTACTTGGGAGGCTGAGGCAGAAGAATCACTTGAACGGGGAGGTGGAGGTTGCAGTGAGCCAAGATCGCACCATTGCACTCCAGCCTGATGACAGAGCAAGATTCTGTCTCAAAACAAAAAAACAAAAAAACAAAACAGAGAACTCTTCCTGGTTGTGAGAGACAGGAGGATGGAAAAAGAGTCAGAAAGATGGTGATTTGACATCCCACTGCAGGTCCCGAGATACACAAGGCTATGTACAAAGACCCAGGGCACTAAGGGCAGCCCCCAGCTGACAGCCAGCAAAGAAATCAGTTTCTCAGTCTTTTATTTCCCTAGGGTCTCAAGAGAGACAAGTGGCTAACACACGTGCCTGGTTAGCTATCTTAAGTCATGGCAATGTAGGCTTTTGGAAAAATTTGAAAATCAGACTAGCCAGTGATTTCTGCTTTCTACTTCATCACATTCCTTTTCTAAGGCAGTGAACAGATAGACTTTCTGCCTGAATGAGAGGGAAGGACTCTCAGGAGAAGAGAGATTCTCAGGAGGAGAAAAATGTACTACAATTAAAGTTTCACATTCCACAATTCATAATAGAAAGCAAATTTTCTTTTACCTCAGGGATTTCAAAAATGTTACTCTGTCTGGAACATTTTCCCCACCTCATCCCATCACCCTTAGGCCCTATATGAAACAAATTATAATTTAAGTCAAGGGACATAAATTGTTTTGATAAAGTAGAAAGCTGTTATTTTTTCCCCACAAGAAGATCATTTTTTAAAGACATAATTTCTGCCAGGCGCAGTGGCTCACACCTGTAATTCCAGCATTTTGGGAGGCCAAGACGAGTAGATCACCTGAGGTTGGGAGTTCGAGACCAGCCTGACCAATATGAAGAAACCCACATCTCTACTAAAAATACAAAATTAGCCAGGCGTGGTGGTGCAGCTACTCAGGAGGCTAAGGGAGGAAAATCGCTTGGACCCAGGAAGTGGAGGTTACGGTGAGCCGAGATTGCACCATTGCACTCCAGCCTGGGCAACATCTCAAAAAAAAAAAAGATATAATTTATTCCAAGAATTATTTATACATTTAACAAAATTCCAAGAAAAATCTCAGCATGATTTTTTAAAAATTTGACAAATGATTTTAATTTTCATGGGATAACTAAGAATATGAAGGTTGAGAGAAAACTTGCAATCCTGGTCTGGAGAAGAATTGCTACTTACACCAAAGGTTGGAACAATTAAGGGAAGGTTGATACATTGACCAGATAGAAATGCAAACCTTTCTTGCACCAAAGTTATAAAGGAAATTAAATTTCATATGACAAATTGGGGGATTTGTCACGTATCTGGCAAAGGGTTAACACTATTTTACACAAATCAATGAGATTTTTTTAAAAATCCAAAAGAAAAACAAGCAAAGGGCAAGTATACTTGGGGGGAAAAAAAAGTCATGCAAATGGTTTATAAACATGTAAAAAAATATTCAATTATTCTCAATGAAATAAATACAAAGTTAAGTAAAAGATAATTTTTTGCCTAGTAAATTGAAACTTTTTTTTTAGAGGTGGGGGTCTTCCTATGTTGTCCAGGCTGGTCTGGAACTCCTGGACTCAAGCAGTTTTCCCACCTCAGCCTCCTAAAGTGTTGGGATTTCAGGTGTGAGCCACTACATCTGGCCAAAAAAAAATTTTAACTACAATTTGAAATATTTGTTAGACATCTTAGAGGAGATATTGAATAGGCAGTTGGGTATAGACTCCCAGTGTTTGGGAAGATATTCAGGCTAATGAATAAATGGCATTTAAAGCCATGAGACTGGGTTACACAACACTATGAAGGTATTCAATGCCACTGAATTGTACACTTAAACAAATGGTTAAAATGGTAAATATGCTATGTATATTTTACCACAATAAACAAAACACAACACAAAACCATGTGTCCAGAAGGGATGACCAAAGGAATGAGTGAGAAAAGAAAA
>NW_016107455.1:1726136-1728002 GCF_001604975.1 Cebus imitator
AAAAAAAAAAAAAAAAAAAAGTCTAAGGACTGAGTCTTGAGGTGCTCCAAGTGTTTAGAATCACTGTGGCTCAAAAAATTGTATTGACTGTGACTCATAGTACAAAAACATTTTATATTCTGACTCCTTACATGATCATGCATGCACACACACAAAACAGAAATTTCACGAAAGAATACCTACTTGCCCTACATGTTATATTTTCTGATATTCTCTTTTATATCATTTTTAAGTGTTTGTCAAACAAGAAAAAAGCAAAAGAGGATAAATATTAAAGCAAAGGAGATAAACAATGTGTAATGGGAAAAGTGAGAATGCATAGATATTGGAAAGGAAAGGGGAAAAAAGTAACAAGCCAGAACCAGAAGAAAGAAAAGGAGAGAAAAATATAATTGCAGCCTTTTCCCAAAAGGTTTCCTGGAAAATTTTAACTAGGAGTGCTTTTCTCACCACTGAATAATTGCTGAGGGGCTCGCTGACTTTATAGTTTTTGGTTCAAACTAAAATCAAATAAAAAATAAGCTTATTTTCAGGCATATTATTATAAGCCTCTTATTTTCTGTTTTATGATTCTGATCCAACAGCAAGAGTGGTCAATTTATACAATTTTGGTGAAAAAACAGTAAAGTTTTGGCTAAACATTTAAACCTAGATACACAGGGTAAGATTTAAAAAATATATATTTTCAGTCTAATAGTGTGTAACACTAAATAACAAACCATGAAAGAAATACATTTAGAAAGAAGCTAGAAGCCCAGTCGTCAATGTGGGATAATCTTAACAATTTTCCAAGGATAAAGTTGACAACATTTCCCTTCTAAAAAGTTTGAAAGAATCCTGGAAGTCATGGAGTATAGAGGCAAAAGGAAGTTTTACATTACAAAGCAGCTGTTCCTCTTCAAGCACCATTCAGCATGCAAATCCCCTATGGATCCTCTTATCATATTTCCTCTTTATTCCAATCATTATTTATCTTTATTTTCATTTTTTAGAGACCAGGTCTCATTCTTTTGCCCAGGCCGAAGTGCAGTAACACTATCAGAGCTCACTGTAACCTTGAACTCCTAGACTCAAGCGATCCTCCTGCCTCAGCCTCTGAAGTAGCTAAGACTATAGGCATGTCCTAATAATTATTTTCTTAAAGGAATGATTCATAAAAACCCCTCTTTACTTCTCTTGATTGAATTTGTGTTTCCTAAGTTCATATACTTACAGATTATGTTAACATACTTTCTTATAAATAAACCAGTTTCTGTGAAAATAATATTGATCAAGACTCATTAAAATATTTTCACAACCCACATGTAAGTTGCAGGTTGACCTACAGTTTGAAAACTTCTTAGAAGTAAGGGAGATAAAGAAGCAAGGAGAATGAGGATTGTTTAGTGAGGTAGGAGGAGAACCAGGAGAGAGTGACCCCAGTAGCAAAGTGAAGAAAGTAAATTATCCAGGCACAGTGGCTCAGACGTGTAATCCCAGCACTTTGGGAGGCTGAGATGGGCAGATCACGAGGTCAGGAGTTCAAGGCCAGCCTGGCCAACATGGTGAAACCCCGTTTCTTCTAAAAGTACAAAAATTGGCAGGTTGTGGTGGCTCACACCTATAATCCCAGCACTTTTGGGAGGCCAAGGCGGGCGGATCATGAGGTCAAGAGATCAAGACCATCCTGGCCAACATGGTGAAATCCCATCTCTACTAAAAATACAAAAATTAGCCAGGCGTGGTGGGCACATGCCCGTAGTCCCAGCTACTTGGGAGGCTGAGGCAGAAGAATTACTTGAACCTGGGAGGCGGAGGTTACAGTGAGCCGAGATTGTGCCACTGTGCTCCAACCTGGCGACAGAGCAAGATTCCTTCTCAAAAAAA
>NW_016107455.1:1728244-1730227 GCF_001604975.1 Cebus imitator
AAAAAAAAAAAAAAAAAAAAAAAAAAAAAGGAAAAAGAAAAGAAAAAAAGAAAGTAAAGCAAGAAGGGAATTGTTCACTGAATCAAGTGCTTCCAAGAGGACTGGGGATTTACCAATGGATTTGAAATGAGAGAGCCACTGGTAACCTTGACCAGAAGAGTTTTGGTGAAGTAGTGAGAACAAAGACCTCCTTAGAAAATGTGTTTGGCGTATTTACTTTCTTTGGGTTTTGCTGTATTTTGCAAATGTTTTACAATGCACTTTTAACATCAGGAAAACAATATAAACATACAGTTTCATCATAATTATGTAAAATGTTTGTCCATTAAAAAAAATTTATCCTGTTCTTTAATGATACTAAGTAAAATGTCACTGTCCTTAAAACCAGGGGTCATCTAAGCTTTCCTATTTTTTTCTCTTTATCTGTCCCCAAAAGCTGTAATGGAAATATGAGGTCTAATTACTCCTTTCTAATGAAATGTCTTCCTCTTTTCAAGGATTCAGACTATGTTTTACGCAACATGATGGTTACAGGGCAGCTGGGTCTAACAGAAATCCACAAAAATCCTCCTACCATCTACAGGAAGTCATGCATCTTCAGGTATGAAACATGTCCGTTTTGTTTGCCAGAACACATCCTTCTGGTACAATCGTAGATCTGAAAGACACAGCTTCTGGCTCTTGCTCATACACACTGACTTCTATTCTTTCTTTTTAATTTAATTGTATTTTAAGTTCCAGGATACATGTGCAGGTTGTGCAGGTTTGTTACATAGGTAAACTTGCACCATGGTGGTTTGCTGCACCTATCAACCCATCACGTAGGTATTAAGCCCCACATGCATTCACTATTTTTCCTAATGCACTCCCTCCCCTTTCCCCCGTGACAGGCCCCAGTGTGTTCCCTTCCCCATGTCCAGGTGTTCTTATTGTTCAGCTGTCACTTTTAAGTGAGAACATGTGGTGTTTGGTTTTCTGTTCCTGTGTTAGTTTGCTGAAGATAATGACTTCCAGCTCCATCCATCTCCCTGCAAAGGACATGATCTCATTCTTTTTTATGGCTGCATAGTATTCCATGGTGTATATGTACAATATTTTCTTTTTTTTTAATTTTACTTTAAGTTCTGGGGTACATGTGCAGATTTTGCAGGATTGTTACATAGGTATACACATGCCATGTTAGTTTTCTGCCTCCATCCCCACCCTGTCACCTACATTAAGTATTTCTCCTAATATTATCCCTCCCCTGTCTCCCCACTCCCTGCTATCCCTCCCCTAGCTCCTCACCCCCAACAGACCCCAGTGTGTGATGTTCCCCTCCTTGTGTCCAAGTGTTCTCATTGTTCAACACCCACTTATGAGTGAGAACATGCAATGTTTGGTTTTCTGTTCTTGGATCAGTTTGCTGAGAATGATGTTTTCCAGATTCATACCTGTCCCTGCAAAAGACACGAGCTCATCCTTTTTTATGGCTGTATAGTATTCCATAGTGTATATGTGCCACATTTTCTTTGCCCAGTCTATCTTTGATAGGCATTTGGATTGGGTTCCAAGCCTTAGCTATTGTAAACAGTGACACAATGAACATACATGTGCAGTACCACATTTTCTTCATCCAATCTATCATTGATGGGTATTTGGGTTGATTCCATGTCTTTGCTACTGTGACTAGTGCTGCAATGAACATACATGTGCATGTATCTTTAAAACAGAATTATTTATATTCCTTTGGGTATATACCCAATAATAGGATTGTAGGGTCAAATGGTATTTCTGGTTCTAGGCCTTTGAGATATCATCACACTGTCTTCCACAATGGTTAAACTATTTACACTCTCACCAACAGTGTAAAAGCATTCCTATTTTTCCACACTCTCACCAGCATCTGTTGTTTCTTGACTTAAAATCACCATTCTGACTGGCATGAGATGATTTCTCATTGTAGTTTTGATTTACATCTCTCTCTCTCTCTCTCTCTCTCTT
>NW_016107455.1:1730982-1733601 GCF_001604975.1 Cebus imitator
TTTTTTTAGGGACAGGGTCTCTTTATGGTGCCCAGCCTTCCCCAAGTCCTTTTTAAAATTGCATGTATTAAAGCATGAAAGTGTTTTATTTTCCATGAATTTCCTGGTAAATATGGAATTCAACAAAAACCCACCATAATTATAAAGAATACATTCACATCACTCATCAGAGCTCATTTTTTAATGTTAGTAGGTCTGTAAATGTGTATTTTTTATTTAAAGCAGACATGCAGGGGCAGAGTTGGAGAGAAGGCACAGCATGTTGTATCTAATAAGTAGTTAATTCTAAATTACTTAGAATGACTCTTACCTGTCAAATGCAAGGAACACTACTGAACTGTGTACAAATGTAAAACGTCTTAACTAAGAACACACCTATTGCAAAAGGGAATGACTGCTTTTTTGGGGGTGAATTTCGTTGAGAAGGCAGTAACCCAGTAATCTCAGACTAGTAGGCTAATTCAACATTTAATTACATATGTTAATTAAATTTTAGTTTGGCCTCATACCAGAATGTTCGTTCAATCTCAAGCCCTTTTCCACATAGTTATTCCTTGTGCTAGTCAAGAATTTTATAGAAATCCTTGTAATACTCATAGCCCTGGATTCTTGTGTATAACTTACAGCAGATGTCTTTAGAGGAAGTCAGTTGACCATCAGGCTCTATTGTTGTGCCTGGAAAGCTTAGTATGATGCATTATTACTAAGGCAATCATCAAGACACAACACAAAGTGGTGGATCAGCAGCAGCAAGGGGCGGGGATGGCAGAAGAAGGACATAATCTTAACTGTGGCTGTGGGATTGATATTACAAACTATAAATGTGTTTTTGAGGCTATGCAAAGTACCAATTTTTTACAAATACCTTAAAGAAATGGCATATCAAAATTAATGTAGATGGGGAAAGGGAAAAGAAAGAAAAAGAGGTGTGTCTGTGCCTCACCAAGAGAAAGAAGCAGCCACTACATTTCCATGAAAATCTCAAGTCTCTCACCGAGGCAGATGCTGTAGATGCTCTACCCAGATCCCCAAAATGCTTTTTACCAGCTGCTGTAGGCACTGCTGCAAGTAATGGCTCACACCATAACTTTCTCTGGAGGAGTGCCCTTGAGCGATTAGAGCCCTTCACCTAAGAGCTGTGTAAACACTCCCCCAACCCAAACTGCCCACACACACCCAGAGCAGCTTACAGCCAATGACTCACTAGTGCTAGGATACAAAAGACCCCTCCCTTTGCCTCAAGGTGGGACAGATTCTTTGGTACACTTGACCTTCCAGAGCTCCCCTTGGAATGAGGCGGAGGCTAGACTTCATGTGAAATTACATTCTTACTTAGCTTCTCTCCCTTCTGTATCCTGCTTCCCTCAGTCCCTCTCACAGATTTCTCCAGCGAACACTCGCTCAATAAATCACCTGCATAAGCATCCCTGTCTCAGGCTCTGCTTCTCGGGAACCCGACCTAACACACTCATCATTTCTGCTGGCATTCAACCAAAGCATAATGGACAATAAGTAAACAAACAAACAAAAAATGAACATCTTCAGATAAGTAAAAACAACGAAGCAGAGTATCATGATGGAGAGTGGCTTGGGAGCTGCTTACTACTTGAGATTGGGTGGTCAGGAAAGGCTTCTCTGCTGAGAGGGATGTTTAAGCAGAGACGTGAGTGAGCAGACTGACAGGCACATGAAATCAAGGGCTAGAATTCTTTTCAGGCAGATGAAACAGTAAGAAGGGCTGGGGTGGTGGAAGTGAGGTAGGCACAAAAGGGAGTAATTCAATATGTTTGGGTGGAACTATGTGAACAGGCAGATATTTAACATCCTTGTGCTTATTTGGTTCTGGTTTCAGAGATTTCCTCTTCAAATGTACAGACAGTTCAGAAGTCGTAGTGGCCTCCGCCTGTGGAGAAACCCACATAGCAGTTCCACTTCGTGAGAGAACAGGAGAGGCTCTGGGAGTCCTCGATTTTAACATTGGCCGAAATAAGATGTTGTATCAAGAATATAAAGATCTGCAGAAAATGACAAAAGTGGTTCAAATGGCTTGCTATGAAATACTTGGCGAGTTCTCTGGAGAGATAGAGAAAAAATATATCTTAGGTATTTTTCATGTGGCATCAGTCTAAATTCACAGGTTTAATAAATAGGTTTTGGGGAAATCACAGGCAGTGCGATGAAATATGCATTTTCTAAAATGAATTATTACAATATACAGATCTTTCCATGTAAAAGGAATTCCCTTATGCAGTCTTGTGCTGATGAGTAACATCTACAAATTCAAGGAAAGAGCCTGGAATCACATTTTCTTGGTTAGAACCATGTAGTTTTAGAACTGGAAGGGCTCATAAAGGCAAGCTAGAACTAGCAATTATTAAATGCCTCCATTGTGTGTCTCAGATATTATTTTATTTAATCCTTACCATAACCCTATGAGGTTAATAGTGATACCCCATGGCTGGGCGCGGTGGCTCACGCCTATAATCCCAGCACTTTGGGAGGCCGAGGCGGGTGGATCACAAGGTCAAGAGATTGAGACCATCCTGGTCAACAAGGTGAAACCTCGTCTCTACTAAAAATACAAAAATTAGCTGGGCATGATGGTGCGTGCCTGTAGTC
>NW_016107455.1:1733696-1739721 GCF_001604975.1 Cebus imitator
ATCGTGCCATTGCACTCCAGTCTGGGCAACAACAGCGAAACTCCGTCCCAAAAAAAAAAAAAAAAAAAAAAAAAAAAAGTGATACCCCATTTACAGGTGAGGAAAGTAAGCAACTTGCCCCACATCACACAGTCAAGAAATGGTGAGGGGTGGATTTGAACCCAGGTTTAGGTGCTCTTCCCACTATGTTACACACAACTGAACAGAACGTCTTGTTTTACAGATAAAGATGCTAAAGCCTGTAAAAGTAAAGTGGACTATCTAAGGTCCAATAGCAAGCTGGTGGCAGAGCCAAGACTAGACTCCAGTTTTTGTGATTCCACATCCACTAGGCTACTTTCAGTGCAATGCCAGCTTGGAGAGGGAGGGAAGAAGAAGGCATGGAAACCTTTGGCTTCCTATGATGAAGTGAATAGAATTAGAAGAGTAACACTCTGTGGGATTAAGCCAAAAGATTTGAAACTGTGTCACAGAGTGGGATAAGAAGAAAGGAGAAAATTCATTCTCTTGAGTGTTCACTATGTGTAACGCCTGCAACTAAGCACTTTTACACATATCATCTTATCTAATTCTCACAGCTAACCAAGGAAGTAGGGATTAAACCCATTCTCATTTTCTGAATATCTGAAAAAGGATATTCAGAGAGACAATAGACTAATAAGAGGGCCAGCATGTGTTCAAACCAGGGTCTAACTCTAAAACCCAAGTGTTTGCCTTTTCTCAAAGCCTCTTCCTATGAGCTTCACCAGCAGTAATTTTATTTCTTTCTTTTGATTTCATGGCTAGAGAAACTAAGATTGTTTAAAACCAAAGGATATTGTCTTCTTTTCTTGAAAAAAAAGTTTAATATGTTCAGAATCAAATGAAAAAAGTAATGCATGTGACTGAACAGCAATGTGAGCTGTCATTTTGCTATTCCAGAGATTGAAAATGTCGGGGAAGTCCAGCGGGCAGGAATTCTCTTCTTCCGAATCATGCTGCTCGAGCTACAGGAAAGCATCCAGCTACTCAATCCCATGGAATTTGTGTCACTGTTGCTCTATGGCATTACTCCTCTAGCAAAGCCAAATTCTCCTCAAGACAGCAAGTCCATGGAGTTGGAAGCCAACATGGAACTAGTGTCTGATGTCCTGAAGGCGGTTATCTTGTTCTTTCATCCAGAGTTGGAATTTTCAAGTGACCTTGGAAGTTGGGATAAGTGTAAATTTGTAAGATTTTCTTTAAGCACCTTTTAAATTGAAGAATCGCCTACACAAATTTAGCTGTACAAATTATAATTGCATAAATCATAAGAATATAAATGCAAGAATTTTCACAAAATGGAACACATTCATGTAACCAGACCTAGATCAAGAAATAGAACATCTGTGGAATCCCAAAAGCTCTCCTTTGTACCCTTCCTCATCAACCCTTCACGCTACCCACCCAAAGAGTAACCATCATCTTTTTTTTGTTTGTTTGTTTATTTGTTTGAGATGGAGTTTTGCTCTTGTTGCCCAAGCTGGAGTGCAATGGTGCGATCTCGGCTCACTGCAATCTCTGCCTCCTGGGTTCAAGCGATTCTCCTGCCTCAGCCTCCCAGGTAGCTGGGATTACAGGCATGTGCCACCATGCCGGGCTAATTTTTTGTATTTTTAGTTGAAACAAGGTTACACCATGTTGGCCAGGCTGGTCTCCAAACTCCTGATCTCAGGTGATCCACCCGCCTCGGCCTCCCAAAGTGCTGGGATTACAGGCATGTGAGCCACTGCGCCCAGCCACGGGTAACCATCATTTTGACTTCAAACATCATCGGTTGGTTTTGCTTATTTTAAAATCTATATAAGTGGAATTATGTAAGCTGTCGAACTGTATTTCTGCTTGCTGGTGATCCCATAACTTTTCTTTTGTTCTTTGTTCACAGTATGTTAACAGATATTTAGTCGGCAATATTTGTGCCTTTGATCCAACTGCCAAGCATGTGGAAGTTAATGTACAGCTTATCGATGAATGTATCAGAGGTAAATTTCCACTTAATTACAGCCTAAATCTATACCAACAGCAATAAAACACAGTTGTGATTAAGAGATTTTTATTAGGATAAAGGAAGTAGCTCATAAATTCAGTTTTTAGGAGAAAATAGTTGTAATTCTTCTAGGAGGGACGCTATAATCTATTGCATATTCTCCGAAGTCACTGGCTGTGCCATACACGAGAATTCAAAAGCACATCTATCTATCACTCATTGACTACATGTGCATTATTTATTTTTTAAAATGCAAATAGGGCTACAATGAGAATAGAAATGTTAAGCAAAAAGCCTATCTTTAGCTTCAATAAATAACCAAGGAAAATAAAAGACTTTTTCAAGGAGGAGAATCACCAAGAATGGAGAGCAGTGAGGCACTCGTGTTGGAGAAGGTGATTAGCTCTTTGACCACAGGGAATAGGCCACATATGAGAGTAAATACACAAACAGAGGCCCAAGGTCCTCCGCTGACCCATATTCTCCCACCAGAGGCCTCAGGCTATGACGAGGTATTCATTTAAATTCTGTTTCTTCTTTGTTACTTATGCAAAATAATTATAATTGGGAAAATGGCTCTGTAGAAATTGTTCACTAAACCTATCCCTTTCCTCCTCTTCCTGGTCTCCTACTATCTGTGGAGGCTCCAGACCAAGGCGGGTTTCTGGATTTACAGGGAACTGTCCTACCTGATTCCTGAGCAGCCTTGACCAACGCTCCCCATCACTTTCTGCTTTCCAACAGTGCCCTCTGGTGGAATAAATACTAACTGCAGTTAACGGAGCAGGATTCAGCCAGAAAAACAGCCCCCAGTCACCACCGCCGAGCCCTTAGTGTTACCAGTCTTCGCAGCAATCAAGAAAGTTCGTAGGTCACCCAGATACCAACCCTCTCTCCTTCAAATAAATTATATCAGGAAATTCTAAGCTTCCTGAGTAGGGGAAGGGAGAGCAATTCTTTGGGGTGCCTTTCTGCTTGCCAGAAGGAGAGGGGTCTTCTGCCAGGGCAATCTGCTGCTTGGAGTTTACCTGGTCCAGCAGCTTTAAGTAAGGGCACTTCTCCACGAATCTACCCAGAAAGAAAAGTCACTAATACTATCTGTATATTCAGCCTGTGACAGGCAGAGACTGCTAGACCAGATAGCATAGCTCCTAACACACCAAGCCTTCCAAACTACTGATTTTACCGAAAGGGTAGAATTAGGTCTGGTAATGCACCCATACTTTCTTAGGGCTTCTGCTGCCAGTATTCTCACTCCCACTTCATCCTAGTTCAAGAAAAAGGGTATTTTTGGCCAGGCACAATGGCTCACACCTGTAATCCCGACACTTTGGGAGGCCAAGGCGGGCAGATTGCTTGAGCCCAGAAGTTGGAGGCTAGCACGGACAACATGGCAAAATCTTGTCTCTACAAAAAAAATACAAAAACTGGCCGGGCGCGGTGGCTCACGCCTGTAATCCCAGCACTTTGAGAGGCCAAAGTGGGTGGATCACGACTCAGAAGTTTGAGACCAGCCTGGCCAATATGGTGAAACCTTGACTCTACTAAAAGTACAAAAATCAGCTGGGCATGCTGGTACGCACCTGTAGTCCCAGTTGCTCCTAAGGCTGAGACAGGATAATCGCTTAACCCGAGAGGAGGAGGTTGCAGTGAGCCGAGATTGTGTCACTGCACTCCAGCAGTGAGGGACAGAGTGAGACTGTCTCAAAAAAACAAAAACAAAAACAGAAACTAACTGGGCGTAGTGGTGCATATCTGTAATCCCAGCTACTCAGAGGCTGAGGTGGGAGATCACTTGAGCCCGGGAGGTTGAGGCTGCTGTGAAATGTGATCATGCCACTGCACTCCAGCCTGGGCAACAGAATGAAACCCTGTCTCAAAAACAGGAACAAAGAAAAGGAGGTTTTATTATTATTGTTATTATTATACGGATGGAACTCTAGGCAGCTGTTTCCTGCCTTTTGATTGAGTTACTATGAAGAAACATTGGGTAGCTTTGTTGAGCAGGCCTGAACTCCCAAGTCTATGCCATTGCAGGTGAGTGCTGCTGACGTACTCCCTGTGGAGGACCCTGTGACTCCAGTGAGCACTCGCAGACAGCTGTGTATGCAGTAGTACATCAATAGTCTGCTATTCTCTGTCACTTTGCCTAAGATACCCCTAGTAATTGGTCTCTTCTACTTGGAGATTCATGACTTGACCACCCTCTCAAGGACCTATTCTCCCCATTCCACTTTGGACCTCTGTTGCCAGCCTTACTTGGTGGTTCAGGGTGCCCCATATCTGTTCCATATCTCCCTCCCAGGAGTTTTAGACAGATGTTGCCTGCTTGGAAATGTTCTTAGACCCAGAAGCAAGAAGAGCTGTCCCTCATTGCAAGTGTAACCAGAATCACTTTTCTGTCTAGAACCTGTGTCTCTACCAGGTGACCATATCTCCTCCTCTAAATCCAAGTGATTAGAAGTCCACAGACATTGGTCTTAACAGGAGTGCCCCAGGCCCTCCACTTCTCCTACAGGGGTCCTAGAGCTCCAACTCTGCCAAAGCAGCCAGAGCCTCAATACTGTCACCATCTGTAAAGAAACCCACTAGCTTCCTCAATAAAATCACACCATGATCCTCTAAGGGTGAAAATGAAGGAAGGTGCCTTCCCATCAGCAGGGGAGGACTGCTGGACTCACAGTCCTGATTAACTTTTATCTTCTATCTTCAAAATTCACCTTCCCTGGGAGATCCTTCCCTAATTGCTACTGCCACCACCATGGTGGCTCTCATGAGTGCCATGCTCCCCCAACTCCATTACAGAAATGGGATATGACTCATTCTTTAACTCCCCACTGCCTAGCTAAGGACCTGACAGGAACCTTGGTGTAATGAGTTCACCAACCATCCAGAAATAGCAAGTAGGAATACAACACTGAATCTGCAACTCTGAGGATGTGCCTGTTTCTTTTAAATGGGTCAAGCCAAAATGGACAACCAGATGCCAAGAACATTGTTCTGTCTTATTCATGTAAACCTTCCATATGCTAACATTGGTTTGGATTCAATTAGAGTTCTCTGTTGTCTTTTTGGACTTAGTCATCTTGAATAGGATTTGTTGGCTCCTTCTTATAGGAAAAAACTTGCCATCTTAGCTAGACTTGGGTTTAACGGAGAGCTAAGAGTGTGCCATTTATGTACAAGTTGCTGACAGATTTTAGGCCGTGGAGGAGGAAATATCATTTCATCTTGAGAACAGATTTCCTTTGTCCTGGCAGGAGCCCCTTAAAAAGCCCTTTTAGTTACGAGCTACGATATCAGACAAGTACCCACACAATGCACAGGAGAAGGGTATAACACTCTGTTCTGGATAAAAGTCTCAGGCCTGGATGCTAGACCTATTTCCCATGCATGCAAAATCCCTGCCTTTTGAGTTCCAAGTTATTCAGAGGAAAAAAGAAAATCAAACCAGCCATTCTCTTTATGTTTCTTATCACTTCTTGTGATTTAAATTTTGAAGTTTTCTAACAGTAATTATTAAGAGAAGCAACTAAACACAGTTTTACATGTATAGATAACATCACTGTTACTTTGATATCTGATTAAAGACTTTTAAAAATGAGCTTGATGAGAAGTGGAACATGGTGGCATGCACCTGTGGTCCCAGCTACTTGGGAAGCTGAGGCACAAGGATTTCTTGGGACCAGAAGCTCAAGGCTGTAGTGCACAGTGATGGTGCCTGTGAATAACACTGTACTGCAGCCTGGGCAACATAGTGGACATCGTCTCTAGAAAAAAAATCAGTTTAATAAGAACATTTTTCTAGTCAGGCATGGTGGCTCACGCCTGTAATCCCAGCACTTTGGGAGGCTGAGGTGGAAGAATCGCTTGAGGTCAGAAGTTCAAGACCAGCTGGCCAACACAGTGAAACCCTCTCTCTGCTAAAAATACACAGAAAAATTAGCCCAGCATTGTGATATATGCCTGTAATCCCAGCTACTCAGGAGGCTGAGGCAGGAGGATGGCTTGATTGAACCC
>NW_016107455.1:1740016-1755704 GCF_001604975.1 Cebus imitator
TTTTTTGAGATGGACTCTTGCTCTGTCACCCAGGCTGGAGTGCAGTGGCCCAATCTCAGCTCACTGCAACCTCCACCTTCCCAGTTCAAGAGATTCTCCTGCCTCAGCCTCTTGAGTAGCTGGGATTACAGGCATGCACCACCACGCCTGGCTAATTTTGTATTTTTAGTAGAGACAGGGTTTCTCCATATTGGTCAGACTGGTCTCAAACTCCCGACCTCAGGTGATCCCCCTGCCTCGGCCTCCCAAAGTGCTAGGATTACAGGCATGATCCACTGCACCCAGTCTTATGTTTTTTTTTAATTCAAGTACTTGAAAAGGTCACACAGAACTAAAAGCCTAAAAAGAGTCACTAGCCCATATCTTCTCTTTCATTTTCTTCAGTTCGCCTTGCCAGAGGCAACCATTTTTGTTCTTTCACTGCTTCTTCTTGGCATTTGCACATCTATTTCTATTGTGCACATATTGCTATCTTTTGATTCATCAATTTTAAATCTAATCAATAAATTTCCTCTTGTTATAAATGAAGATTTAGCTCTGTTATACTACCATTCTCTTACCCCATCCTCTCAATGTAGTTATATTTATAATTTGGGGTTAAATAAAAAAGCAATCTTCTAGATTCAGTCTTCAAAATATTTTCTCTCCTAACTCTTTCCTAAACAGTTTCAACAAACCTTTCTGAACCCTTTGAGGATTCTGAGATATACAGAAGGTTGGTTCTAGGCTTTCTCCATTACCAATTTAGGATTCCACTTTTCTCCTGTCTGCTACCACTTCTTCATCTGCATTATACTTCTCAAATTTTGTTGTTTTTGTCTTTCACTCAACTAAAATTATCTCAGTGCTATCCATGTGCCAGGTCCTGTTCTAGGTTCCTAGGGTACAATAGTGAACAACATAGACTGAGACCCCTGCCCTCAAGAAGCTTACATTCTAAAGGGGAGAGCAAAGAATAAGCAATAAACATAATAAATTATATACTATGGTAGAAAATAAGTGCTATGGTGCAAAAATGCAAAGTAGAGTAAGGCAGTGGATGCACAGGTGGGAGGCAGGGAGGAGGCACAGGCTGCAAATTTAAATAGAGTAGTCACGTAGACCTTATCAGGGAGGTGAGACTTAAGCAAAGACTTGAAGGAAGCAGAGGAATCAGCCATATGAATGACTGGAGGAGTATTCCAGGTGTTGCTTGATGATATCGTATCATAAGAAAATAAAAAAGAACAAAAAGAAAAAGATTATTCCAAACAGAAAAAACAGCCAAGGTAAAGACCCTAAGGCAGGAACAACCAGTTGTTCAAACAGCAACAAAGGGGTCAGTGTGTCAGTAGCAGGGTCACAGAATAGGAGGTAAGTAAGGAGATGAGTTCAGGAGGTAATGGAGGACTGAATCAATTAGGGTATTGAAGACCATCATAACGTCTTGACTTTTATAGCTTATGGCGAACCTCCTGCCTTGTCCTCCAAAGTGCTGGGATTACAGGCATGAGCCACAATGCCCAGTGAAGTACAGCCTTGCAAGGTTTTAAGCAGAGGAATGATATGACTCATGTTTTAAAAGGTTCGCCCTGCTGCCGTCATGAGAAGGCACTTTGGAGGTCAAGAAGAGATGCAGAGAGACCAACTAGAGGAGCTATTGCAGGAATCCAGATGAGAGATGAGGATGGGACCAGTGGAAATGGTGAAAAGTGGTCATATTATATATATTTGAGAGGCAAAACCAAAATATATCCTGACAGTTTGAGGGTGGAATGAGAAAGAAACACAGGAGCCAAGGTTGACTCCATGGTTTGGAAGGATGGAGTTACCATCAGCTGAGATGGAGAACACTGTAGGTGGAGCAGGCATTGGTTGGGAGGGAGATGAAGTTTCAGATTTTGACATGCTGAGTTTGAGAAATCTATTAGATACTGAAGTAGAGATGTGAATATGTAGGTGGGTAAATAAATGTGGAGTTTTGGAGAAAGGTCTAAGCTGGAGATATAAATTTGAGATTCCTTTTTTCTTTTTTCTTTCTTTTTTTTTTTAATATATTTTTTAATAATAGAGACGGGGTTTTACCATGTTGGCCAGGATGGTCTCGATCTCCTGACCTCGTGATCCACCCTCCTTGGCCTCCCAAAGTGCTGGAAGTACAGGCGTGAGCCACCGCGACCAGCCATAAAATTGAGATTCACTGGTGAATAGATGATTGGAAAAGGGAGGAAAGTCTCCTGGGTGGGAAGACTGAGTAGACAATTTTGAATGTTTTGCCACAAAGGGGAGAAAAGCAATGGTGTGGTAACCGGAGGAGGAAATGGGGTAAAGGTTTTGTTTCGTTTCTGAGATCGGAGAAGTAACAACAGGTTTGATTTTGATGGGAAATCATGCAGAAAGCAACAAATTGACAATGTTGAAGATAGAGAAGAATTCCTGAAGCAATGTCCTCAGACACGTGAGAGAGAATGGGCTGATGTTAGAGTAACCATACATCCTACATTTACCTTGGAACAGCCCAAGTCTTTGCTTGTTGTCCTGGTGACTTGCCCAGTGAGCGTCCTCTTTCTCTTTCAGGTGTACCAATTTGAACAGTGAATTATTTGCCTACCCTGGATCTACTGCACCAAGGGAGGAATTGGCTTAAGACAGCAGGAGGACAGAGGACATGGGTGCATATTAGAGTTAGTGGGTGGGTGTGCTGGTGGGAGTCTAAGGAAGTTGCCTTCGGATTGCTTCAATCTGATAGGGAAGCTGAAAGCAGAGTTATCAGCCAGAGTGAGAATAGGAGAGGAAGTTGGGAGAGGAAGTTGTTGGAACTTTGAAGAAACAGGAGTAGGAATGAAATATTGGTGTTTCTTTTTTTCCTGATCTTTCCATTGTTGTGTTTTATGTCTTCTTAATCAATTATAGAGGCAGGGTCTCTCTGTCACCCAGGGTGGAGTGCAGTGGTGCAATCATGGCTTACTGTAGCCTCGAACTCCAGGGTTTAGATGATTCTCCTGCCTCAACCTCCTGAGTAAGCTGGGATTACAGGCATGAGCCACCATGCCTGGCCCTTATATCTTTTTCTTTTCTTCTTTCTTTTCCTTTATATTAGTCTTAGTAGGAATTTCAGATGTAGCGATATTGAATGCATGTAATCATTTAGAAAAGCATTATCTGCTCAATTTTCATGTTTTCACTTGGTGATCTCCAAAGTTAAGTATAAGCACCCCAGAAGGTTTTTAAAAAACTATCTCTGGGGTCCAAGAAAAATATCAAAGATGACTCTATTGAGACATTGAAAGACAAAAAAAAGAAAGAAAAATACCAATACCAAAATACCAATACTTTCTCTCTATTTCTCTCTCTCTCTCTCTCTTCTTTTGTTTTTGATAGGGTCTCATTCTCACCCAGGCTGAAGTACCGTGGCATGATCTTGGCTTACTGCAACCTCTCCATCTCAGGCTAGGGTGATTGATCATCCCTCCCCTCACCTGAGCCTCCCTAGTAGCTGAGACTAGAGGCCCACACTACCACGCCTGGCTCATTTTTGTATTTTTTGTAGAGACAGGATTTCACCATGTTGCCCAAACTGGTCTTGAACTCCAGGACTCAAATGATCCACCTGCCTCAGCCTCCCAAGTGTTGGGATTACAGGCATGAGCTACTGCACCCGGCCAAAGGACTTTTCTTTATAATGGTTTAAACTCATTATTAACTTCTAGTTTTTTGTTTAAAATGTTTTAAAATAGGTGAAACCTCATCTCTACTAAAAATACAAAAATTAGCTGGGCGTGTTGGCGCATACCTGTAGTCCCAATTACTCGGGAGGCTGAGGCAGGAGAATTGCTTGAACCTGGGAGGCTGAGGTTGCAATGAGGTGAGATCTCGCCACTGCACTCCAATCTGGCGACAGAGCGAAACTCCATTTTTTAAAAAAGGGTTTTAAAATAAATAATTTATAAATAAATATACATATATTGGGGCCCATGCTCAATGTTTGTTACTGATAGAGGTACATGATCAAAAGAGTTTGAAGGCCACTACATTAAACTATAAATTTTGTAAAGATAATTTGTATTGCCGGGCGCGGTGGCTCAAGCCTGTAATCCCAGCACTTTGGGAGGCCGAGGCGGGTGGATCACGAGGTCAAGAGATCGAGACCATCCTGGTCAACATGGTGAAACCCCGTCTCTACTAAAAATACAAAAAATTAGCTGGGCATGGTGGCGTGTGCCTGTAATCCCAGCTACTCAGGAGGCTGAGGCAGGAGAATTGCCTGAACCCAGGAGACGGAGGTTGCGGTGAGCCGAGATCGCGCCATTGCACTCCAGCCTGGGAAGCAGAGCAAGACTATGTGTCCAAAAAAAAAAAAAAAGATAATTTGTATTGATTTCAATATGCACATGATTTGATTTATAGCTCCATTATTTAAAAAGTCACTACATGTGATATTGTACAGAAATTATGCTTGCAATGGGAATAAAACTAATATATCTGCAAGAACTCAGCATTCCTCCTGGAACAAACTTCCTTCCAAACTTTGATAACTCAAGAAAAATGTGTTTTTAACTCCCCGTATAACAGTGATATTTTTCCTGATAAATCTGGGAGGCAGTACTCTACGGTGCCTTTGGACCACATTAAAGTAACAATGACATATTAAGTGCCTGATTGCTATAGCAAATATAGTTCTCCTGCCTACAGAAAATTGATTGAAATGTGCATGCACGACCAGCACAGTGGCTCATGCCCATGATCCCAGCACTTTGGGAGACTGAGGGGAGTGGTTCGCCTGAGGTCAGGAGATCAAGACCATCCTGACCAACATGGTGAAACCCCATCTCTACTAATAATACAAAAAAATTAGCAGATTGTGGTGGCAGGTGCCTGTAATCCCAACTACTCAAGAGGCTGAGGCAGGGGAATGGCTTGAACCCAGCAGAGTGAGTGAGGCGAGACTGTGCCATTGCACTCCAGCCTGGGTGACAAGAGTTAACTCCGTCTCCAAAAAAAACAGAAAAGAAAAATTTCATCCCCACACCCTTCTAGTCCTGCAGGACCTTCACTTCATTGTGTGTGCAGCTGTCACGTTAAGGAATGACTTGAGGTATGTGAAGCAATAGAAATAAGAGAACTAAAACGAAGACAACTAATGAAGGAGAGGAATGTCAAAAAATGCAGCTGATCTTGGGTTAGTTGCTGAAAAGAGCAGTTACAGTTTAGCTTTTGTACTTGAAGCTTACTTCATTCTTTTTGCTTTGCCCGTCTATACCAATTATCCATCATTCCCGAAATATTTAAGTTTATTAATCCAGTGTTAAAAGCAGGGATCCATAAATGGAGCTTTAATTCAGAAATACCCTACTATAGCCCCGTGTTTCTAGCATAATGAATTCACTATATTATTAAAAGTTTGATTAAACTAGAACCTACAAAAATAGCATGTTTCTGAACTAATGTCCATAAATAGATTCAAAGGTCGACCCAGTACTCTCTATAGCTAAGATGTATTCAGATAATTTACTATACACTTCTTCAAGGCACAGCAAAAAAAGCATAATTTCTATGGTTATAAAAGAAGTGTATATCTGCTTGAAAATATTACTAGGTCTGTGTGAACGGGGTCTCTCGTGGGCCAAGCTGCAAAGATCCGGCATGTATCTACCACAGGAGGGCAGTAACGCTCAACTGTTAACAGGGAACCCAGCAGAGCGCCGGAGGCTCATTAGAGTAATCATTAGAACCGATGGTTAACGCAGCAGTCTCTGGAAAGGACAGGGAAACAGGAACCATCGCCCAGACACTTTTGGGGCTTCTATCTGAGTAACAATGAGACAGGAAATAAGCAACAGGGTCTTGTGAAAGAAAGCGACCTCGCTCACCATCCTCGTGTCATGGAATCACCATGGAGATGGCGACTAGCTTAACAAAGGCTGCAGATGGGCGTCTGCTCATGTGGATGTTTAGATAAGAACACAGTGGCAGGCGTCAAAGGAATAGAGCTCTTCATGGGGATTAGGGAAGGGCAGAAGAAAAGCTGAGGGGAGCAGCAAAGCTGTTTTGTCTCCGAAAATTAGGACTTTAAGAGTGTCCTAGGGGCCAGGGGTGGTGGCTCACGCTTGTAATCCAAGCACTTTGGATGCCAAGGTGGGCAGATCACCTGAGGCCGGGAGTTCAAGACCAGCCTGATCAACACGGTGAAACCCCGTCTTTATATTCTTTTTTTAAAAAAAAAAAAAAAAAAAAAAAAAGTGTCCTAGGGTAAATTTTATTTTATTTAGCTTCATAACATTGAGACATTAAGATAAAGTAATCTTTGGAAACCTGTAGCTTTACCTTTCAGGGTTTCCAGGAAACTAACAGAATTATACCCAAATGCGCCTTCAATATTTTAAGTATGTATGTCGATTGGCCTAGTATTGCCCATAAAATTAGATGAATCAGGTATTTTGAATGTGATCTCATGACCAGCATCGGTTTTTTTTATATTCGTAATTCTCACTAATGTTACTGAGCTATAATCCGGAAAGACTTTTAGTATTTGAAAAACCTAATGCATTATTCCTTAATGTTTCAATTTAACATTTATTGAGCATTTACAATTGACTGAGAAAAGGCAATGCCAAGGTGGTGTGCATGTGTGTGCACTTGTGTGTGCCTGTGTGTGTGTGTTAAAACTGAGAATTCTAGAAAACTGTATCCACTTTTTTTTTTTTTTTTTTTTTTGAGACGGAGTCTCACTCTGCCACCCAGGCTGGAGTGCAATGGCATAATCTGGGCTCACTGCAACCTCCACCTCCTGGGTTCAAGTGATTCTCCTGCCTCAGCCTCCCGAGTAGCAGGGACTACGGGCTCGTGCTACCATGCCTTGCTAATTTTTTGTATTTTTAGTAGAGACAGGGTTTCACTGTGTTAGCCAGGATGGATCATGAGGTCCAGAGTTTGAGACCAGCCTGGCCAACATAGTGAAACCCCATCTTTACTAAAAATACAAAATTTAGCTGGGCGTGGTGGCCTGCGCCTATAGTCCCAGCTACTGGGGAGGCTGAGGCAGAATTGCTTGAACCCGGAAGGTGGAGGTTTCGGTGAGCTAAGATGGCACCACTGAACTAAAGTTTGGGTGGCAGAGCAAGACTCAAAACAAAACAAAACAAACAGCAACAAGAAAAACAAGACCCTGTCTCTATTATTTAAAATAAATAAATCTTTAACTCAATTATATAACTACATGGTTTATTCAATTCAAATCAGCAAACATTTATTGGGTTAGACACTCAGTCATTAGGAATAACAAAAATGAATAGAACAGACCTGTGGGTGAGAGGCATCTGAAAAAAAAGGGGGTATTTATTTATTTATTTATTTTTCAGACAGAGTCTCCCTCTACCGCCCAGGCTGGAGTGCAGTGGCATGATCTCAGTTCACTGCAATCTCCACCTTCAGGTTCAAGCAGATTCTCCTGCCTCAGCCTCCCGAGTAGCTGGGATTACAGGTACCTGCTACCATGCCCAGCTAATTTTTGTAGTTTTAGTAGAGATGGGGTTTCACCATGTTGGCCAGGCTGGTCTCGAATTCCTGACCTCAAGTGATTTGTCATCCTCTGCCTGCCACAGTGCTGGGATTATAGATGTGAGCCACCACACCCAGCCAGTAGTTAAGATTTTTGAGCAACTACCTCTGTGATAGACCTTCACATGTATTTTCTCAGCCTGTGGTCCCAGCTACTTGGAAGGCTGAAGTGGGAGGATCACTTGAGCCTGGGAGGTCGAGGCTGCAGTGAGCCATGATCGTTTTTTTATTTCTTCAAAGACAAAAACAATTCTTACAATTTCGTTTATGGAAGAAGAAACTGAGGCTCAGAGCAATTAAGTGACAAAACTCATTGGTTTAGAGTCAAGATTGGAACCCACATTTGTTCAACTCTTTATAGTCGTTCCATTGGATCTGAATATTAGTCACTGACTTCTGGGAAAAAGCAACTTTTATGAATGACAGTTTAACAGTTTTCAATTTTAAAAACTTAAAACATATAATGGTGTGCTGTTACTATATAGTTTTAAATAATTTTTAATTAAGAAATATTTCAAACATACAAGTATAGAGAATAACACATGTATAGTCATTAAGAAGCTATATTCTATAGCCAACCTTGACACTGTCATGTTTGAGTTAGACTTTTTAAAGACTAAAACGTTATAGGAACAGCTGAGGATCTCTATCCCTCCTTGATCCCACTGTCTTCTCTTCTTTCCCTAGAGATAATACTATCAGGATTTGGTATTAGTTTCATGCATAATTTCTTACTTTTACTATATGCTAATGAATCCATAAATAATATAACACTATCTTTCAGGTTTTAAAACTGTTTGTGCCCCAAAGTACATATTATTCTATAACTTATTTTGTGTATTGAATATTTTGAGATTTATTCATGAATACAAATAGCTCTAATTCTTTAACTGCTGTTAAGTATTCCATTGTATGACTATACCAAAATTTATCCATATTTCTGTAATTACATATTTACACAAGATTCTGCTTGGTTTTAACTCAAAATGTATCTAATGAACCTTAATCATAATATTGGAACTCATAATTTTAATAGTAAAGTGCAAAACTATCCACCCTTTTTTTCTTGATGCAGGTCATTCCCGAACCGAAGTCTGGAAATTTGGTAATGTTGTCATTGAACATCTATACCACTGGATACACATCTGTTCAGCTCTCACCAAGATAACCAGAAAACTAAATAGTGCTATTACACCTCCATTGCCCTCCAAGACTGACAATTATATGTATGCAAAAATGCCAGGGGAAGGTTAGCAAGAGAAGTGATAATGGATGATAATGGAATTGGTTCTGTACTTAGAATCCTTTGTTCGTGTTCAGTTTTGTTAACAATATTTTCCATTGGAAAGAAGTACCCATAAACGTCTTCTGGTCCTAACATTTACCTCAGCACTTTCTAAACCCAAAAGTGCTACGAAAGGAGAAATTTAGCCAAAAAATATCCAGCGAAGGTAGCCATAGCCAAATGTATTTAAGTATGTTATAGAATATATATAACTTTCCTTTCACTTTGAGCTTTGTATCTGCTGTGGAACTGTTGTGGTTGATTGGGTCATTATTTTTCATTCTTATAAGGTTCAAAGTAACAACTGAGGATTTAGAAAAAAAGAATATCAAATAATAAAGATATATCAAAAGAATACCAAGTAATAAAGATTTTTAAGAAACGGACTGAGAATTGTTTTTATAATTTTTCAAACACTTATCTAAACATTGCCTATTCCCTCTCCCCGCCCCCATACTCTTCCCTTAACGACTCAAAAGTCATTTTTGTTTTTTAACTTTTTAATTTTTGTCAGTACATAGTAGGTGTACATATTTATGGGGTACTCAAAAGTCATTTTAATGAACAGAAATTCTTATGGGAAAATGTCCACGACTCATGGAAAAAAGAAAACACTTTTTTAATGATAAAAACCTCTTGAGTTCAAGAAGTACAAAAAGAATTTATATTTGTTTAAAGCTTGTTATTACGACAAACTTTACTGCTCTGTGGTGAGATTTCATCTTTGCAATAAGATATCTGATGACAGGGTCCAGTTTTAATAAAATTTTGGGAAATTAAACTTTATTTTCTTTATTAGATTGACTGACAAAATGTGATGTGTTCCAAATATCTTATAATTTGAGATTGGCCATCCCTGTTTAACCTTTTCTGATAAGAGGGCAGCGTTATTACCAGTCGTCGTCTCTTGGATGCTCACATGCCCAGTTTTAACCTATATGCCTGTTTCATATTTGGAAGAGGACTTTTCAGGGCATTCACAGCAGCATTGCTAGGAACAATGTTCTTGAAGATATTAAACTGAACCACATATCCTGATAGCTTCAGAACAAGTTTACAGAGTTCACTGTGAATATAAATGGCATTTTAGGCAACAAGGAAGGAAAGATTTTGCAGAATGCTATGTTTTTAACTATTATCATGGAAATTAAATTAAATGGCTTCCATCATGATATCATACATTTGCATAGCACTTTAACTTGTTTCACATACTAACTTATTTGATTCTTCCAACAATCTATAAAGTAGGTAGTCCTGAGATTATCTCTATTTTATTTTATAAATGAGTTGCCTGGTTCACAACAGGTATAAGAGGCAGAGAGAGTGGACCTAGCACCTAATTTCTGGTTTATTGCCCTTGCCAGCACCCTAGAAATCTCACTCTTTCCAACTTTCTTACTAGGCTAATGGCCATGCTGTCATTCTTTTGAAAACTACTTTAAAATCTGCAGCCAGATTCAAGTGATTCCCGTGCTTCAGCCTCCCAAGTAACTGGCATAACTATGGGCATGCACCACCACACCTGGCTAATTTTTGTATTTTGTCATAGAGACAAGTTTCACCACATTGGCAAGGCTGGTCTTGAACTCCTGGCCTCAAGTGATTGGCTCCCTCAGCCTCCCAAAGTGCTGGGATTACAGGCGTGAGTGAGCCACCACACCTAGCCAATTTCCTCTTAATCTAAATATGCTCAGTGACCAGATGCCCTGAACTTCTTGACATTCTCAATCCTCTAACTCAGAAGAACATTTTAAGGTAATTTAAAAATCGTGCATTCCTCTCATATATGAGGTTTTATGCAATACCACTCCCACAAAACTCCACCCTACATCATTAACGCCATATTCTTACTCTCCCACATAATCTTGTTACAAAGACCTCCCTCAGGATCAGAAAAAATAACTATTGGGTACTAGACTTAGTACCTGGGTGATGAAATAATCTGTACAGTGAACCCCCATGACACAAGTTTACCTATATAAGAAATCTGCACCTGTATCCGAACCTAAAAGTTTAAAAAAAAAATTTTAAAGCAACAATACAAATTTAATTAAAAGACCTCTCTCAATTGACAGGATCAATGAATTAAATGTTGCCTCTTTTGCCTGTTTTCTGGTTATAAACATAGCACCACTTTGGAGGTGGGGGCATTGTAAAACATCTTTGGTCTAGAATGCTGCCCAGTTCCATAACCTTTTTCTTGGTCAAATTTGTTAAATTTATAAATAAATAAATATTACCTAATTTCTCTACCCTTAAGCTTGATTATTACCCTCAGTAAATGTACCATCTCCTAGTCATTAACCATATTTAACCTCTCCTCCATCTACTGTCTGAGCTTAGATTGTCCTGCCCACAGACTTCAAGTGATGAGGCAACTCTAGATGGCCATTACGTGATTGCCTCACTAGCCACAGTTGTTTGAATTGGGGCTGACCCCTTACCAAAGTGAGACCAATTTGTGAATCAGCCTAATATAAAAAGCACCCAAACCATGGACAAGCCAAACTGGGAAACAGCAATGGAAGCAGTGTCTAAAAGGAAATTAAGTGTTTAGAGAGGCCAAAGGTGTCATGACAGGCCTTAATGGAAGTTGGTGCATACTGCCTTCAAGACACTACAAGTTAGCAGAAACTATAGGCTGAGAAAAGGTGTGAGTAGTTTCCTGGGGAAAAGAATGCAAAGAGAAGCAGAGATTGAAAGTAGTGAAGTCAATTTTAGTAACACTAGTGTCAAAAGATTAAATGGAAGATCCACAAGTTTCGGTAATAGATCCAATTCAGTCAACTCTTCTGTAAGTTTAAGATAATTGGAATTTTCTGTTGTATAACAACCATGAGGATAGTATTATTGATGATAGTATCTTTTACTGGTTCACCCAGCTTGTTCTTACAGCATTTCCAGTTAAAAGTTTCCAAAGCTGGGTTCTAAAATGTTAGGAGGCTTCTCTGTGCCCTTATTCACTGCTGCATTACCACCATTGCTGCAGACTCTACAACACTGCATCTGAGAAATTGTCCCTTCTAGCGCTGGCAAAATCCCATCACTCCTTCATCAGTATGTCCCAAAGGCAATGGAAGAATACAGAATATACCAATTCAAAAACTCAAATTATCTAGGATATTGAGTTTTCTCCTGGGTAATTATGGGTAATGAATTCCCCATTCAGTCTCTTCAAGCAAGGGACTTTATTTTAAGCAAAATAACACATACTTACATAGAGTCATTTGTTATATAAGGTCTGTTGAGACCACAGCATTTCCCAGCTCCACCTTACCTCTATTTTCCTTGCTTCTGAGTCAACTACTTTCTTTTTTTTTGGAGACAGAGTCTTGCTCTGTCACCCAGGCTGGAGTGCAGTGGTGTGATCTTGGCTCACTGCAACCTCCGCCTCCGGGGTTCAAGCAATTCATTCTACTCTCTCGGTCTCCTGAGTAGCTGGGATTAGAGGCATACACCACCATGCCCAGCTAATTTTTTTTTTTTTTTTTTTTTTTTTTTTTTTTTTTTTTTTTTTTTTTTTTTTTTTTTTTTTTTTTGTATTTTAGTAGGGACGGGGTTTCACCACGTTGATCAGGCTGGTCTCGAACTCCTGACCTTGTTATCCACCCACCTTGGCCTCCCAAAGTGTTGGGAATTGAGTAGCTGCCACAAAAACCGTATGGGCCACATGGGCTAAACTATTTGCTATCTGACTGCAGAAAAAGTGTGCCAACCCCTATTTTAGCTGTGGTTTTGACATTTACCCCTAGATTGTTAAATAACACTCATGTGTGGTTACTTTTGCTTTTCTGATTTAGGCACTATCAGTCTCCCAGTATACAGTACAAAGGTTTAGCTCCTTCCTCGGCATACATACACACACGCTTCCCATCCATTCTTCCCAATATTATTACATGGTAATTTAAATTAGAATAGATCAATATTCAGTGTTTCTATTATCAAGATTATGTATGCTACTTAGAGCTTACCCATGTTGTAAATTATAATTATTTTCCATTCCTGTACATTCGTTTCCTTTCCCTAGAGTTAATGTCAAAAGAAAACTGGCGTGGCTATAATATCACACAAGTAGATTTCAGAGCAAAGAATATTATAATAATAAAAGTTATTTCATAATGAAGAGTTAAGAAAACATTATAATCTTAAACATTTATACACCTAATAATGGAGCTGCAAAATACATGAAGCTAAAACTAATAGAACTTCAAGTCTACAGACATAAAATGTTTACCTAGGACCGGGGGATTTGGAGGAAACTAGGAATGACTAATAGGTACATGGTTTCTTTGTTGGTTATTAAAAATAATCTAAAATTGGCTGGGTACAGTGGCTCATGCCCGTAATCCCAACACTTTGTCAGGCTGAGGTGGGTGGATCACCTGAGACAACCCAGGCCAACATGGCAAAACCCTATCTCTACTAAAGATACAAAAATTAGCTAAGCATGGTGGTGCGTGCCTGTAATCCCAGCTATCTGGGAGGCTGAGGCAGGAGAATCGCTTGAACCCAGAAGGTTGCAGTGAGCCAAGATGTACCACTGCACTCCAGCCTGGGAAAAAAAAAAAAATCTAAAATTGATTATGGTGAGCGTAGTACAACTCTTTGACTATACTAAACACCACTGAATTGTACATTTTTAATGAATGAATTGTGAATGAATAAATATGCGAATTATAGCTCACTCAAACTTTTTTTTAAAGATTTTAAAAGATATCATACTAGATAGAAATCTGAATCTACACAGACATGGAATCACCAGAAATGATAAATATGTCGGTAAACATATTTTTCCAATTCAAGAAAATATTTTTGGGAGTCCGGCGCTTCCTCAGGCCGATGACACGATGCTGGGATCTGCAGCTCCGGGGACAGCGGAGATGTGACGGGCGGCCCTAGCTTCACCTTCAGTCCTCCTGCTGCCGGGCCTCGGCAGAGGCAGCGCGACCTCCACACCATTTTGTCAAATTTTAAGAACAAATGCACCTTATAGCTCATGGAAGAAAAAACACAAATCAAGACATTTTTGGGTTCCAAGTTGCCAAAACAGGAGTGAATGTACAAAACATACTTCTGGGAATAATTTGGTTTCACCGGATACAGACTACAGAGCTGGTTCTTCATTTGAACTCTCTCCATCTGATAGCTCTGATGGAATATACATGTGGGATGAAGAAGGCTTGGAACCCACTGGAAATGTCCATCCAGCTGGGAGCTATGAGTCCTCTGAAATGAACAGCATAATAGGGCTTTGGAGTCCGACCCTTCTGATCATCCAGAAGCAAATAAATCTCAAGCAGATGATACAGCATTGGAGTCCAACACTTCTGAAGCAAAGAAATCCCAAACAGATGCACAAGAAATAGGAGAAAACAGTGGTACAAACCATATATATACTGAGCATTTTTCTTTGAAATTCAGTTCATGTTCAACAATTTTCCTTGATGACAGCACAGCCAGCTGCCCCCATTTTAAAATGACACTAAAATCTGTGGCCTTGGAGATATATTTTCTTATCAAGAAAAGAGATGCAGATAGAACTTTGGAAATATTTGACGAATGTTTATACCCATTTACACAAAAAGAGGTTCTGGAAGAATACTTTATGTATGATCCTACAAACAAAATGATTTTCAGATTTATGCGCACTCCGTTTTATGCCAGAAGGCTAAATGCTGACTTAGCAATCATAAGTTTGGTATACATAAAAAGACTTGTAAAGTGTGCTGATACTGTATCAACATTTGTCCAACCAACTGGAAGAGGATTATCTTCGGAGCCATTCTTCTCGTCATCAAGGTTGGGAGCAATGTGGCTGTGTGCCATGACTTATGCAAGCTCTTTGAGAAAATTACAGTTGAAGATATGAATGAGTTGCAAAGGTACTTCTTGGAGCTAATTAATTATAATACCAACGTTCCTAGAAGCATGTATACCAGATACTACTTCTGTCTTTGTGCCTTGGTATTCAGGCATGGCCTGGGTTTGCCATCTTACCTTCTTGACAGACAGAGCATGGGATCTGCAGGCTTTATCAAGGACGGAACAAGACGAAGTGTTCTGTACTGCTTGCAAGAATGGGTCTTTGAGTGCTGATGATTTAATAAGTCTTCAGCACGCTAAGGCCATCCTCTCCTGAAGGAAGAAATGAGGGGTAATGTAACATCTGAACCCCTCACCAAAAAAGACAGGAAAATACCACCTCTCCTGCTAACTAGAAAAGTTTGTATTTTCAAAAGAAGAAATACGTCAATTCAAGTTAACTCAAGGACAACTAAGATTGCACTTTATAGTAAAGAATGGGACCTTGTCAGGGCAACAACAACACAGTCTTACACTCTTCTGTCCCTTTTAATGTAAACAGAGTTACAGAAACCACTCCAAAGCGAAGGCTCCTTCTGCCCACTCACAGATACTTGCTTAGTGTGTCGGCTGATAGCTGTGAACTATGTCAGGCTTTTTTTGTTTTGTTTTCAGATGAGTCTCACTCTGTTGCCAGGCTAGAGTGCAGTGGTGTGATCTCGGCTCAATGCAATTTCCACCTACTGTGTTCAAGCCATTCTCCTGCCTCAGCCTCCCTCCTTAATTAAATGTTTTATTTTAAGTAGCTGGGGTTACCGGGGCACCCGGCCTGTGTAAGGCTTTTAAAAACAATGGTTTAAATTTTTAGATTTTAAAGATAACTTTTCTGTTTTTTTTAAATATTTTTTCTTTTCCCCCAAATTGCAGTATTAGTATTAAGACATGTCAAGCCGGGCGCGGTGGCTCAAGCCTGTAATCCCAGCACTTTGGGAGGCCGAGGCGGGTGGATCACGAGGTCAAGAGATCGAGACCATCCTGGTCAACATGGTGAAACCCCGTCTCTAC
>NW_016107455.1:1755884-1760423 GCF_001604975.1 Cebus imitator
AAAAAAAAAAAAAAAAAAAGACATGTCAAAGGAGTTCATGAATAGCACAGTCTTTTCTTCACAGGGGTCCGTCCTTTCAGGTGTCCCAGCCTGCTCGCAGCAGCCATAGACAGAGCCTTTATACTGAGAGAAGCTACAGAGTGCTGGAAAGCTGGGAATGCAGAGGCAGACACGATCAGAGTTGAGAATAGGAGGCGGGTTGTGATGTCCTCTGCGAGGGAATAACTGTTATTGTCCTGAGGCTGTTTCTAGATACTGTCAAATAAATTCAGATGCAGGTAAGACGTGACTTTATTCTAAAGGAGTATTGCAATGGGGAAAGTACCAAGCATCAGATCTGCAAGCATCTCACAAGAGGCAGAAAAGGGCTGTGTTTTATATGGAGGAGCAAACAAGAGTAGAAGGAAGGTGGGAGGAAGAGTGGAGAATGGCAAAATCAGATTCAAGCTTAGGGAATGTTTCAGCCAAAAGTCAGCCTGTTCTTAGGAGGGGCATAAACGGGGTTTGTATGTTGGCTCAGACTAAAGGCAGAGCAGAGTCCAGGATCTGGGGAAAGGAGAGAAACTTAAGCAAAGTTGTGATGGAATTCCTGGGACCCAGGAGGCAAAGGTTGCAGTGAGCTGAGATTGCACCAGTGCACTCCAGGGTGACAGAGTGAGACTCTGTCTCATAAATAAATAAATAAATATTTTAAATAAAATCTTGTTTTAACCAAAAAAAAAAAAAAAAGAAAATATTTTTTTAAATGAATCAACTTTTTATAGCAAAAATAATAATTTATTGTGCATTTATGACATAAGTAGAAGTAAAATTTGTGATAACAGCACAAAACTAGAAGATAAAATGGAAGTATACTTTTGTAAGCTTCTTATACTATACACAAAGTGGTAGATTCTTAATTTAAGGTAGACTTTAGGGTGATAAGTTAAAGACATATATTAGAAACCCTAAAGCAACAGCTTAAAAAAATAACAAGCCAAGAAGTATGGTCAATAAGCCAACAAAGGAGGCTGAAGCATGAGAATCATAAGCTGAATAACAGTTTGGAAAAATAGAAAACAAATACCAACCATACTTCTTTTTTTTTGAGATGGGGGTCTGACTATGTTGTGCGTGCTGGCCTCAACCTCCCAAAGTGCTGGGACTACAGGCCTGAGCCACACCGTCTGGCCTGCAATCATAATCACTTTAATGAAAATGTTTTAAAACATCCAAATTAAAAGGAAGAGACTGTCAGACTAGATAAAAAAGCAAGATCCAACTATATACTGTGAACAAGTGATACAATTTGAATATAAATACACAAATACATTAAAACGGGTTGAAAAAGATATACTATGCTAGCATTAAACAAAAGAAAGCTAGTTATATTGATAGCAGACCAAGTAGACAAAGAGGAATAAAGAGGGCCACTTCTTATCTTAATGCTATAGACGTTAATGGAAGAGAACATAACAATCCTAAATGTTTACATACCTAACTTCAAAATGCATGACACACACTGATGGAATCGAAAGCAGAAGTAAATTCACAATTATAGCAGGAGATTTCAACATCCTTCTCTTAGTAATTGATCCCTTTGGCTGCTCTGAGACTAGTCTGCAATGAACCAAGAGTGAATGAGTGCACAGATGAGGTTAGAGTTTTTAAAAAGATATCACATATGGGCCGGGCAATGTGGCTCACATCTGTAATCCCAGCACTTTGGGAGGCTGAGGCGGGCGGATCACCTAAGGTCAGGAGTTCAAGACCAGCCTGGCCAACATGGTGAAACCCTACTGCTACTAAAAAATACAAAAATTAGTCATGCGTGGTGGCGGGCGGCTGTAATCCCAGCTACTGGACAGGCTGAGGCAGGAGAATCGTTTGAACCCTGGGTGGCGGAGGTTGCAGTGAGTCCGGATCATGCCATTGCACTTTCCAGCCTGGGAGACAAAAGTGAGACTCTGTCTCAAAAAAAAAAAAAAAGGTTTCATATATGATCTTGATTCCTCTACCCAGTGGCACCGTGAACACTATTATTAATTTTGGTCCTACGTAAGGAATTATTAACATATGGATTTTCATTTTTCGCCTAATTATCCTGAACCAGTTAAACTGAACACTTGGAAAAGGGGGCGGGGGGCGGATATCGATAGCCAAGGCAGCGGTTCTTGAGTATGAGAATTACCCGCTGGTTAAAATTCAGATAGCTCGCCCCACTCCAAAGTTTCTGATTCGGCAGGTTTGGGGTGGAGCCCGAGAATTTGCCATTTTAACAATATTTCCCGTGATACTGATGCCGCTGGTCCCAGAGTCACACTCTGCAAACAACTGGCCTAGAACGTTGTCACTCCTTTCTCCTACAGATTTTAAGGCAGACAGTGGGCTCAGAAACAAAACAGAGGCCGCAGGATCCGATTCCCCGTAGCGTTGAAGTGACTCAAACTACCGATCCAACCGATAAGCAGGATCCGGGCCACCTAAAACCGCGCGAGAGTTTATGTGACGTCGTCGGCGTTAGCGTCACGGTGGCGTCGGCCACGTTCAGCGGACACGGGAGCAAGATGGCGATTCCGGGCAGGCAGTGAGTGATCCGGGAGTTAGGGTCAGGCTGGGGGATGAGAAACTACGGCGACTGTGTCTTTGGCCAAGGAGTTTTAAATGCGCTGGAAGTGAAGGGGCTGTGTCGTCAGGGGTAGAGACGGGAAAAAACGAGAAGTCCTGAGGAACATAGAATCCCTTCCCCCGTACATTTTCCAGGATGGAAGCCCGAAGTTTGAGGGAGAAACTTGAGAGGAAATAAAGGAAGTTAGGCTGAGGGGCAGAGAGCGAGACTTTTCTATTTTCCAAAAGCTCGGTCTGAGGCCCCTCAGTCTTGCTTCCTACCCCGCGCTTGAGTTTCTCCCCGCTTGGATGCTCTCAGGGGCAGTGTGAAGAGAGACAGTTCCTGGCTTCCTTAGAGGGCCTTGTTCTCCTTGGCAGAAGCTCAAGTCCTGATTCCCGCCCTTCCTTCTCGTTTTAGGAATATTGTTCTGAGAAGCCACAGAAAAAGGGTAGGCATGTAGGAAATGGGGGTATACGTTGCCGCAAAAGAGACAAATACTGTACGTACTTGAAAGTTTTACCTTTGATGTGTAACCCTTATTTTGATGCGGCCTCCCGTGATCTCCGCATCTTAAAGGCCAAAACGTGAGAAACTAAAGAAGTTGAATCTGATGGGATGGTTCTCTCAGCTGCCCCGAGGCTAAGCACGTGATCTTAATAAAGTGTAATGCGAACTTGCCTCTATGGCTACTTGGGGTTCTCAGTTAATGTTTTAAAAATTTTCGTGAGTTACACTATCCAGTCAGTTCTTAGAAACTGTTTAAGTACACAGTAGGGAAAAAAAAAAATAGCCATTTTCTTGACTTGTTAGACCACAAGGATAATTTAAAGTATTTAAAAATCTTTAGTGGACATGAACTAAGCTTTCCTCTACACATTTTTTTTTAAATGTTACTGTCACTTCGCCATCTTAAAACATTTCTGAACTTTTTATTTATCTCTCTTCTTTGATAAAAATGGTATTTGAGTTTGGCCTCTGTCCATAAATGATCACTTAGAGTAATAATTATAGAACCCTATGGCATGTTAGAATTTTGAGATCACTGAGAAGCAGAAGCAGTCTGTTAATGTGTTCATAAAGCTTATGATGTGTTTTGATTTGGTAGCTTCATGTGGAAGAGATAGTAGATGTGTTATTTGTTAACATTTAATCATAACGGTTTAATTTCTTTCAAAAAAAAATATGCAGGTATGGGCTTATTTTGCCAAAGAAAACACAGCAGTTGCACCCTGTTTTGCAAAAACCTTCAGTGTTTGGGAATGATTCTGATGATGATGATGAGGTAAGGAAACCTGTTTTACTCGTGCATTATTGGAAATGTAAATTTTTTAAAAATTGAACTTGTGACTCTGATATCTTTGCCTGTATTTGTCAATACAGTGAAGTATAATTTACAGAATTATCAAAAGGAATGTTTAAAGAAAGCAGCTCCACTGATTTTTTAAAGATTTTTTTTCCCTCTAAAAGCTGTAAACTTTACCTTTAAACAAACACAGTCTTTTCAGACTACTGAAATTGATTTAACAAAATTGTCAATGTAAAGATCCTTAGTTATGAGTTACTAAGATGTCACCAATTTCCTACAGATTTTTAGCAAAGCAGTTTTTAATTTGTTAACCATGATCTAAGATCACTATTTAACAGTTCCTAATGACACTACTTTTTTTAAATTCAGTGTCTGCTAAATGCAATTTCTCAGTTATAATCATTGTAGTGAATAGTTAACCTTGATAGTACTGTAATAACATCTAATATAAAAATTTTCTATTTTAGCATCCAAAACAGTGTTTTTCTTTTTTTTAAGATGGGGTTTCACCATGATGGCCAGGCTGGTTTTGAACTCCTGACCTCAGGTGATCCACCCACCTCAGCCTCCCAAAGTGCTAGGATTACAGGCGTGAGCCAAAGCGCCCAGCTGAAGCAGTGTTTTTCTGTGAAACCCACAGTTATGT
>NW_016107455.1:1761413-1763627 GCF_001604975.1 Cebus imitator
TTTTTGAGACAGAGTTTCGTTCTTGTTGCCCAGGCTGGAGTGCAATGGTGCAATCTCAGCTCACTGGAACCTCCGTCTCCTGGGTTCAAGCAATTCTCCTGCCTCAGCCTCCCGAGTAGCTGCGATTCCTGCCACCACACCTGGCTAATGTTTTGTATTTTTTGTAGAGATAGGGTTTCACCATGTTGGCAAGGTTTGTCTCCAACTCCTGACCTCAGGTGATTCACCCACTTTACCTCCCAAAGTGCTGGGATTACAGGCATGAGCTGCTGCGCCTGGCTGTTTTTCAGTTTTTATTATACAATAGCATGGGTAGATAATTGAACGTATTTGGTATTTCTTTGCTAGTTTTGAAGACATTGGCTCTGTATGGCTCACGCTTTTTAAAAATTGAGGTGTAATTTACATATAAAATTCTCAGATTTTAAGTATATATGATGATTTTTGAGAAATGTATATGCCCCAATCAAGATTTAAACATTCCCCTCCCAAAAAGTCTTCCATACCCTCCCGGAGTCAGTCTACCTCCCCACTTGCTGCCCCAGACAAGTGATCGTATTTCTATTGCTAAATTAGTTTTGCCTGTTACAGAGTTTCATATAAAAGAAATCATACAGTATGTACTTTTTTATATCTAACTTACTCCACTCAGTATATTGCCAGATCCATCTTGTAGTTGTAGAATCACATTTTTCTTAAAATGGATTTTTCCTCCTTAACAGTGACTTGTTTTTCTTCCATTTTTTAAAAATTTCTTCATAAAATTTTAGAATAATGGACCATAAGAAATGAATCAAGGTTACTAGTTAAATCTCCATTTCTGTGTAGCCAACTACAGTATTTTCAAATAGAATATTGAGGAAGTTACTAATTACAAATTTTGATTTTTTAATTATGTTGTTTCATTAATATTTAATATCTACTATAGGTTAAGAGTTGATGAGTTTTGCATCTGTAGCTTAAGTGCTTTTTATTATGTGGTACCCTTTTAAGTGTTTTTCGGGGGACTGTATATAGTGTTGCTTTCAACCAGTGTCTAGTTTAGTGAGGAAGACAGACATGTAAACATGAATATAAAGCAGACTGAAATTTGGAAAGAAAACTAAGATAGCGAGGATTCCTATGTGCTCATTAAACTTTATTTGATCTTCCAGATCACTCTGTGATGTATTATTATTCTCATTTTACATGTCAGAAAATTGAAGCTCGGGTTTAGTAATTTGTTCAAGGCCATGTGACTGAAAAATAAGTGGCAAGATTGGGATTTGAACACAGACCTCTCTGGTCCCCAAACCTATACTCTTCTTTCTTCTGTCTTGCCTTGTTTTAGTAATAGAGCTACAGAATGTTAATGAAATGTAGAGAATGAAATAATTCACTTTATTGCAGGAAAATCGAGGCAGAAATAAGCATTTAAATAGCCTTCAAGGCTGGTTTAGATTTCAGTAGGCAAAAATAGAGGTGGAGGCCAGGCGTGGTGGCTTACGCTTGTAATCCCAACACTTTGGGAGGCCCAGGCAGGCTGATCACCTGAGGTCAGGAGTATGAGACCAGCCTGACCAACATGGAGAAACCCCGTCTCTACTAAAAATACAAAATTAGCTGGGCATGGTGGCGCATGCCTGTAATCTCAGCTACTTGGGAGGCTGAGACAGGAGAATCGCTTGAACCTGGGAGGCAGAGGTTGCTATGAGCCAAGATTGCACCATTGAACTCCAGCTTGGGCAACAAGAGCAAAACTCTGTCTCAGAAAAAAAATATAGGGGTGGAAATAATTTCAGTTGGGAGAGAACAGCAAAAAAATACAGAATGGCATACAAATACAAGGCATTTTTGTGGAATAACGTGGCTGGAGAACAGGGTGTATAGGAAAAAATGTTGCAAATGAGGTTGTAACAGGATTGGGCCAGATTGTGGAGTACCTTAAATTTTTCATATAAAATTTCAACTTTATATTTTTAGGTAGGTTTTGAGTAATTCAGTGATATCACACTTTTATCTTGGGAAGATGACTCTTGAATTGTAAAGCAAAGAATGGGAGAAATGAATGATAAGGTTCAAAATACTTGTTAGAAGGCTTTTTCAGGTAAGAGACATCAACCTAGGTTGAGGTCAGTGAGAATAAATGGAAAATATGAGAGACACCACAGAAATAAATAGGAACTGGAAGCCACATCGAATATGTGGGAAGGTAAGAGATGAGTTCTTATGCAA
>NW_016107455.1:1763735-1770283 GCF_001604975.1 Cebus imitator
AGATGGAGTCTCGCTCTGTAGCCCAGACTCGAGTGCAGTGGTGTGATCTTGGCTCACTGCAACCTCCGCCTCCCAGGTTCTGGTTCAAGCAGCTCTCCTACCTCAGCCTCCCAAGTAGCTGGATTACAGGCGCGAGCCACCATGCCCAGCTAATTTTTGTATTTTTTAGGAGAGATGGGGTTTCACCATGTTGGCCAGTCTGGTCTTGAACTCCTGACTCAAGTCATCCGCCTGCCTTGGCCTCCCAAAGTGCTGGGATTATAGGCGTGAGCCACTGCGCCTGGCCCAGTTCACTGGTTCTTCAGAGTTGTGCAGGCATCACTACTATTCAGAACATTTTCCTCATCCAGAAAGAAACTGTGTACCTGTTATAGTCACTCCCCATTTTCCTCACCCCTAAACCCTGGCAACCACTAATCTTTCTGTTGCTATATGTTTGCCTGTTCTGCACATTTCATATAAATAGAATCATGCAATAGGCTTTCTTTTGTGTCTGACTTCCTTCACTTAGCATGATGTTCTCAGGTTGTAGTGTCAGTACTCTTTTTTTTATTACTGAATAATATTCCATTGTATGAATGTACGGTATTTAACTATTTATTAGTGGTAGGCATTTGGGTTTTTCCCAATTTTTGGCAATTATAGATAATGCTGGTATAAATATTTGTGTATAGGTTTTCTGTATGGACCTGTTTTCATTTCTGTTGGATATATACCTAGGATAGAATTTCTGGTTCCTCTGATAACTCTGGTTTTATTTATATATTTTTTGAGACGGAGTTTTGTTCTTGTCACCCAGGCTGGAGTGCAATGGTGTGATCTTGGCCCACTGCAACCTCTGCCTCCCTGTTTCAAGCAATTCTTCCCCCTCAGCCTCCTGAGTAACTGGGATTACAGGCATGTGCCACCATGCCTGGTTAATTTTGTATTTTTAGTAGAAATGGGGTTTCACCTTGTTGGCCAGGCTAGTTTGAACTCCTGACCTCAGGCGATTTGCCCGCCTCAGCCTCCCAAAGTGCTAGGATGACAGATGTGAGCCACCACACCTGGCCTTGTTTTATTTTTTGAGGAGCTGCCAGATTGTTTTCAAAGTGGCTGCATTGTTTTGCATTCCTGTCTGCAGTGTATGAGGGTTTTGACACTTCCACATCGTCTTCAACACTTACTTTTTATTGTAGCTATATAGAAGGTATATAGTGGTATCTTATTGTGGACTTGATTTGCACTTCCCTTATGGCCAGTGATGTTGGACATTTTTCGGTTTTTGGAGAAATGTATATTCATGTCATATACCTTTCTTTAAAAATTTTTTTAATTGAAATGGGGTCTCACTATAGGCCAGGCTGGTCTTGAACACCTGGCCTCGAGTGATCTCCCGCCTCAGCTTCCCAAAGTGCTGGGACTACAGATGCAACCCACTGTTCCCAGCCACATTTATCTCTTTTAATTTAACTTAATTAATTTGTTTATTTTGAGACGGAGTCTCCGTAGCCCAGGCTGGAGTGCAGTGGCTTGAACTCAGCTCACAGCAAACTCTGCCTCAGCCTCCTGAGTAGCTACGACTACAGTTGTGTGCCACCACTTCCGGGTAATTCTTGTATTTTTTGTATAGAGGGGGTTTCACTATGTTGGCTGGGCTGGTCTCGAAATTCTGACCTTGTGATCCCCGTCTCTGCCACCCAAAGTGCTGGGATTACAGGTGTGAGTCACCATGCCCGGCTTTACCTCTTTTTAAATTGGGTTGTCATTATGGATTGTAAAAGTTCCTTTAGTATCTTATTAGATATGTGGTTTGTAAGTATATTCTCCTGTTCTGTGGGTTGTCTTTTCACATAATATCTTTTGAAGCACAAAAGTTGCTTTGAGAAAGTCCATTTTTTGCTGCTATTGCTAGTGCTTTAGTGTCATACTAAATAAACCATTGCTTAATCCAAGGTTACAAGATTTACACTGTTTTCTTCTAAGAATTTTGTTGTTTTAGTCCTTAAGTTTAGGTCTTTCATACATTTTGAAATTTTTTTTTTTTTTTTTAATAATAAGAGGTAGGGGGTTCAGCTTCATTCTTTTGCATGTGATTATCCAGTTGTCCCGCACATTTTGTTGAAGACTGTTTACCATTAAATCGTCCGTCATCCATTTGCCGTTAAATTGTCTAGCACCCTTGTGGTTTAATACACAAATAATTATAAAAATCACTTACTATGGATACAACAGAAAGATTGGACATGCTTATTTTGCATTTCATATTAAAGCATCCTGGCATACTGTATAATACAAAGCATCATGGCCAGGCATGGTTACTCGTACCTGCACCCTCAAGCACTTTGGGAGGCTGAGGTGGGAGAAACGCTTGAGGCTAGGAGTTCAAGTCAAGCCTGGGCAACAGGGAGTCTCCGTCTCTGTTTTTTTAAAAAAAGAAAAAGTGTGGTGGCATGCACTGGTAATCTTAGGTACTCAGAAAGCTGAGATGGGGAAAATTGCTTTAGCCCAGGTTTGAGGCTGCAGTGAGCTAGGATTGTGCCCCTGCACTCCAGCCTGGACAACAGAGGGAGATTCTGTCTCTAAAAGAAAGAGAAAAACAAAGCAACATGAAATGACCACAGTATACCACAGTTTGAGAAGGATGGGTTTACACAAGTAATCTAGAGAGTTTATTGATGTTCCTACTGTTTCTTTTCCATTGGGAAATGAGGCTGGTGGTAGCTAGACAGTGGGTACACTAGAGTAAGCAAAGATAGGCCTGGGCCATTTTGCAGTAGCTTTTTCCTTCCTTCCTGCTCTTCCTCTTTTCCTCCTTCCTGTAGTGGGACTTTAATACAGAGAATTGGTTTCATAGGTGATGGAAGACTTGAGATGCCAAAAAGGGGATGAAGAGGCAGTCCAGAGATTAGCAGTAGTAAGAAGCAAACAGTGATATATAGAGGGCTACAAGTAGGAGATGGGTATAAGAGGCTGGGGAGCAGAGTGACCTGGTGGGAACTGGACTTAACTAGAAGGAGCAGAAACATTTGTGAGATTCAGTCTTAGGTAGAGAGAAAAGTTCTCCTACCTTCCAGTATACCGTCTCTGCCTTACATTGGTGGAGCCCAGTCAAAGCCAATGGACAGGGGAGCTGCATCTTAGTGAAAAGAATATAAAACTATTCTTTAGAAAAATTTCCTTAGCTATAAAAAATCAGTCTGATTAATACCAGCTTGTTTTTTTACTGAGTAGTAAGTTTCTTAGTTAAGTATATTTAAACATTTGTGAGATTGGGCCGGGCACAGTGGCTCAGGCCTGTAATCTCAGCACTTTGGGAGGCCGGGGCAGGCAGATCACTTGAGGTCAGGAGTTCAAGACCAGCCTGGTCAACATGGTGAAACCCCATCTGTACTAAAAATACAAAAATTAGCCGGGCATGGTGGCAGGCTCCTGTTATCCCAGCTAGTCAGGAGGCCGAGGCAGGAGAATCGTTTGAACCCTGGGTGTGGAGGTTGCAGTGAGCTGAGATTGTATCACTGCACTCCAGCCTGGGTGACAGCAAGACTCCGTCTCAAAAAAAAAAGATAAAAAATTTGTGAGATTTGACTACAAAAATCTCTTTCATAATTAGTCAACAATTTAAGCAACAATTATTAGTGCTGTGGAAAGTATAGAAGAAAGATAATTTCTTATTCTCCTGAGTAGAGTATTTGATACACCTGGAAAGGAGCTGCTGTGAAGCCAATCTATCCTATTCATCAGTTCAGCCAAAGCATTTAAGATCCCGAAATTTAAGATCAGATTTTCTCTGTAGTGGTCCAGCAGAGGGAGTCCTAGCACATGAATTGTTTTCATTTTGTGCCTGTATCCAGGGTTAATTTAATGGGAAAGTGGTAGTCCATCCATTTTAATTATCATTTAAGCATAAGATAATTATCATTAATTATCTTTTTTGAGACAGAGTCTGGTTCTGTCACCCATGCTCAAGTGCAGTGGCATGATCTCAGTTCACTGCAACCGCCACCTCTCAGGTTCAAGCAATTCTCGTGCCTCAGCCTCCCAAGTAGCTGAGCTCACAGGCATATGCCACCAGGCTGATATTTTTTGTAGAAATGGGGTTTCATTTTTGTAGAAATGGGGTTTAGCCATGTTAGCCAGGCTGGTCCTGAACTCCTGGCCTCAAGGGATTCGCCTGCCTCCCTCCCAAAGTGCTGGGATTGCAGGCGTGAGCTACCACGCCCAGCCTAGTAGATCTGCTTTTTTAGATTATCAGAACATATTAGAAATAATTACCATTTTTTTTCAAGGTGGGAAAGATAGTACGGGGGTGAAAGTTTTTACACCATATGAGTAAGAAAGCATATTCTGATGATGCACTCTATTCATAAATGAGTGGTTTTACTGTCATAGTAATGTATTTAATCTGTTTTTTTTCCAATCCATCCTCTCTTTTTTGGTCTCACTGTCACCATGTTCATTCTTTTCTCTTGGATGATGATGATGATGATGATGATGATTATTTTTTTTTGAGACTGAGTCTCACCCAGTCTGGAGTACAGTGGTGTGATCTTGGCTCACTGTAACCTCCGCCTCCTGGGTTCAAGCGATTCTCCTGCCTCAGCCCCCTGAGTAGCTAGGACTACAGGCATGTACCACCACGCCCGGCTAGTTTTTTGTAGTTTTAGTGGAGATGGTATTTCACCTTGTTAGCCAGGATGGTCTTGATCTCCTGACTTCATGATCCACCCACCTTGGCCTCCCAAACTCCTGGGATTACAGGTGTGAGCCACCACGCCTGGCCTCTCTTGGATTATTTTAATTGTTTTGTAACTAATTTCCTTATTACCTATCTCCTCTCAAATTGTTTCAGATATTGTTGCCAGATTGATCTTCCTAAAGTACCGTTATAATCACTGTTGCTCAGTTAATCCTGAACATAATTGTATTTAAAATCTAAACTGCTAATGTTGACTTTGAAAACCTTCTCTATGCTTTGCCCCTAATATGCTTATTAGCATTTTCTCCTGTTTGTCCACACACAGTACACTGTCGTGCTCGCAGATTTTCACATCTCTGCTTTTCTTTACACTGGAAGTCTTCTCCCTGCTTTTTTTTTTAAATGTCCAAATTATAGCCATTCTTCAAAACCCAGTGCAAAAGCTACTTCTTTCAGAATACCTTCTTTGATTTTCCTCACTGGAAAGAATCTCTTCCTTTTTCTGACACTCTTTACCTTTCTTATAACACTTAGCTTTTAAAATCTTGCATTTTAAGTTGTTTACATATACACATTGTCACTGTACTAGATAGAATATGAGCTCTATGAGTTAGGACCTGGCCATTTAGCCTAGGTTTGTTTTTATTTTTTGAAACAGAGTCTTGCCCTGTTGCCCAGGCTAGAGTGCAGTGGCGTGATTTCAGCTCACTGCAACCTCTGCTTCCCAGGTTGAGCTTCCCAGCTTGAGTGATCTTTTAGCTTCGGCCTCCTGAGTAGCTGGGACCACCGGTGTCAGACGTCATGCGTGGCTCATTTTTGTATTTTTTTTTTTTTTGTAGAGATGGTGTTTCGCCATGTTGGCCAGGCAGGTCTCAAAACTCCTGAGCTCAAAGCGAAATGCCCATCTTGGTCTCCTAAAGTGCTAGGATTACAAGCATGAGCCACCATGCCTGGCCTAGGCTAGCTTCTAAAAATCAGTAAGATTATTTATTCAGGTGTTTAGTTGTCTGTATTGTAAAGAGCCAGGTAGTAAATGTCTTAGGCCTTGCAGGGCAACTGTATAACTTCAGTCTCAATGTGAAAGCAGCCACATTAGGCAATACGTAAATTATGAGCATGAGTAATAAATGTTTTAATAAAATTATATTTATAAAAATGGAGGTAGGCTGTATTTGACCCATAGCTTATAACTTGCTGACCACCGGTCTATATGATTGTTCTGGAAAGTATTTGTAATAAATATTTTACGAGTGTTGTAAGTGACCAAAATGGTTAGATGTTGCATGACAGATTAAACATTGAACTCCTTTTTAGGTGTTTATCTGTGATAAATGCCTGCCTATTTTGCAGAGTATAATGAATTTTCCTTTTAATGTTGTCAATTGAAATGTTTGTTTCTAAACAATAATATATTGTGAGATCTACTTTTGTAACATAATTTGTGTGCTGTTAAGAGATATCATGTATACAGCCTGAAAATTGTTATGCTTTTTTTGGAGACAAGGTTTTGCTCTGCTGCTCAGGCAGCAGTGTAGTGGTATCATCAGGGCTCACTGCAACCTCAACCTTCTGGACTCAAGTGATCCTCTCACTTCAGCTGTCTAGTAGCTGGTACCACAGGCATATGCCACCATGTCCAGCTAATTTGTTTATTTTTTGTAGAGACAGAGTCTCTCTCTGTTGCCCAGGCTGGTCTCAAGCTCCTGGCCTCAAGTGATCCTCCTGCCTCAGCTTCCCGAAGTGTAGGGATTGTAGGTGTGAACTACTGTAACTGGCCTAGTTGTTGCTTTTGGATAGAGAGACAAACTTTTTAACCACTTAAAAAGAGAGTGTTAAGTTTAGCTAGCTAAAATTTATGAACTTAGTTTTG
>NW_016107455.1:1772633-1781577 GCF_001604975.1 Cebus imitator
AAGAGATGAGGTCTTGCTATGTTGCCTAGGCTGGAGTGCAGTGGCTATTCACAGGTGCGATCCCATTACTGATCAGCACAGGAGTTTTGACCTGCTCTGTTTCTGACCTGGGCCAGTTCACCCCTCCTTAGGCAACCTGGTGGTCCCCCGTTCCCGGGAGGTCACCATATTGATGCCAAACTTAGTGCAGACACCTGATCAACATAGCGCACTGCAACCTAGAACTCCTGGGCTCAAGTGATCCTCCCATCTCAGTCTCCCGAGTAGCTGGGACTACAGGCATGCAATAAAGCTGTTTGCCTTTTTATCATTCATGTGTTCGCTGGAGCAGGACTTTTAATTTCCTTCATTAACTTTTCGTTTGCATTTACAACTTGGCTGTTTGGCTGCAAGAAGCCTAGCTTTCAGCCAGTCTTGCCTTTCAGCATGCCTTCCTCAATAAGCTTAATTATTTCCAGCTTTTGATTTAAAGTAAGAAACCTGCTACTTTAAAGGCCATTGTAGGGTTATTAGTTGACCTGATTTCAGTATTGTTGTGTCTCAGGGAATGGGAAGGCCTGAGGTAGGGGAGAGAGGAGAACACTGGTTGGTAGAGCAGTCAGAACACACACAACATTTATCAGTTAAGTTATCCATTTTATGTGGGCATGATACAGGTGTTCCCAAAACAGATATAACACCAAAGATCGTTGATTATAGATCATCATAACGTGATAATGAAAATGTTTGAAATATTGTGAGAATTACCAAAATGTGACGCAGTGACATGCAGTGAACACATGCTGTTGGAAAAATGGCACTGATAGACTTACTCAGTGCTGGGTTGCCACATATCTTCAATTTGTAATAAAACGTAGTGTCTGTGAAGCACAATAAAACGAGGAATACCTCCAGTGGTACAGTCGATGTAATTTTCCTTTTTGTTGTTCTAGAGTAGTGATGATTTGTGCAGGTTTCAGCTAAAGGAGAAGCAGCTAAGGAAAAATGAGAGATTTTACAGCTAAGGAAAATAGGGTGTCAAGAAGTTAATTGGTCCATAGCACACACAGAGTACTTAGAAAATAGAGCTAAATTTTGATCCCAGGTCTGATTCAAGTCCATGGTTTTTTGTTTGTTTGTTTGTTTGTTTAATTGAGAGGGAGTCTTGCTCTGTTGCCCAGGCTGAAGTTCAGTGGCACGACCTTGGCTCACTGCAGCTCTGCCTCCTGGATTCAAGCAATTCTCCTGCCTCAACCTCCTATTACTGGGCTTACAGGTGCCCATTACCACACCCGGCTAAGTTTTGTACTTTAGTAGAGACGGGTTTCACTATATGTAGATCAAGCTGGTCTTGAACTCCTGACCTCGAATGATCTGCCTGCCTCCGCCTTCCAAAGTGTTGGGATTACAGGTGTGAGCCACCACTCCCAGCCCCAAGTCCATGCTTTTAAACAATGTAACGTACTCCTTCTGAGAGTTAGTTTGTTCATAATGGAATTTCCGATTTCAGAAACAATATAAAAATGGTTAGTAGGGGACTGACAAAGATCAGATTGACTTCAGAAGGTCAATGTTGTTTATTATTTGGAAAGGGAACACAAATAGAAGTTGTGTTCAGATGTGCTTTTTATCATGTGAATTCACACAACTTTGCCTTCCAGTGACCTAGGAATATTTTGAGGAGATGACACTATATTTAATTTTCAACAAAATGGGTATCCCATTGTCCAGATAATTTTTTTTTTTTTTTTTGAACAGTCTGTTCCAAGGGGTTTTAATGTGTATGTTGCCACTTTCAAGAGGACACTCAAAAATTCGTGGAGTGGCTTTTGCTTATCACAATTATTGTATTTATTTATACTTATTTTTTTGAGACAGGGTCTTACTCCGTTTCCCAGGCCGGAGTGCAGTGGTGCAGTCTCAGCTCACTGCAACTTCTGCGTCCCGGACTTAAGCAGTCCTCCCATTTCAGCCTACTGAGTAGCTGGGACTATAGGCACATGCCACCACACCCAGCTAATTTTTGTATTTTTTTGTAGAGACAGGGTTTCACCATGTTGGCCCAGGCTGGTCTCAAACTCCTGGGGCTTAAGTGATCCGCCGGCTTCAGCCTCCCAAAGTGCTGGGACTATAGGTGTGAGCCACCATGCCTGGCCGCTTATCACAATTATTAAGGATAGGATGTTGGTGGCACCAGTTTTTGATGAGGACCAGGGGTGGTGGATACTCTGCATCTCATGTTCCGATTCATATAGGTGAAATCCCTCTCAACATGCCTATAGATTAACAACTGTTTATTTTATTATTGTGATCATGGCTCACTGTATCCTTGATGTCCCAGGCTCAAGTAGTCCTCCCACCTCATCCTCCCAAGTAGCTGGGACTGCAAGTGTACACCACCATGCCTGGCTAATGTTTGTATTTTTTGTTTTTGTTTTGAGACAGGGTCTCACTCTGTCACCCAGGCTGGAGTGCTGTGGCATGATCACAGCTCATAGCAGCCTTGACCTCCTGGGTCTTGGCCTCCCAGAGTGTTAGGATTACAGGTGTGAGTGCCCAGTCCTGCGTATAATTTTATGAGCCAATTTCTTTTTTACATATAACCACAAAGTATATTTTGTATGTTTTATTAAAATTTTTTTAAAGAAATTTAAAAATACTTTTTAAAAAGTATTTTCAGCCAGGCATAGTGGCTCTTGCCTATAATCCCAGCACTTTGGGAGACTGAGGTGGATGGATCATTTGAGGTCAGGAGTTTAAGACCAGCCTGGCCAACATGGTAAAAATACAAAAATACAACATTTTGTATTTTTAGTCTCTACTAAAAATACAAAAAATTAGTTGAGCATGGTGGTGGGGACTTGTAATCCCAGCTCCTTGGGAAGCTGAGGCAGGAGAATCGCTTGAACCTGGGAGGCAGTGGTTGCAGTGAGTCGAAATCATGCCACTGTACTCCAGCCTGGGCCACACAGCGAGACTCCATCTCAAAAAAAAAAAAAAATTTTTTTTTTTCCCTTGGTAAATTTTCCACTAATTTGACTACCTTATAGATTTAGAGACTACTACATTTTGTTCAGAATTTTACCAAGAGTTCACAATTTAAGAAAGCCAGGTCACTGTCACCAGTGTCACTTGTGGCATTTGAGTCATCAGTTCTGCAGTGAGCATTTGTATCTGTAGCATTCATTGCTGGTGATTATCTTGACTGTATAAAGGTTGAAACATTCAACAACTTAACTGTCTCCTAGTGTTATGCATTTACATACTTAAATATATATTATTCTATCATAAATTTCATTCTTTTTGTTCTCTTTGGTTCTGTAAGTATGTGTATGTATATCCAGAGCTGAACTAGAAATAACTACATACACAATTTTTAAAAATTACATATAGATTTATATCATCTATGCATTTTATTTCTGTAAATAGTAAGAAGGATTAACAAATACTTCACATAAAATGAGTATTAGGCTGGGTGCGGTGGCTCATGCCTGTAGACCTACCACTTTGGGAGGCCAGGGCAGACGGATCACCTGAGATCAGGAGTTCAAGACCAGCCTGGCCAACACTGCAAAACCCGGTCTCTACTAAAAATACAGAAATTACATGGCTGTGTTGGTGCACATCTATAGTCCCAGCAACTCAGGAGGCTGAGGCAGGAGAATTGCTTGAACCTGGTAGGCAGAGGTTGCAGTGAGTCGAGATTGTGTCACTGCACTCCAGCCTGGGGAACAGAGCAAGACTCCATCTCAAAATTAGAACAAAAAACAAAAAGAGTATTGGGTATGATAGGATTGAGAACTACTAGTCTGTGCTTTCCCCACAGACATAAAATGGCCCATTTATTATATATTAAATTCACGTAAATGTGTAGGTTTGTTTCTTCGGACTATTCTTTTTCATTGATTCCTTTCTCCTATTCTGCTTCAATACTATATTATTTCAATTACTCTAACATTATAATCTTTTGCTATATGATAGGACAAAAAATAAGAAAAGCTAAAATTTATTGAGCACTTTGTATATGTTAGGCATAGCTCTACGTGTTTGATATGAATTATCTAATGTAATCATATGTTATTTGGTGTACCATATTTTATCAAATCTAAGATGCTTTGATATTGATGCTTTCTTGGTGTTACCAGAAAGTGTCAATGAAATGTTTTCAGACAGAACATCATTATTGCTTCCTGGGTGACAGCATTTTTTTAAAGAAGTTACTGATTTCTGAGAGATTAAAATATGAAGAATCTGTGTTTTAGAATCAGTGAAATAAGATGTCATTATTCTCATTTTATAGTTGAGGAAACAGGCAGAAAGTTTAAATAACTTGCCTGAGATTACATAGCTAATTGACTTAATAACTCATGGTTGATTGGGATCTTTTAAAGTTACTATATTTTCTAAGTATTTATTGTGATACACAGCAGTAATATTTATATACACACACACATTTGTACATGTCATATTTTATGTATATATCTAAGAGTTTTTTTTGTATGTGGATATAGTATCTGAGCACCTTGCTAAACTCTTACTGTAATAATAGGTTAAAATCCCTTTGGATTTTCTGGGCAGGTAATCATATTAACTTGAAAATAATTTTAATATTGATTTTTTGTTTGGTCTAATTGCATTGGGTAGAACCTCAAGAATATTGTTGAAATATAGTGGTAATAACAGGCATCCTTTTCTTGTTTCTGACCTTACGAAAATATTTTTAATGTTTCACCATTAAGTATGCTATTCACACCAGGTTCATGGTAAATGCCCTTTTTCAAATTAAGTGAGTGTCCCTGTATTATAGATTGGTCATTCCCAAATCCTGTTTACAACTGTTGGGCAATCCTCTCTACTGAATCTGTCTCTAGAGTCATCCTATCAGGTGCCCCTCCCTGTGAGAGAATATACTTCCTACCTTCCTGATACCAGGTTTAACCATGAGACTTGCTTTAGCCAGTGGAAATGATGGATGCTGTATCTGAGCAAAACTTCGGGAGTCATTCCCTGATTAAGTCATTGCTTTTCCCCCCGTCTGCCATATGAACAACATGTTACATATAGGGACTGTGCCTTCAGCTTTGGTCCTAGAATGAAGACAGTGAGGAGCCACAGCCATCCATGGTGGACATGTAGCATGAGCAAGAAGTAGTAAACCTTTATATTGTAAGTTTTGAGATTTTGCTGGTGTTTGTTAACATAGGATCAGTTATCAAAATTGACCAATAACTTTAGTTACTAAACATTTTAATTAGATATTGAATTTTATCAGCTCTTTTTTCAGCATCTGTTACTATTGTGAATTATATTGATAAATTTTTCTTTTTGAAAAGTGAAACTACTCTTTAAAATACTGGGGTAAACTGTGCTTAGCCTTGGTATATTATTCTTTTATATGTACAACTGGATTTTATTTGCTCTTTTTTAAATTGTAAAATATACACAACATAAAATTTACCATTTAAGCATTTTTAAGTGTGTAGTTCAGTAGCATTAAATGCAGTCACACTGTTGTTCAACTATTACCATGATCCCCATGATCCGTTTTGAGAACTTTTTTATCTTCCCAAACTGAAGCTGTAAACAATAACTCCCCTTCTCCCATGCCCTGTCCAGCCCCTAGCAACCACCTTTATACTTTCTGTCTATAAATTTGACCATTCCAGATACCTCATATATGTGGAATCATATAGTATTGTCTTTTTGTGACTGACTTATTTCACTTAGCATAATGTCCATAGGGTTCGTCCATAGTATAGCATGTGGCAGAATTTCCTTCTCCATTCTATATGTGTATCACATTTTGTTTGTTCATCCATGCCTGGACTTTTTGGCTATTGTGAATAATGTTGCTATGAACAGGGGTATACAAATCTCCGTTTCATTTCCTGCCTTCAGTTCTATTGACTGTATAGCTATTTCTTTGTGCCCTTGGGGGACTGGTTTGAGGTCCTTCCATGGATATGAAAATCTATGGATGCCCAAATCCCTGATATAAAATGGCATAGTATTCGCACATAACCAGTGCATGTTCTCCCATATACTTTCAATCATCTCTGGATTACTTGTAATACCTAATACAATGTAAATGCTGTGTAAATAGTTATACTCTATTGTTTAGGGATCAGTAAGGGAAAAAAGCCTGTACATCTTCAGTACAGGCACAGTTTTTTTTTTTTTTTCCAAATATTTTCAAACCATGGTTTGTTGGATCCACATATGTGGAACCCACAGATAAGGAGAGCCAACTGTGTGCTTGTGGGGTGGTGGGGGAATTGTTGGATCATATGGTAATTCTGTGTTTAATTTTTTGAGGACTGTTTCAGTCTTGAGGAGCCACTACAGTGGCTGTATCATTTTACATTCTAGCAATACACAAGGGTTTCAATTTCTCTACATCCCTTCACACTTGATGACTGTTTTAATTTGATAACAGCTATCCTAAGGGGTGTGAAGTGGTATCTCAAGTCTTTGGCCATTTTTTAATCAGGTTTTGTTGTTGTTGTAGGAGTTCTATATGTATTTTGGATATCAATCCCTTTCCAGATATATGATATGCAAATATTTTCTCCTTTCCGTGGGTTGCCTTTTCACTCTGTTGCACAAGTTTTTAGTTATGCTGATCCAGTTTATTTTTTTGTTGCCTCTGCTTTTCGTGTCATATCTGGGAAATCATTACTAGATTTAGTTTCATGAAGCTTTTCCATTTTCGTTCAAAGTAGTTTAAGCCCTTATGTTTAGGTCTTTAATCCATTTTGACACAAAATTTTTGTGTACACTGTGTTTGTTATTAATTCACACTGGCCTATAGTTTTCTTGTGCTGTTCTAGTCTGCTGTTGATTTTGCTTTCCCCCTTTTTTTTCCTCTAGAACAGTGGCTTTCCAGGTGTGAAATGGGGGTAGCCCTTGGGAGTTACTTATGATACGTGCAAAAACAAAACTTTTTCACAAGGATATTAAGAGATTATTTGCTTTTTATTTTCCTAGTCTCACAAGTATTTGGTGTTTTCCAGAGGCTGCTTACATGTGATATTATAATTGAACATAGAGCACATATGAGAATCCAGCAGTCATTTATTAACAGATTTGCAAAAATACAAAATACTTCCACTTTTCTAATTTTTTTGAAACTAGTTTTCATAACTAAATAATATAACTAAAATAACTAAATAGTTATTTATAGTGAATTAATAACTTAAAATTTTTTCTTTTAATTTCTACTATAGTAAATATTGACAGCTAAACCCATCTGTATAAATAAAAACTGTTGGGGCCCTCAATAATTTTAGAGAGTATGAAAGAGACCAAAATATTTGTGAACCTCTGTTCTAGGACAGTTAACAGAAATTTTGTTAAAATGCAAGGTACTATATTTGGAATTGGTCCTTCACTATTTCAGTTTCTTATTTTTTTAAATTATTCAGATTTTACTTTTTCAGCTAGGGTCTCACTGTGTTGCCCAGGCTGGAGTGCAGTGGGACAATCACAGCTCATTGCAGCCATGACCTCCTGGGTTCATGTAATTCTCCCACCTCACCCTCCTGAGTAGCTGAGGTTATAGGAATGTGATACCACGTCTGGCTAAGTTTTTAAAAAGTTTGTTTTGTAGAGATGAGTTCTTGCTATGTTGCTCAGGCTGGTCTTAAATTCCTGGGCTCCAGCAGTTTTCCTGCTTTGGCCTCCCGAAGGTATTATAGGCATGAGCCACCACACCTGGCTAGAATCAGCTTTTTGATTATTGATTGTCCACTGTCTTTTAGTTTTCTATTTTATTTTTTCTTTTGTCTTTATTATCTTCGTATAACTTTTCTTTGATATTAGTTTATTCTCTTTTAAACTCTTCAATTAATTTTTTTTCTAAGAACTTTATTAATAGCTGTAAATTTTTCTTCAGTGCTGCCTTGAGTTCGTGCCACACACAGGCTTTTATTAGTGACCACATTGTGTATTTTTTAAGCATAATTTGTAATTTTTGTTTTGATTCTCTGTTTTTAATACAGCACATTTATAATTATGCTTCTAATTTTCAAATATTTGGACTTTTTCTTCCACTTTTTGCTGTTGATCCTAATGCATTTTGTCCATAAACATGTCCATGGCCCATGTGACTTCTTTTTCTTAAGTTTTTGACATTTTCTTAGTATCTTAATACATGGTCACATTTTGTGACAATCTATGTATGTTTGAAATGAATGTTTTCCTGTTTTCTTTAAAGTACTATATGCATTTACATACATAGGTACATTTCAATATCTATTTGTGTATTTTTGCTTTGTTTAATAATTAGTCACAAGCAAATTGGTTGTCGTGACAATTTTTATAACTTTAAAAATGTGAATATCCGCCAGGCACAGTGGCTCACGCTGGTAGTCTCAGCACTGAGGGAGGCCAAAGTGGGCATATTGATTAAGCCCAAGAATTCAAGACCAGCCTGGGCAATATGGCAAAACCCCATCTCTACTAAAAATGCAAAGAATTAGCTGGACATGGTGGCCCGCACTTGTAGTCCCAGCTACTTGGAAAGCTGAGTTGGGAGGATCACTTGAGCCCAGGAGGTGGATGTTGCAGTGAGCCGAGGTCATGCCAGTGCACTCCAGCCTGGGCAACAGAGTGAGACTGTCTCAAAAAAATAAAAAGATGTGAATATCTTTAGGTGGGGCTTTCTTTGATTAGCTGTAGTTTTTTCCACTCCCTACTGTATTACACGAGGCTCTACCTCTGTACTTTGCAAGCAATTTGAGTTTGTATCTCTTGTCCAACCTTAATTCTGTTACTCACATCTATATCCTTTCTCACTGGTCTGCAGGGTGTTTTTTATGAGTGTGGCATGATAGTTTTCCACTATGGTTATAGTGTTTTAATTATCTCTCTTTTGAAAAAATTTTTATGTTTGTATATTTTGAAACTATGTTGGATAGGTAAAGACTCATTACTTTTTAAAAAATGTATATATATATATTTTTTA
>NW_016107455.1:1781592-1788261 GCF_001604975.1 Cebus imitator
AGTGCAGTGGCTCTGTTATAGCTCACTGCGGCCTCAAACTCCTGCACTTAAGTGATTCTCCCACCTCAGTCTCCAGAGTAGTTGGGAATATAGGCATGCACCACCACACCTGGCTAATTTTTAAAAAATTTCTGTAGAAATGAAGTCTTGCTGTGCTGCTCAGGCTGGTTTGGAACTCATGTCCTCAAATGATCCTTCCACTTCAGTCTTCTAAAGTGCTGAGACCTCACCTGACCTAAGTATTAGTAATAGTGTTATATTAAGTGTTTAGTATAGTGCATGACACAGAAGTCCAGTAAGTGGTGACTATATTGCTGCAATAATTAAATCTGCACAGTAATTATTATTAATCTTAGTGATCTGAAAGTTTCCTGTGCTGTCTCCATCCTACTTTGTGTTTGACAGTCATATTTGGTAGCCCGGCTTTTTTGTGACCTTTTAATAGAATCTTGATCGCCAATTTGGATTTGTGGCCATTGACTATGTACCATTTTATCAGAAAAATTCCATAAATAAGGCAGTAGTGTCCATAATTACATTTTTGAGTTATTGTTTTATTTGGTTTGTGTACAGTCTCATTGCACTCTTTTTACTCAACCTGTTTAACTGATAATTTCTAATTAGAAGATAATAAATGCTTTACTTCCAAATTTATGAGGTTAAATAACAAAATTAGCTTTCTGTTTCTCCAGAAACCATACACATCCCCTTCCATATACTGACAGGCTTTGATATTGCCTATTCCATCTTTACCATAAAAGTCATTAAAAAAAAGTTTTTCCTTTATTTTCATGTTGTATTTCAGTGTGTGTTGTCAGACAGAAAGCAATAATCCCTCATCTCACTCTTGAATTTATCAAAAGCTGAAAATAAAATAGATCAGATCGCTTTCTGAAACAAAATTACTTTATTAGTTTAGTAATAATTTGAGGTTACTTTAAAGATAAGAAGCAGCATTTGGAAGGAGATTCATTTCCTGCCTTTGGGCTTTATCTGCAAGAACTACATCTTTAGTGTCAAGAGATTGTGTATTTATAACTGAACTCTAATAAAGTCTGTACTAGGGGCACTGCACACCTGACTTGGTCATTGTGATTATATATTAGGTGCCAAACTATTGCTTGTCTTTTGAAAAAAATACATTACCAAGTGTTTTTCATTAAAATTTGGCCTGTGTAGAAAAGATTATAAGACCTTTGACTGTTCATTATAAGTGTGCTAGTTGTTACCAGCATGGGTAATGATGTTCCTTTTGAAAATAAGTTTGTGTTTCTAACTGGAACAAACTTACGGAGTTTTTCTTTTATTGGTTGATTAAGCAATAATTGGAAGACATGTCATTAATTCTAGTATAGCATATATCAGTACTTCATTCCTTTTTATGGCTGAATAATATTGCATTATATGGATATACATGTCATATTTGTTGTTTTTACTTTCTGATTATTACTCATGAGTAAGGCTACTGTGAACACTGGTGTACAAATTTTTATGTGGCTATATGTTTCACTTATCTTGAGTGCATACCTATGAGTGGAATTACTATGTAGTATGGTGACTACATTTAACCTTTTGAGAAATTGCTAGAATGTTTTCCAAAGTGGCTGTACCATTTTACAAATCCACCAGCAGGGTACGAGAGCTCTAGTTTTTCCACATTCTGGTGTTTTTTTGTTTTGTTTGTTTGTTTGAGAGACTGAGTCTTGTTCTGTCACCCAAGCTGGACAATCTTGGCTCACTGCAACCTCCACCTCCCAGGTTCAGTCGATTATCTTGCCTCAGCCCCTGGAGTAGAGTAGCTAGGATTACAGGCACCTGCCACCATGCCCGGCTAATTTTTGTATTTTTAGTAGAGATGGAGTTTTGCCATGTTGGCCAGGCTGGTCTTGATTATAGGTGTGAGCCACTGCACTTGGCCATTTCCATATCCTTATTAGCATTTGTGACTCTTATTTTAGTCATCCTGTTGGGTATGAAATGGTATTTCATTGTGGTTTTGACGCTTTTCCCCAGTGGCTAATGATGTTGAGCACCTTTTCATGTGTTTTTTGGCCATTTGTGTATCTTCTTTGAAATAAATTTGTATTTTTTCTTTGAAAAAATGTTCAACTCTTTTGTCCATTTTTTAGTGTGTCTTTATTGTTGAATTGTAGGAATTCTTTATGGGCTGCAGTTCCACAACATATATGATTGCAAATACAATTGATCCTTGAACAATATAGGGGTTAGAGATGCCAACACCTGTGCAGTTAAAAACTTTTGACTACTCCAAAACTTAACTACAGTAACCTATTGTTGACCAGAAGCCTCATGATAAATAGTTAACATTTTTATATGTATTATATACTGTATTCCTACAGTTAAGCTAGAGAAAAGAAAATGTTATTAGGAAAATCATAAGGAAGATATATATTTCCTATTCATGAAGTATAAGTGGATCATCATAAAGATCTTCCTCTTCATCATCGTCTTCACATTGAGCTGGCTGAGGAAAAGAAGGAGGGATTGGTCTTAGTGTTTCTAATGACAGAGACAGAAGAGGTGGAGGAGATGAAAAGTGAGGCAGGCACACTGGGTATAACTTTTACTTTAAAAAATCTACATATAGGTGTACCTGTGCAGTTCAAACCTGTGTTTTTCAAGAGTCAACTGTATTTTTTCCCATTTTGTGGGTTGTAACTTTCTTGATGGCTTTTGAAAAGACTATTTATTTTGGTGAGGGTTTTTTGTTTTGCTTTGTTTTTTGAAACAGAATTTTGCTCTTGTTGCCCAGGCTGGAGTGCAATGGTGCCATCTCGGCTCGCCGAAAGCTCCGCCTCCTGGGTTCAATTGATTCTCCTGTCTCAGCCCCCATCCCGACTAGCTGAGATTACTGAGCCCACAACGGTACCTGGCTAATTTTGTGTTTTTAGTAGAGACGGAGTTTCTTCCATGTTGGTCAGGGTGGTCCCAAATGCCCAGCCTCAGGTGATCCACCCAGCTTGGCCTCCCAAAGTGCTGGGATTACAGGTGTGAGCCACTGCGCCTGGCCCCGTTTTGATGAGATTTTAAAGAATTTTTTTTTTTTTTAAATGGAATCTCTGTTGCCTAGGTGCGGGGATGCGATCTTGGCTCACCACAGCCTCGGCCTCCTAGGTTCAAGCAATTCTCCTGCCTCAGCCTCCTGAGAAGCTGGGACTATAGGTGCATACCACCGTCACTGGCTAATTTTTGTATTTTTAGTTGAGATGGGGTTTCGCCATGTTGTACAGGCTGATCTCGAACTCCTGACCTCATGATGTGCCTGCCTCAGCCTCCAAAAGTGCTGGGATTATAGACCTGAGCCACCATGCCTGGCCTAATAATTTTTTTTTAAATTATTTGCACTTCTGGTTTTAGCTACACAAATTTTGTCATCTAATTCAAGGTCACAAAGATTTACTTAACATGTTTTCTTCTATGAGTTTTATAGTTATAGCTGAGTGTAAGCATTTAGATTAACTCCATTTTAAGTTATTTTTTTTTGCAAAGGGGGTAAGGTGAGGGCCCAAGGCATATGCAAATGAATGAAACTGGGCCCTTACCCAATTTCATCAAAAAAATTACCTTAATTTTTTTTTTTTTTAATCATTTGGACTTTTGGTTTTAGCTACACAAATTTTGTCATGTGTCTAATTCAAGGTCACAAAGATTTACTTATGTGTTTTTTTCTATATGAGTTTTATAATTTTAGCTAAATGTAAGCATTTAGATTAACTCCGTTTTAAGTTGTACCAGCACCATTTATTGAATAGACTTTTCTTTCACCAATGAGTTGTCTTGATGTTGCTGTATGTACTTGAAAGATACATTGTTAAAGGTATAAATGTTGATGATTGCTATTTCTTCTTAATCTGTTCCTCAGTTTCTAGCACCCTACTTTGTTCTTTACATATGTTTCTGTCTTTAATTCTATTTTTTTCTGGTTTTATAATTACTATCAAGCTTTTGATTAATAATTGCCTTTTGTATTTTTCCCCACTCATTTATTTTCAGCATTTTTTTTTTTTTTTTGAGACAGAGCTTTGCTCTGTTGCCCAAGCTGAAGTACAGTGGCATGATCTCAGCTCACTGCAACCTCCACTTCCCAGGTTCAAGTGATTCTCATGCCTTATTTCTGCTGAGTAGCTGGGATTACAGGTGTGCACCACCACACTCTGCTAATTTTTGTATTTTTTAGTAGAGATGGGAGTTTTGCCATGTTGGCCAGGCTGGTCTCAAACTCCTGACATCAAGTGATCTACCTGCTAACCTTCTCAAAGTGCTGGGATTATAGGTGTGAGCTACTGTACCTGGCCTGTTTTCAGCATTTTTGTATCCTTTTGTATTTAGGCTGTTTTTTATAGACCTCCTATTTCTAGATCTTTTAAAAATCCAATCCCAGAGTTTGTCATCTTTTTTTCTCTCTCATTTAACAGATTGAATTTTCTAGTCATTGTTTGAAATTTAAACATTTCATTGTGTTTTAGTTAAAATTTTGGTCATTATCCCAAACGAGTCTATGCTTAGATTTATATGTTTGGTTTATTTTGTTGTTGTTGTAAGTATCTTTGTATCACCCACTGCCTTCAACATAAGTACCATGGCACATTCTAGCTACCTTCTAGTTGCCTTCTCTCCCTCTATTCCATCTGCTGCTTGCCTTGCCATTGTGTTTAATATCATCTAGGTGAGGTGTTGGCATAGTGTGTCTCATGTTGGCATCCTGTTTTTAAATAAAGTTTTATTGGAACACAGCCTTGCCATTTGTCTGTCTGTGGCTACTTTTGTGCTACATGAGTAGATGCAACAGTCCACATAGTCCACCAGCCTGTGTATTCACCATTTGTCCCTTGAGGAAATTTGCTGACTCTTGCTCTGGATCCGTGCTAATATGATAGCCAGCAGTTGTAGAGACTATTTGTTTTAGCTTAAGTAAAATTTAAAAATTAGTTCCTTAGTTACATTAGCCACATTTCATGTGCTCTATAGCCACATGTGACTGGTAGCTAACATATTGGACAAAATAGGTAAGAAATGTTTTAGTCATTTCAGAAAGTTGTATAACCCTGCTCTAGATTTGGTTCTGGATTGTCATGGTTGTTTTTTGTCTCATTTTTAAAGATAGTATTAGGCCCAGGTATGGTGGCTCTCATGTTTGCTGTCATCTCAGCACTTTGGGAGGCCAAGGCAGGAGGATTGCTTGAACCCAGGAAGGAGTTCAAGACCTGCCTGGGTAACATAGTGAGACCCCATCTCTACAAAAAACAAAAAATAAACTGGCATGGTGGCAGGTGCCTGTGGTTTCAGCTACTCAGGAGGCTGAGGTGGGAGGATTGCTTGAGCCTGGGAGCTTGATGCATTCAGCCGTGATTGCACCACTGCACTCCAGCCTGGGCAACATAGTGAGACGCTGTCTCAAAAAAATATATAAAGATATATTAAGTTTTACTAAGTAATATATTTACCTTTCATGTATCTCTTAATGTTATTATTGGGAATACTGGTTAAGTATCCCTTTCCAAAATGCTTGGGGACAGGCGTGGTGGCTGGCACTTGTAATCCTAGCACTTTTGGGGACTGAGGCAGGAGGACTGCTTCAGCCCCGGAGTTCAAGAACAGCTGGGCAACATAGTGATACCTTGTCTCTACAAAAAAACACTAAAAAATTAGCTGTGTGTAGCGGTACATACCACCTAGTCCCAGCTGCTCAGGAGGCCAAGGCAGGAGGATCAGTTGAGCCTGGGAAGTCAAGGTTCCAGTGAGCCATGATCGTGCCACTGAACTGTAGCTTGGGCAATGGAGTGATTCTGTCTCAATCAATCAATCAACAGAAAAGAAAGAAGTGAATGCCTGGGACCAGAAGTGTTCGAGATAAGATTTTTTTTCAGATTTTGGAATATTTGTATTATACTTACCAGCTGAACATACCTAATCTGAAAATCCAGAATGCTTCTTTGAGCATACTGTTGGCACTAGAAAAATTTTAGATTTGGGATTGTTGGATTAGGGATATTCAACATGTACTTCATTTATTTTCAAAGAGGGCTTTTATAAGACAGACCTTCTGAGATTTTATGTGCTTAAAACATCTTTACTTTTGATGATAGTTTTTCTGAATATATACTTTTAGTTCAAAGTGCTTTGCATCAGCACCTTAAAGTGATTCCATCTGGGTAATGTTAACTAAGATTTACTACCTTTTTTTTTCTTTTTAATTTTTGAGTGTGAAGTAGATGTATATATTTATGGAATATGTGAGATATTTTGGTACAGACGTGCAGTGCATAATATGGATTACTTGGTCGTAAATCCCATGTTGCTGATAAGGTATGTGATGACATTCTGATCATACTCCTTTATAGGTAATCTACTCTTCCTTGTTGGAAACTCTTAGAGTTTTCTTTTTGTCTTTGATTTTCTTAAATTCCATTATAATGTATCTCTTTGTTGCTTATGCATGTGTGTGTATTTTATTCTCTGTCCTCTTTTGCATTCAGAATTTGTTCAATATGATATTTTTCTCTAATTTCGGAAAATTACCAGTCATTCAAATATTTCTTTGAATCTAGTTAGTTTATATGTCTTTCTTTGGGTCTTCTGTTATATAAATAGTTATATATATAGTTATAAACATCACTATACTTTTTTTTTTTTGTTTTTAAGAGACAT
>NW_016107455.1:1788388-1789679 GCF_001604975.1 Cebus imitator
TTTTAAGTTTTTTACCCTTTCCTTGTGTGTTTTAGGAATTTCTTAGCCTAATATTCTAACTTACTAAAATATTTTTCGGGTATATCCATTCATTCATTTACCCATCTCTTAATTTTTTTTTTTTCTGAGACAGAGTCTCAGTCTGTCACCCAGGCTGGAGTGTAGTGGCACAGTCTCGGCTCATGGCAACCTCTGCCTCCCGGGTTCAAGTGATTTTCATGCCTCAGCCCCCCAAGTAGCTGGGATTACAGGTGGCCACCACCACGCCCGGCTAATTTTTATATTTTTAGTAGAGACGGGGTTTCACCATGTTGACCAGGCTGGTCTCAAACTCCTGACCCCAAGTGATCTGCCTGCTCACCCTCCCAAAGTGCTGGGATTACAGGTGTGAGCCACCATGCCCTGCCCATCTCTTAATATTTTTATTTTGACTGTATTTTCCATGTACATTATTTCAAATAGTTTCTATTTACATTGTCTCTCAGGACATCTTATAGGAAATCCATCAGGAAGTTGCTGTTTATCAAGCACAGACTCTCATGGAAGTTCATTGAGCAAACAGATCAGGGCTGCCACTTCAACCTGGCCAGACTGCTGCTTTGACATTACCTTCAGCACTAGGTTGGTGTTGCCTCTTTGCCTCAGAGGAGACTGAGGAGAGAGACAAGAACATTTCCCTTAAGCTTTGTGCTTACAAGAGTTGTGTGAATGTGGACAAATAAGGCCTCTAATAGAGATTGCTGAGTTGTAAGACCTTTAATAAATTATCTGTTGCTAAGTTTAAAAAAAAAAAAAAAAAGAATAGGAAGTTATCAGAGCACAACAGAAAATTTAAGAAAGAGGCTTGCTGAGTGTGGTGGCTCACACCTGTAGTCCCGGCACTTTGGGAGGCCAAGGTGGGGTAGATCACGAGGTCAGGAGTTGGAGACTGGCCTGGCCAACATGGTGAAACCCCATCTCTACTAAAAATACAAAAATAACCCGGGCATGGTGGTGCACCCGTGTAATCCCAGCTATTTGGGAGGTTGAGACAGGAGAATTGCGTGAGTCGGGAAGACAGAGGTTGCAGTGAGTCCAGATCACACCACTGCACTCCAGCCTGGGAGGCAGAGCAAGACTCTGTCCAAAAAGAAATAAGAAAGAAGGTCATATGTCCCATTGTGTTTTATTAGTTATAGGATAATAATTATTTTTGCAAAAAGAAAAAATTCAGAACCTTTTAAATTTTTGTGTTGTCTAGGATCTACAATTCTTTCAATGTCATTAGACTGTATTCTGTTTACTGGTGAAG
>NW_016107455.1:1790103-1811578 GCF_001604975.1 Cebus imitator
CAAAGTGCTGGGATCACAGGCGTGAGCCACCATGCCCAGCCCTAATTCTTTTCTGGTAGTTATAACCATCCAGGAGAATAAACTTGTATAGTGACGCAACAAAGGTACCCAGTCATGTATTTTCTCTTTGATTTATCTGAACTAACTGTAAAGGTTTTTTGATTCTTTTGTTAAGTCTCCCTTTTAGGTCATATCTGACTGCAATTCAGAATGAAGCAAATGTTAGATTGATTAAATAATTTTTATTCTCTACACAGAACAATGGAGGGAGAAAAACTAAGAAAACCTAGTTGCAGTGTTTTTCGTAATTCTGCAGTTCATGGTTCCTAGACTTGATGACCACATCTTTAACCCTTATAATCTCTATGTGTGTGTGCGTGCATGCGCGTGTATGCGTAGTATTGTTATATGTTATTTGTGTATGTAAAATAGACCAGCCACTTCCTTTTTTGTGTGTGTGAGTTCCTTTCTTATTTGTAATGAAAGCTAACTGGAACCTACTAACTCTTAGACATAAATTTAAATGTTGGCCAAATATGGCTTCTTTCCCACTAGATTATAAACTTTTTGTAGTACCTAGTCTAAGTGCTATAGACATATTAGACTCTCGGCATTTTTACTGAATTAAGTTAAAACATTTGCAAGGAGCTACTGCATCAGGGTTTTTGAAAAGGTATTTTCCTAAGATTTTGATAGGTTCTCTATCTTGAAATGTTAGTGTGTTTTTTGTACTTTTAGAACAGTTCTGTCTGCATTTGAACCTGTTTGTTTATAAGTTGAGTTTTTTTTCTTTTAGATAATGGCCCTTATGGGGAGTAAGTTTTGTCTCCCTGAATTTAAAACTAATGATTTTAGTAGAAGGTACCATTGGCTGAGCATGGTGGCTTATGCCTATAATCTCAGCGTTTTAGGAGGCAAAAGCGGGAAGACTGCTTGAGCCCAGGGGTTTGAGACCAGCCTGGGCAAGAAAGTAAGACCCTGTCTCTACAAAAAAAATCAATTAATTGATTGAGGCAGAGGTTGCAGTGAGCCGAGATCACACCACTGCACTCCCATTCAAGGCGACAGATCAAAACTCTGTCTCAAAAAAAAAAAAGAGATCTTACTGTTTCTGCTTTTAATTGTACTATTTTTCTGTCTAATCTGAATCTAGGTAGTTTTTTATGTTATATAGAAGGTAAAAGTCATGTATTTATTTTTATATAGGGTTACTATTATAGAAAGAAGTAAAAGTTTTTACTGCTACTCTTTTTAACTTTTTGAATTTGTTAATCAGGTTGTTGCCATTTTGATCACCATCCTTAGTAGTCATTGTTAAAGTACCTTTATTTAGAAAATTTAGAATCAATGAGCTTCAAAAGGATCATCAATCCTTCCTGACCTTTTCTGCTTAGGTTCAGAGTTATCCACTAATGCTGTTGAATTCTAGGGATATAAGTTTGTGAACAAAATGTGTAAAACTACTACACTCCTTCTATTATGTTACCTTTCTGTGTATAGTAATATCTTGTTTTTTCAATGGTCATACTTCATTCTTCTAAACAGCTATAAACATAGAAACAAAATCTTTTGAGATGTCTCAAAATAGATATAGTTTACATTGGAAAGACCTTTCCCAGTCTACTTATTCTATATTTTATCAAAGTCTAAAAAGTTTTAGCATTGTGTTTTTCTTTCCGAAGTTTTCTTTCTAAAAGTTATTTATTTCTCTGAGTATCCTCCGTAACAACCAAGTTAAATCGTTTAGATTGAAGCATCCAGTTTGAAAGGCAGCAGGTAAACTGACAGACTGAAGGTGACAGCCTGAAGGAGGAGATAGGAAAAAATAGTAAAAGCAAGTAAAAAAGGAAAACATCCAGCATTTGGAGATATATTCTTTTCAGTCAATCCTGAAGACATTAACTCAGTGATCAAGAAAAATATTTTTCAGTCATACTAATTAGAAATACAGACATGAGGCTGGGCACGGTGACTCACACCTGTAATTCCAGCACCTTGGGAGGCCAAGGTGGGCAGGTCACAAGGTCAGGAGTTCGAGACCAGCCTGGCCAATATGGCGAAACCCCGCCTCTACTAAAAATACAAAAATTAGCCAGGTGTGGTGGATGCCTGTAGTCCCAGTTACTGGGGAGGCTGAGGCAGTAGAATCACTTGAACCCAGGAGGCGGGGGTTGCAGTGAGCTGAGATTGCCCCACTGCACTGCAGCTTGGGCGACAGAGTAAGACCCTCTTTGGAAAAAAAAAAAAAAGAAGTACAGACATGAAAATACATTGGAAATATTTACTTTGAGTTTTGATAAATGTCTAATATTGTATCACCTTTGTGTATTAAATTTGTCTCATTGTAGAAAACTATTTTGTTCTGGTTGTTACCATGAAAAAAAAAGCACCAATAGCTGATGCTGTATAACTGAAGATAGCAAGTGTCAATAGGCTAGACTACCTTAATTCTAGGGCTGAGGATTTTATGTACATATATGTATTTAAAATTGACACATATGTTTTTATATTTAAGACTTCATTTTTTTTAACAGCAGTTTTAGACAGCAAGATTGAGAGGAAGGGACAGAAATAGCTCATGTAGCCCTTTCCCCCACAAATGTAAAAAATTTTTTAAAAATTCATCAGTAGCTTTATTTTGGCTTTTTAAAAAGATGTAATTTGCATAGCATAAAATTCACCCTTTTATACTGTTCAGTGTCAGTATATTTGCAAATCCTGATACTTTTTTTAAAAAAATGTTATTGTGCTGGGTGCAGTGGCTCAAGCCTGTAATCCCAGCACTTTGGGAGGCCGAGGCAGGTGGATCACGAGGTCAAGAGATCGAGACCATCCTGGTCAACATGGTGAAACCCCGTCTCTACTAAAAATACAAAACATTAGCTGGGCATGGTGGCGCGTGCCTGTAATGTCAACTACTCAGGAGGTTGAGGCAGGAGAATTGCCTGAACCCAGGAGGCGGAGGTTACGGTGAGCCAAGATCGCGCTGTTGCACTCCAGCCTGGGTAACAAGAGCGAAACTCCGTCTCAAAAAAAAAAAAAATGTTATTGTGTATATTTACGGTATATAATATGATGTTACAGGATACCTATAGATGGTAAAAAGGTTGCTACAAATTAACATATCCATTATCTTACATACTTTCTTTTGTTTCTGTGGCAAGAGCAGCTACAATTTACTCATTTAGCATGAATACCATATACAGTACAATTTTATTGCCTATTGTCCTCACATGGTACCTTAGATCTCTATACTTGTTCATCTTACATATCTGCTACTTTGTATCCTCTGACCCATCTCTCTCCATTTCCTCCTACCCTACCCCTATTAACCACTATTTTTAAGTTCTTTATCTCTGTGAGAGATTATACTTATAAGTGATGTCATAAACTATTTTTCTTTCTGTGTCTGGCTTATCACATAGCACAGTGTCCTCGGCTCATTCATGTTGTGGCAAATGGCAGGATCTCCTTTTTAAAGACTGAATAATACTCCATCATAGATATGTACCACAATTTCTTTATCCATTCGTCAGGTTGTTTCCATGTCTGGCTATTGCGAATAATGCTGCAGTGAACATGGGAGTAAAGATACCTTTTCCAGGTGGTGACTTCACTTCCTTTGGCTATATGCCAAGAGGGATTGCTAGCCTGTATGGTAGTTCTATTTTTAATTTGTTTATAAACCTCCATACTGTTTTCCACAATGACTGTACTAGTCTACATCTGCACCAGCAGTATACAAGAATTCCCTTTTCCAACACCCTTGTTAACCTTTGCTATTTTTTTTACTTTTTTATAATAGCCATTCTAACAGGTGTGAGTTGGTACCTCATAGTGGTTCTGATTTGCATTTCTCTGATGATTAAAGCCTAATACACTTGTAAGGAAACATTTCTTTCTTAAGTATTTTTTTCTTAGCTGTTTGTAAATCTTTGCTTTTGCCCATGTGATGACTACTTCCTATCTTCCTCTTGCATTGTTTTTTTTTTTTTTTTTTTTTTTTTTTGAGACAGCAACTTGTTCTGTCACCAGGATGGAGTGCAGTGGTGCAGTCTTGGCTCACTGCAACCTCCCACTCCTGGGTTCAAGCAATTCCCCTGCCTCAGCCTCCTGAGTAGCTGGGACTACAAGCACTGGCCACCATACCCGGCTAGTGTTTTTGTATTTAGTAGAGACAGGGTTTCGCCATGTTGGCCAGGATGGTCTCCATCTCCTGACCTCATGATCTACCCACCTTGGCCTCCCAAAGTGCTGGAATTACAGGCATGAACCACCACGCCTGGCCCTCTTGCATTCTTTAAAATTTATATTCTCTTTGATTCTGGTCTAATGTCATATCTCTTTTGGGAAGGCATTCCTGATTCCTCATGCATTAGTTGCCTTCTCTGCTCTGGGCTCCCACAGTCCTTTGTTTATTCCATTATTATGTTGCTTATCACATTTATATTGTAATTATCTCTTTTTTTGTTGTTGTTGGAGAGAGAGTATGGTTCTGTTGCCCAGGCTGGAGTGCAGTGGCACATTCTGGGCTTACTCCAACATCTGCCTCCCAGGTTCAGGTGATTTTTGTGTCTCAGCCTCCCAAGTAGCTGGGATTACAAGTGTGTGCCAACACTCCCAGCTCATTTTTGTACTTTTAGTAGAGACTGAGTTTCACCTTGTTGGCCAAGCTGATCTCAAACTCCTGGCCTCAAGTGATCCTCCTGCCTCAGCCTCCCAAAGCGCTGGTGTTACAGGCATGAGCCACCGAGCCCAGCCATGTATCTCTTTGTCTTCCCTTTCAGACCACTTATCTGAAACAAGATGTTGTTTCAGTCTCTGTCCTAGGACTGTTCTTGTTTTTCACTATCCTCAGGACCTAGAACATGCCTGGTATAGAAGTCTTTTCGGTACATAGTTTTTGAATGATTATAGCCACAGATAGTTACTGCTGTCCTTAAGTCTTAAGCGTAAACCGAGAGCTTGGTATACTATATGGAGTGGTGAATATTAAAATAATTTGCTTTTTGTAAGCTGGGATCATACCATTTTAGTGTTAGAAGGTACCTGAAGTATTATCTAGTCCAGTCTTTCCCCATTTAACACATACACACACCACACACCACACACACACACACATATTTATATATACTTTCACATGTTCACATGAAGCAAATTGAAATCCATAAAGGTTGGGTGACAGTAGTGAAGTTAGGACTAAAAATTCATATTTCCTCATTTTTTTCCTGTACCATTCTGTTTTCTCTGACACCTTATGATCTATTCTGAGGATTTACAGTGTAAATTCATTTATTTCCTAAAGTTTAGGGGGAAAAAGAACTCTGAAAATGTTAGTTTAATTTGTATTGTTATCCTTTTAACTATAAGTTAGGCACCATTGCCAACCAGAATACAGGTTAAGTATCCAAATCTGAAAATCTAAAATCCTAAGTGCTCTAAATATAAAACTTTTTGAGCATTAATGTGAAGCTCAAAGGGAGTGCTCACTGGAACATTTCAGGTACCAGATTTTCAGATTTGGGATGCTGAACTAATAAGTATCTTAAAAATCTGAAATCCAAAACACTTTTGGTCCCACGTGTTTTAGGTAAGGGACACTCAACTTGTACTGGAAAAGAAATTTTAAATTTAATGTTTAAAAAGTGACAATATATTTCTGTTTTATAGACCTCCGTGAGTGAAAGCCTTCAGAGGGAAGCTGCTAAGAAGCAGGCCATGAAGCAGGTAAGGTAGAAGACTGGGATAAGTGCACTGAGTGAAGCATTTTGACTCATTTTTAAGTATCAGTTTTGGTGTCTAAGTGCTGAGACTAAAACAGTAGGTTTAAGGAAAAACACAATGAAGAATTAGCTTCTCATTGCTGTGCTATAAACTAGTTCTACTTATAGATTAGTCTAATAATGGATTGTTTGACTTGTTATTTATTGTTGCTAGTGAGCTTACTTGGAAAAAAAAAATCTTTTCACAACCAAAGTGATTTCACAAACTTATAATTATTTGAAGTTCATCTACCAAGAAAGAGGAATATCAGTTTTTTGGGGTTTTTTTTTGTTATTATTGTTGTTGTTGTTGTTGTTGTTTTGAGACAGAGACTGGCTCTGTTACCCAGGCTGGAGTGCGGTGGCGCACTCTTGGCTCACTGCAATCTCTGCCTCCCTGGTTCAAACAGTTCTCCTGTCTCAGCCTCCCTAGTAGCTGGGACTACAGGCACACACCCTACCATACCCCACTAATTTTTGCATTTTTAGTGGAGATGGGTTTTCTCCATATTAGCCAGGCTGGTCTCGAACTCCTGACTTCGGGTGACCTGCCCAACTAGGCCTCCCAAAGGGCTGGGATTGCAGGCATGAGCCACTGCACCTGGCCTGATAATTTTAATAAACATACTACTACCTTAGTGTTTCCAAGTACTTTTTACATACATTTATCTTTTACAATTCTCATAAATTTGCCTATAGTCCTAATTAAGATATCTGAAACTCAAAAATGCTAAAGTGCTCCTTATGATAATACTACTAATTATAGAAGTAGGCCTGAAGGTTTACTAATTTTTCTGCTTCTCCACTAGTGTATCTTAGATTTTCTGCTGTAGAATGTAATGAAATTAAACAATAACAAGGTGCTTTTCTTTTTCATTTTAAATTCTTTATCCTTCACATTAGCTTTACCATTTTTGGTCCTATTTCCTTTTTGTCTAACTGGAAATCTGCATAAAGATAAGTTTATTAAGCACTTTCTATGTGCCAGGCATTATGACAATTTCATTTTAAGAATGATTTTTAATTCTTACAATAATTCTATGAGATATATGCTTTTATAATCCTTATTTTATAGTTAAAGAAATGAAGGCAAGAATTTATGTGACTTTCAGGAGATCACATAGTTAATAAATGCTAGGGTTTTGTTCAAAACTAGACAGTGAAATCTCAGAGTCTAAGCTTTTAACCAGTGTGTTTTACTCCTTCCCTGAGGAATTGTCACAGAAGTATATAGTCATTTTAAGATAATGTCATAGTTTCACAGTGAAATACAATGTGTAACTCAGCAGCCTCAGAATGATTAAATATACACACAGAACATGAAAAAACTGATTATTTAACGTAAATACTGGAGTGCTTTGAATCAGAATTTTGGAAAGACCATCAAGTTCAGCTTCCTCACTGTATAAATGGGAGACTTAGTTCTGGAGAGTTAGGTGACTTTTCCAAGGTAATACATGTATCTTGTTTTCTAGGGTTATTTTAACATTTTTGTGCTGCCTTTTCTTCTTCATTTAACGCATGAATCCCAAATCTGCTTTTATTCTTAACTCTGTCTTGTTCAAAGCCACTTTATCTGTTTAGTAAGACTTTTTCATAGTTTGCTTGGAAATTGGAAATGCTGCTACAACTCTTATACCTTTCACCTGCCTTCTGCTGCTTTTTTCTTGCACCTATATTTCATACTCTTCCCTTTGTTCTCCACTTGGTTGATTCAGCTCGTCAAATGCCTTCATCCATACTAATTGAAACTATTCATTTTACTATGAAGAATACTAGCTTGATTGCATTTACTAAATCTTAGAGAAAGTGCTCTTTGAAATGGGGTACTTTATTATTTTCTTCTTTTATCTGGACCTCAAGTGTACAGAAGTGACGATGGCAACGTTATTGTCATATTCCGTGTTTCATTGGGAAAATTTTTAGCATGTTATCAGTAAATATGACATTTGCTGTAGGTCTCTTGTTGCTAATCTAAGGAAATTATTTTCTTAGTTTAAGGGTTTTGTTTGTTTCAATGGTGAGCTATATACAAAAAGGATATTACTTCATGACCATGTTGGTTTGATACCAGTAATGTAAGGTCAGTGTAACTTTAGAAGGTCAATCGTTGTAACTTCACAGAAGTGGTATAAACCTAACAAAAGCATAAAATGTTATCCTTCTTATATATTGTTGCATATGGCTTACTAAAGTTTTATTAGGTGTTTTTAAGTATTGAGGATTTTTACATCATAAGTGAGATTCAACAGAATAGGGTAGTTTCCTTTTTCTTTCACTGTAATTATCCAGATTGAAAAAGCCTGATAATACCAAGGTTTGGCTAGCCTTATACAATGAGCTAATATAATACTATATACATGTTGCTTTTTCTAGTTCATTTTCTGTCCTGACAGATTCGTGTTTTCTTCATTCTATTTTCTTTGGGTTTATTTTGTTATTTTTCTAACTTTTGGAGATGGGTGCACAGCTCTCTGTTTTCTATTCTTTCTCTTTTCTAATATATGCATTTAAGGCTGTATGTTTCCCTCTAAGTACTTCTGTAGCTGGATCTTACAGATTTTGATAGGCAGTATTTTCATTGTTTCATGAAAAATGTTTTCTGGTTTGCATTAAGATTACTTGCTTGACCCATGTATTATTAATTTCTGAACATATGGAGGTTTTTGATTACCTTTTTCTTACTCATTCCTAACATGATTACTTTGATTTTTTGGGGGTGTTTTGTTTTGTTTTTGAGATGGAGTCTCACTCCGTCACCTAGGCTGGAATACAGCACGATCTCAGCTGGCTGGAATACAGCACAATCTTGGCTCACTGCAACCTCTGCCTCCTGAGTTCAAGCGATTCTTCTGCCTCAGCCTCCTGATAGCTGTGTTTACAGGAGTACACCACCATGCCCAGCTAATTTTAATATTTTTAATCGAGACAGGGTTTCACTGTGTTGGCCAGGCTGGTCTCAAACTTCTGACCTCAGGTGATCTGCCTGCCTCAGCCTCCCAAAGTGCTGGAATTACAGATGTGAGCCACCACACTTGGCCCCTAACATGGTTACTTTGGATGCCAAAACATGGCGCTGTATTGTTTCATGCCTTTTAAGATGTAGAGGTTTACTTTATGATCCAGTTTACAGTCAGTTTTTATAAATATTTCCTCTGTGTTTGAAAATGTTCTGTATTGATATAAAAATTAGCCCGACCTGGTGGTGTGCACCTGTAGTCACAGCTTAAACAGTTTAAAACAGCCCTCAGTCTCCCTTTTCCCTTGCTTTTTGTTATTGTAGTGGTGATTATTTCTTAGATTCCATGTTTCCCTCTTTGTGTTATCCAGGCTGGTTTTGCAGAGGGAGCAAGAGTGCCAATTCATAATATCTGGGCAGGAAAATCTTTATTTTTCTAAAGGTTGAGAAGTGAAAATAATGAATTTCTTAATATTTTAAACAATATTCTAGAAAAAGAAGTTTTTCAGTTAGCATGTGCATTGTTCAGAGTTTAAATGTTGGTATGTAAAAACCCAAGTCTATCAGATAGATTCTTCTGAATAATTTTGGATCACTTAAAAGGGATCCCTCTTGGATTCTATGTTAGACAATGTAGCAATTCAGAAAGAAGTTAAAATGTGTGGATTGTGTACCTCAGGAATTTACAAACTGGGGCAAGAGGCTAAGATTTGTGAAACAATTAGAAAGTAAAAACATCCATGATTGGCATGGTGGCTCAGGCATGTAATCCCAGCATTTTGGAAGGCTGAAGTGGGAGGATCATTTGAGCCCAGGAGTTCAAGACCAGCCTGAGCAACATGGTGAAACTCTGTCTCTACAAAACATATAAAAATTAGCCAGGCATGGTGGCACACGCCTGTAGTCCCGGCTACTTGGGCAGCTGAAATAGGAGGACCGCTTGAAGCCTGGGAGGCAGAGGATGCAGTGAGCCAAGATCATGTTACATACTCCAGCCTGGCAACAGAGCGATACTCCATCTGTTTAAAAAAAAAAAAAAAAGTCTAGTGTATTAATTAAGAGTTAAATATTGCAGAATAGAATGTTCCTCAGAGTTTAGAAGAAAGATCATTGGGGGTTAGAGGCCTCAGAAATGTGCTCATATGAGAAGTAGGGCTGGCCCTGAAACACTGGATAAGATTTTGATAGCTTGAAAGAGGAGGAAAAAACATCATTTAAGATAGGAGGAACATACATGATAAAGGCAGAGAGTTTATGTCTGACAACTCCAAAAATGATAATGAAAATTTAATATACAATACAGGCCTTTTAAAACCAGGGTTAGGTGTGTCTGTGGTACATTGGACCTTTTGACCTTTTGATGTTGATATTTATATACAAATGAATAGATGATAATAATAGTTGACGTCTATTGAATACTTATTCTCTATCAGGGTCTAAGTATTGTAAGTTTAATCATTTAATTATAACAGCTTAGAATTTAAATATAATCATTATTCTTTCTCTTCTAGATGAGGAAAATTAAGGCACAAAAAGATTATAAACAAACTTGCCCAGAGTAATTAGTAAGTGTAAAGCCAAGATTCACACCCAGGTGCTTGGCTCCATAATTTACATTCACGTTTCCTATCTAAAATATAATTGTAATTTTTATGATATATTTTCAATTTATGAACCATTCTCAAAAAACATAGACTTTGTGGTGTCTATTGGCTGGCTCATATTTTTGAAACATATTTAATTTTTTTTTAAAGACCAAACTGGAAATCCAGAAGGCCCTTGCAGAAGATTCTACTGTATATGAATATGACAGTATTTATGATGAAATGCAGAAACAAAAGGAGGAAAATAATCCCAAATTGCTTTTGGGGAAAGACCGAAAGGTTTGTAAGCTGAAATAATAAATTTTCTTTGACCTTGACCTACATTTTGTGTCTTAATCTTATTTTAACATGAGAATGATCTGAGAAAAAGCTTTTAGGTATGTGAAGTGTGAAGAGTCCCTAGTTCCAGGTATTATAGATTTGATCTTAGAACTCAAGAAGCACTACATATATTATCCTAATAGCCCAAGTGAATTATCTAACAGTTTTGTTTTTTGCTTTGAAACCTTTGCAAATAGTTTTTTGAAAATTTTTTCTTAGAAATTCTCATGTACCAAATTTGTACTGCTCCTGCCCTGTGTATGTTTATTTGTGTTTTATTATCCTCTCATTTTTTATTTCTTCCTAACTGATAACTGAATCATCTGCCCACACCTATCATGATTTTATTTTCAGTGAGAAAAGAATTTGGGAGTGGGAAAAATTGAAATTCAGATTTTTTTTCTATCACCTCCTGTTTTTTCACAAGCACAGGCTGATTTTTAAGGGTATTTGCATCTGACATATCTGTCAGTAGAGTGATGATACAAAATTATATTAAAGCTACTATTTTAAATCATATTTCTACTAAATGTGAAAAACTAATAGGAACTCTTCTGATTTTTTTAAATTAAGAGAATACCAGAGAAAAGAATGAGAAAAAATTTATATTTAGTTTGATTTTTTTTAAGTTAAATTGCATTATAAATAATTCCTTCTCTGCTACACCTAAATTTTTATTGAAAACAATTTCAGTATTAATCTTGCTAGTAAGTTTATATTGAATGTAGGGAAGACAATCTTATTTGGGCTGATCATCTCTATCTTAACAAATTCATTATAAAATTATAACACTAATAACAATTACTATTTTTTTTACTCTTTTCCTAAATCTTTTTTATTTCCTTAGCCCAAGTATATTCACAACTTGCTAAAAGCAGTTGAGATCAGAAAAAAGGAACAGGAAAAAAGAATGGAGAAGAAAATACAGAGAGAACGAGAAATGGAAAAGGGAGAGTTTGATGATAAAGAGGCATTTGTGACATCTGCGTATAAGAAAAAACTGCAAGAGAGAGCTGAAGAAGAAGAAAGAGAAAAGAGGGCTGCTGCACTGGAAGGTAAAATGAAAGAGGGGGAGAGGCACAAGGAGACAGTCGTGGAATCTCTACCCCGTGGTTAGCTGTTTACCCTTTCACTGAACTTCTGGGTTATAAGTTTATGATCATAATTTATATATAGGAATCCAAGACTCAAAATATGTGGTATTATATAGTAGTGTAAAGCAGAGAGGGAAGTTTAACTAAAAACACAGTTGAACTCTTCAGTAACTATTATTTCTACTAGACTTTTCCCTTAGTTCTCATTTTGTGGCTGTTGTCTTACAACATGATTTGAAATGTAAAAGCATTTATTACAAAGTATAACACCATAACATTTGTCAGAAACAATATAAATATAATTTTAAACCCTAGTTATATTTTTCCGGGATGAGAAAATAGTAACACCACTCCAGGAGCATCAACGGGACAATTAGAAAAATAATAACATTAACTGAAGAAAGAATAAAAATAGGATGAATATCTTATTGCGTTAGTGCTTTCTACTCATGATGATTTCTCAAGATCTAAGTAGAATATGTATTTATAAAATACCTTTTTTTTTTTTTTTTTTTGAGACTGGGTCTTTGTCACCCAGGCTGGAATACAGTGGCTCAGCCATGGCTCACTGTGGCCTTGACCTCCCAGGCTCCAATGATCTTCCCACCTCAGCCTCTTGAGTAGCTGGGACTACAGGAACATACCACCATGCTCGGTTAATTTTTGAATTTTTTGTAGAGATGGGGTCTCACTATGTTGTCAGGACTAGTCTTGAACTCTGGGCTCAAGCAGTCCTCCTGCCTCAGCCTCCCAAAGTGCTAACATTGTAGGTGTGAGCCACAATGTTCTACAAGTACTTTAACAAACTCTCAGCTTTTTTTTTGGGGATTTTTTTGAGACAGAGTCTTACTCTGTCGCCCAGGCTGGAGTGCAGTTGTGCGATCGTGGCTCACTGCAACTTCTGCCTCCCAGGTTCAAGTGATTCTAATGCCTCAGCCTCCCAAGTAGGTGAGATTACAGGTGTGTACTACCACCACCGGATAATTTTTATCTTTTTAGTAGAGGTGGAGTTTCACCATGTTGGCTAGGTTGGTCTCCAACTCTTGACCTCAGGTGATCCGCCCACCTCAGCCTCCCAAAATTCTGGGATTATAGGCATGCGCCACTGTGCCTGGTCTCTTCAGTTTTTAAGTAGAAGAAAACCAAGTCTATAACATTCTGTCTAAGCATATACTGTGTGTTTAGAGTGCCAGTCGGAAAACTTTCTGTATAAAGGACCAGATAATATTTTAGTATTCATATTTTAGGACTTTATAAATTCATATTTATAAATGCCAGATATTATTTATATTTTAGGGCTTTTTTTTGGGAGTCTTGCTGTTGTTGTCCAGGCTAGAGTGCAGTGGTGCCATCTCAGTTCATTGCAACCTCCGCCTCCTGGGTTCAAGCATTCTCCTGCCTCAGCCTCCCTAGTAGCTGGGATTACAGGCACCTGCCACCACGTCCGGCTAATTTTTGTATTTTTAGTAGAGATGGGGTTTCACCATGCTGGCCAGGCTGGTCTTGAACTCCTGACCTCAGGTGATCCACCTGCCTCGACCTCCCAAAGTGCTGGGATTACAGGCTTGAGCCATGGCACCTGGCCAGGGCTTTTTGTATGTATGATCTCTGTCACAGTTACTCAGCTGTGCCTTTGTAGTACAAAAGCAGCTTTGGACAATGCATAAACAAATGAACAAGGCCTTGTTTCAATAAAAATTTACTTATAAAAACAGGCAACAGGCCAAATTTGGCCTTTAGGATATAGTTTGCCAATTCCCGATCCAGAGAATAGTTTATACACTGCATGTTATATGCGTTGCGTCTATAAAATGAAACTGCACTGTGGCTTGATAAATATATTCTAATTTTTACTTTCTCTCTCTTAGCATGTTTAGATGTAACTAAGCAGAAAGATCTCAGTGGATTTTATAGGCACCTGTTAAATCAAGCAGTTGGTGAAGAGGAAATACCTAAATGCAGCTTTCGTGAAGCCAGGTGAGGAGATGTGGTATATGAAATATTTTGAAGAAAGATACTGTTAATAAACTGTTTGTGGGGTCATTTTAACCCTCTGAAAGATGGAAGATTACAGCATTGCATATTGTGTTGTCAGCCAGCATTAACTAAATAAATGAATGGTTAGAAATTTGCAGTTTCTTGATTTAAAACCTACAGATTTAGTTTAAGACCATTTTTATTCTGCAGTTCACAGAAATTGTTACATTAAAACACAGTGATTGAGTTTAATATTATTGTAAAACCAAAGACAGACTTTTAATGTATAAAGTTTCTGAATTTTTAAGTGACTTAGGGGTCTTAAGGGAGAGCAAAATCTTAAGGGAGAGCAAAATCAAACTGTGTTTTTTTCTGAGACAGAGTCTTACTCTGTCGCCTGGTGGATGGAGTGAGTATAGTGGTTCAATCATAACTCACTGCAACCTTTATCTCATGGGCTCAAGTAGTCCTCCCACTTTAGCCTCCCAGGTAGCTGGGACTACAGACACATGCCACCACGCCCAGCCAATTTTCTTTTTGTTTTTTTGTTGTTGTTTTTTTGTTGTTTGTTTGTTTGGTTGGTTTTTTTTTTTTTTTNAGAGACGGGGTTTCACCATGTTGACCAGGATGGTCTCGATCTCTTGACCTCGTGATCCACCCGCCTCGGCCTCCCAAAGTGCTGGGATTACAGGCTTGAGCCACCGCGCCCGGCAATTTTTTGTATTTGTAATAGAGATGGAGTATTGCCGGCTGGGTGCGGTGGCTCATGCCTGTAATCCAAGCACTTTGGAGGCCAAGGCGGGCAGATCACCTGAGGTCAGGAGTTCAAGACCAGCCTGACCAACATGGTGAAACCCGGTCTTAAAAAAAAAAAAAAATTAAGAGATGGAGTTTTGCCATGTTGGCTGGTCTGGTCTAGAACTTCTGACCTCAGGTGATCTGCTCACCTGGGCCTCCCAAAATGCTGGGATTACAGATGTGAGCCACGTGTCCAGCCTGAGGGTTGTCTTTTGAAAACAAATGTTTTTTTCTTCTCTCTGTTTTTTTTTTGTTTTTTTTTTTTTTGGTTTTTTTTTTTTTTTTTTTTTTTTTTTTTTTTTTTTTTTTCCATTTTTTTTGCCCAGGCTGGAGTGCAATGGGGCGATTTCGCTCACTGCAACCTCTGCCTCCCAGGTTTAAGTGATTCTCCTACCTCAGCCTTCTGAGTAACTGGGACTACAGCCGCTTGCCACTACACCCAGCTAATATTTGCATTTTTAGTAGAGATGGGGTTTCACCATGTTGGCCAGACTGATGAATTCCTGACCTCAGGTGATCTGCCCACCTCTGCCTTCCATAGTGCTGGGATTACAGATGTGAGCCCCTGTACCTAGCCACCTTTTTTTTAAAACTAAAAATATAGGTATTCCTCATGATCCTTAAAATGATTGGTGCCTAGTACCTTAAAATGATTGCTATCAGAATTAAGAAGAAATTTGGAAAGACTTAGGTGTCTATAATATAAATCTTTATGCACGTTCAGATAGTATATAAAAAGGAAAGTGGTTTATTTTCATAAATAGGACCCAGCCTTCATAAAATGTAAGACTTTACATATCAAGGGCTAGAACCGCACTGTTCAATATGTAGCCACCAGTCATGTGTAGCTACTTAAATTAGTTTAAAGTAAATAAAATAAAAAATTTTTATCACAGTGGCCACATTTCAAATACTCAGTTGCCATATTTGGCTGGTGGTTGCCATACTGGACATCTCAGATATAAACATTACTATTTCTTGAGGCATTTCTATTAGTGCTGGTCTAGAAGGTAAATGATTAGAGGATTTTTGAATAAAGTTATAAGGTATTATAGGAATGTTGAGATGATTATGTCGTAAGTATGTAGCTGAAGGCAAAAAAGTCTTGTCCTAAGCAAAAGAAAATTTAAATGTTCTGAGTAGACCTGAGTCTATGTTGCTAAGGAAGGGAAGAGGTAGAAGAATAGAATTAAGGTGAAGAGAGGAAGTTAAGTTTATGCCCCACTCCTTCCCTACACTGCTAGGTTTTGATTACAAAATTGGTGAGAATTTTGAACCTAAGAAACTGTATTTGAAGATTGAGCTTTTGAATGGAAACTATAATGCATCATGGCTTTGTGTTTGAGTTTCATCTGGAATGTTTATGAGGCTGCCATGAAACTCTGTAATGTTGTTGACGTAGTTGTACTTCTCAGAGTCGAATAATCGAATTCCTAACTGTTAGTGGGTCCTTTAGCCAAGATAGTTCTGCCAGTAATTCCTCGAGAACCAAAGTTGTTGTGCCATTAGTGTCATTAGTAAGAATCACCGAATGATTCTTATTTACATTATACTCACTGTGTGAGTAGTATAAATAAAGTTAACTGTACTTGCCACATGGAACCATGTAGGTAATATAATTTTAGTGTTGTTGATTCTGACAAATTAATATATTTCAATTTTGTAGTGATAGGTGCCAAGGAGTGTATCAGGATACTAGTGCCTTTTTCATCATGAGAGAGAGTAAATATTTAGGATTATACTTGCCACATTTTGCTGTGCAAAGATTACCTTCATGTATTTCTAGGACTATTTTTATAATTTTTTTTTAAAAGAAAGAGGCCAGGTGTGGGCTCACTCTTGTAATCCCAGCACTTTGGGAGGCTGAGGTGGGTGGGTCACCTGAGGTCAAGAGTTTGAGACCAGCCTGGCCAACATGGCAAAATCCAGTCTCTACTAAAAGTACAAAAGTTAGCCAGGTGTGGCGGTGCAGACCTATAATCCTAGCTACTCGGGAGGTTAAGGTGGGAGGATTACTTGAGCCTGGGAGGCAAAGGTTGCAGTGAACCGAGATTGTGCCGCTACACTCCAGCCTGGGTGACAGAGTGAGACCCTGTCTCTAAATAAATAAATAAGAAAGGAAACGAAAATCCAAGAGTTACAACCTAACCTTCATGTTGGGAAAGTAGAACTTAGATCCAAAACATATCTTCCTTTTCCCAATTATTCTTTGTCTTAGACTTACCAAAAAAGTAAAGACCTATACAGACCCTTGCCTATAGGTTCTAGCAGACAAGAGCTAATTTTTTCTTTTCACTTCTACAAATATTGAAAATATTTGGAATGGTTCGAATTTGAAAATACTCATTTGCATAGACATCAGCACCTTTTTGCATTTGTATAATCAGACAGTATATATCACTATAGGTGTATTGATTTAAGTATTGAGAAAAATTATATGAACCCTTTATCTGCTTATTACAACTGATAATGTGGCTTTTTTTCTGCCCCTTTTATTCCCTTAAGATCTGGTATAAAGGAAGAGAAACGAAGGGGTTACTCCGATGAAGTAAGTTCAGAAAACAGAATACCACAAGAGAAATACATTCTTCAAGCTGATGTGAAAGTAGAGGAAAACCCAGATGCAGACAGTGACTTTGATGCTAAGAGCAGCGAGGATGATGAAAAAGAAGAAACTACAGTGAATTGCAGAAGAAAAAAGGTCATAGAGACCCCTGAGAATGACTCCAAGCACCACAGGAATCAAAACCACTCTCGGTCGCCTAGTGAAGAAAGAGGGCATGGTGCCAGACACCACACAAAAGGATCACAAACTTCGAGAGGACATGAGAAAAGAGAAGATCACCACCAACAGAAGCAATCCAGAGACCAGGAGAACTATTACACTGACCGTGATTACCGGAAAGAAAGAGATTCTCATAGGCACAGAGATGCCAGTCATAGAGATTCCCATTGGAAGAGGCATGAACAGGAAGATAAACCAAGGACGAGGGACCAAAGAGAAAGAAGTGACAGAGAATGGAAAAGGGAGAAAGACAGGGAGAGATATTCCCAAAGAGAACAAGAAAGAGATAGACAACAAAATGATCAGATCCGACACCGTGAGAAAGGAGAGAAGGAAGAGAAAACCAAAGCTAAGGAAGAACATATGAAAGGAAGGAAGGAAAGATATGAAAATAATGATAAATACAGAGATAGAGAAAAAGGAGAAGTAAGTGTTCAGTCTTCAGAAAGACATCGAGACAGAAAGGAAAGCAGCCCAAATTCTAGGGCAAAGGATAAATTTCTTGACCAAGAAAGATCCAACAAAATGAGAAACGTGGCAAAGGACAAAGAAAGAAACCAAGAGAAACTCTCTAATTCTGAACTATCACTGGGAGCAAAACACAGACTCACAGAGGAAAGGCAAGAGAAGGGTAAAGAACAAGAGAGACCACCTGAGGCAGTGAGCAAGTTTGCAAAGCGGAACAACGAAGAAACTGTAATGTCAGCTAGAGACAGGTATTTAGCCAGACAGATGGCACGGGTTAATGCAAAGACCTATATTGAGAAAGAAGATGATTGATGGCTACTCCGAGAGAAAGATTTGAGGAAACACAGAAAACTCTTAATTCCTGGAACCTGCTGTGTCAACCATAAAGGAATGTGTTACCAGTAGTTTGGAGGGCATTTTTAAATTTATTTTCAAAAATTTTAGGTTAAACTCAAAAGTCAGTCTAACATCTTGAATGTTTGGATGTGGATGTTTGGCCGAATTTATATTCAGTATGTACTTATCAATACCACATTCTTTGTTGTATTCAAGAACCATAAGAGTGTGCTAATTCCCTGTAGTTACATAATGAGGAAAATTGGCCCCACTACAGCCATTAAAATTAATTTTGGCCAGATGTGGTAGCACATGCCTGTAATACCAACATTTTGGGAGGCTGAGGCAGAAGGATCACTTAAAGCCAGGCATTCAACACCAGCCTGGGCAGGATAATTACTCCTTGTCTCTATTTAAAAAACAAGCCTGGCATGGTGTACATGCTTGTAGTCCCAGCTGTGTTTGAGAGGCTAGGCAGGAGGACCACTTGAGCCTAAGAATTTGATGTTACAGTGAGCTATGAACATACCACTGCACTCCAACCTGGGCAACAGAGCAGGACCCTGTTTCTAAACAATTTTTTAAATAAATAATTTAACTATTTTAATGTTAGGTTTGTTGCAGGAGCTGTTTTATAAATATTGTATTGCAGATAAAATGTGCATTGGAACAATAGAAAATATACTTTTATGTTCTGAAATTTGTATTAAAGTGTAAAATGTGAATCATGCATCTTATCTAAGTAGCTTACAGCATAGTTGGCTTAAATGAAAATAATAGTATGCTTATACATTTTATTAATGCATTTAAAAGTAATTTCACTCATGTCACAATTCATCTGTTTGCTTTTAGTATAAATTAATTTGTAGTTAGTAAATTGGTTGTGCATGTAAATCACTTTTAACTAAAGGTGAAAATGTGTAGACATTTAGCCTAAATGAAATAGCTAAAGGTCCAGGTGAACTATTTCTAAACATGTCTCGTTTTATGTATTCTGAAAAAGATAGTGCAGTTTATTACAAGTTCTACTTGTGTATAAAAATAAAACTAGTATCTTTCTCCTGAGTCTTTGATATTCAGGAGATATAATTACACACTGTAAATATTTTATTTATGGGAAAAGGATGAATGCTGTGGAGAACATAATTCTCTAATAGGTTTTCCCATTAAGAAAGTGCTATTTATATCTCTCACAGTACTTTATCATAAAGAGTTAGCACATTTTATTTTTAGAAGGATAAACTTAGTTTAATAAGATTGCTGACTAGATTAAAAACATTGTATATTAAGGGTCAGATTTCACATTCATAAATCATTTTATTGTACCTTTAAAACCAGAAAGGAAAAGTAACAGGAAAGTTAACGCCCAAATCTCTGACTGATTAAATGTCAGTTACATCCTAATACTCTAAAGTCAATCAGTGACAGTAACAAACTCCCAATATCACTGACTTAGTGTACACAAAGGGAGCAACATCACATAAGTCTGGAAAGGTAAGTTAGGGTGACATTGTGGAAGGACCTTGAGTAACAGATAAAATCTTTAACTTTGGTGGGGATATGGTTTCTTTGTTAGAATTGTTTTATAACTAGATCCATGCATTGGGAAGATTAATTTGATCATAGCGTGCAAGGTAGTCTAGGAGGGAGAGACTGATGTCAGAGACATCTGATGATAAACTCATTTTCCCTCTCCCAGAGGGAAAAGCTCAGAATCTTTTACAAAGCAGCTTGGATCCTTACGAAAGCTATAAATTACTTTTATTAACCAACTTAATTTGACATAAATCAGTATGAGAGGCTGCAAATTTAAGAGTTTTCTTCTGTCTCCTTCTCCAAATAGAATGTTGATTTTGCCTCTGTGTTCATTCCCCCTTTTCTGGTAACAGCATCTTGTTTTGCCCTTGAGAAAACACACCTTTACTGCTCGTAGTCGGCAGGTTCAAATGGGGCAGAATAGCCTACAGGAAGGATGTGTGACCCAGGCGAGGCTGATGTGGTCCTATTGTCAAAATTTACAGATGTTTTCTGCTGTCATTACTGATTATGGTGATGAGGTAAGTCTGGAGTTTCATGGAAGAGTGCCTTGCTGCCTGGCAGAAAAAAAGCTCACAAAAAAGCCAAATGGAAGGGAAAAAAAAAAAAAAAAACATGATTGCTTTTGCATCTCTGGCTTTAGTGTAGCTTTTTTTTTTTTTTTTTTAAAGATGAGGTTTCACCATGTTGGTCAGGCTGGTCTTGAACTCCTGACCTCAGGTGATCCGCCCATCTTGGCCTCCAAAGTGTTTGGATTACAGGCGTGAGCCACCGCGCCTGGCCCTTTTTAAAAATATATATATTTAAACAAATACTTTTCCCTTTTTCTGGTACGCTAGTTTGAATTGGATTTCTGCCATCACGACCCAAAAAGTCCTATCTGATAGAAGTTTCCATTTATGATAGCTCTATGCCAAAAGTTATCAGAACACTTTTAGTAAACTTTTTTATTGTAACATGTAAAGTGCACACGGAGTTTACAGCGTAATGGATTCACACAGTACACCTGGTTTAAAAAGATGTTCCCGGTGTCATAGAAGCTCCCCTTAAACATCTCCCCACCCTACTCCTGACTTTCAGCACCATAATTTTGCTTGTTTTCTAGATTCTTTACTAATCCATTCTTTGCTACCATCCATTGATGGACATTGGGTTATTTCTTTTGGGGGTTATGAATAGCAATGTCTTCTAGGTAATAATGTATATTCGAGATATATTCTTTTGCTTATCTTCTAGTAACATTCATGTGTGTTTTGATGGGGTAATTCCCAGGAATGGAGTTGCCAATTCGTAGTCTGTGCACATGTTCGGCTTTCGTGGTTAACTACCAATCAGTTTTCCAAAATACTGGAACTAAAATACACTCCTTTCATCAACGTATGAGAGTTAAGTTACGCCACATCTTACACTTGGTATTTGTCTTTTGGCTTTTTGTCTTTTAGCTACTCTGGTGGGTGTTGTATCTCATGGTTGTATTTTGTGGTTCTCTGATGGCTTTATTAACATTTGGGTATCTTGGCGGGGGTTGGAGGTTGTTTTTGAGACAAGGTCTTCCTCTGTCATCCAGGCTAGAGTGCAGTGATGCAATCATGGCTCACTGCAGCCTTGACCTCCCAGGCTGAAGCCGTCCTCCCACCTCAGCCTCCCAAGTAGCTGGGACTACAGCTGCATGCCACGGCGCCTGAATAATTGTTTTGCAATTTTTATAGAGATGGGGGGTTTTCCTATGTTGTCTAGGTTGGTCTCGAACTTCTAGGCTCAAGTCAATCACCTGCCTTGAATTTTGAAAGTATTACAGGCATGAACTGTGTGACACAGTGTGTTTATCTTGTTTT
>NW_016107455.1:1812253-1814684 GCF_001604975.1 Cebus imitator
CATTCTGTTGGTTGCCGATTCACTCTAGTGACTGTTTCTTTTGCTGTGCAGAAGCTGTGGAGTTTGATTAGGTCCCATTTGTCTATTTTGGCTTTTGTTGCCAATGCTTTTGGTGTTTTGGTCATGAAGTCCTTGCCTACGCCTATGTCCTGAATGGTTTTGCCTAGATTTTCTTCTAGGGTTTTTATTGTGTTGGGTCTTATGTTTAAGTCTTTAATCCATCTGGAGTTAATTTTAGTGTAAGGTGTCAGGAAGGGGTCCAGTTTCTGCTATCTGCCTTTTTGCTATCTGCCTTTTTCTTAATCTAGTACAAGTTTTGTTTGTTGTTTGTTTTGAGAGTTTCGCTCTTGTTGCCCAGGCTGGAGTGCAATGGCACAATCTCAACTCACCGCAACCCCTGCCTCCCAGGTTCAAGCAATTCTCCTGCCTCAGCCTCCCGAGTGGCTGGGATTACAGGCATGCGGCACCACGCCTGGCTGATTTTGTATTTTTAATAGAGACGAGGTTTCTCCGTGTTGGTCAGGCTAGTTTCAAACTCCCAATCTCAGGTGATCCATGTGCCTTGGCTTCCCAAAGTGCTGGGATTACAGGCATGAGCCACCTCGCCCGGCCCCGGTACAGGTTCTTCATATATTCTAGATATGAGTTGTTTGTCTTTGTAAGGAACTTCTCCCTCCCCTTAATGGTATTTTTAATGAACAGATATCTCTAATTTTACAAAGTTAATAAAAATTAATAAAATTTAAAATACAGTGCCTCAGTTGCATTAGACATTTCAAATGCTCAACATGTGACTAGTGGCTGCCACATAGGACAGTGCAGGTTTACAGAACATTTCTATTGCAGAAAGTTATATGGACAACACTCTTCTAGAAGCATTACTGTCTACATTTCCCATTTAGATCTGCAATGCACTTGGAGTTTTTGTGTGTGGTGTAAGATAGGGATTAAGATTTAATTTTTTTCCATATGGATATCGGACTCAGCAGTAAAGACACCCTGGCTGGAGTGCAGTGATGCGATCTCAGCTTACTGCAACTTTTGCCTCTTGGGCTCAAGCAATTCTCCCACCTCAGCCTCCCAAGTAGCTGGGAAGACGGAAGTGCACCACCACGCCTGGGCAATTTCTGTATTTTTAGTATAAATGGGTTTTTGCCACATTAGTCAGGCTGATTTTGAACTCCTGGCATCATATGATCTACCTGCCTCAGCCTCTCAAAGTGCTGGGATTACAGGCGTGAGCCACTGCACCCAGCAGCAACAATAATTTTTGTGTGCTACTGGTAATAGGTGAACTGGTACAACCTTTTTGGGAAAAGTTTGGCTTTAGCTAGTAACTGGCACTGCATGTTCCCTGTAACTCATGTTCCACAGATGCACCAGTAATATCTATAATACGTTTTTCATAAATGACAACCTAAATGTCCATTAGTAGTAAAGAATATATAGCCGGGCATGGTGGCTCACACCTATAATCCTAGCACTTAGGCAGAGGTGGGCAGATTGCCTCAGCTCAGGAGTTTGAGATCAGCCTGGCCAACAAAGCGAAATCCAGTCCCTACTAAAAATACAAAAAATTAGCTGGATGTGGTGATGCGTGCCTGTAATCCCAGCTACTCGGAAGGCACGAGAATTGCTTGAACCCAGGAGGTGGAGGTTGCAGTGAGCTGAGATCACTCCATTGCACTCCAGCCTGGGCAACAGAGCAAAACTGTCTCAAAATTATAATATGTATATAATATATACATATGTATAGTTACACACACAGGCAATACAACAGATGAATACGCTATAGCTATACCCAACTTGGATGAATTTCACAGCCTTGTGAGAAGTATATATAGGGGGATAAAAGGCAAAACTATATTAAAAATACATGGGTAGGTGGTAAAAGGGGTCATAAATATGGAAAGAGAGCAAATTAGAATGAACTTTGTAGTGCTAGGTTGGAGTTGGAGATACTGGTGTGAGTTCATGATTTTCAAGATAGAGAAATAACTGTTAAATGCAAATTATGTATACACACACTCTGTCCAGTGAGGGGGCTGGGGATCAGTGACTACTCAGTAGCATGAGAATGCCTAATACCTAGATTGAGATTTCTAAATATGCTCCTGACTGAAAGGAACCAGGGCTTCCTGGAGATAAAACTGATTTCAGAGCTGTGGCAGAGAAAGTACAAGCTGGTCCTGAAACATCTCACTCGGAAAAAGTGTCCCAAGAATGATAGGGACATGTCATGGGCCGGGCACGGTGGCTCAAGCCTGTAATCCCAGCACTGTGGGAGGCCGAGGCGGGTGGATCACGAGTTCAAGAGATCGAGACCATCCTGGTCAACATGGTGAAACCCCGTCTCTACTAAAAATACAAAAAATTAGCTGGGCATGGTGGCGCGTGCCTGTAATCCCAGCGACTCAGGAGGCTGGGGCAG
>NW_016107455.1:1815039-1816041 GCF_001604975.1 Cebus imitator
AAAAAAAAAAAAAAAAAATGATAGGGACATGTCAAAAGCACACAGAAACCAGCTTGAAGAGACTCTCTCACTGGCTAAATATGGGACAAATAGAGCATCAAAATAAATAATGGAGGCAGCTGCTGTGGTTCACACCTGTAGTCCCAGCACTTTGGGAGGATTGCTTGAGCACAGGAGACCTGTCTGGGCAACATGGTGAAACCCAGTCTCTACACACAATACAAAAGTTAGCCAGGCATGGTGGTGCATGCCTGTGGTCCCAGATACTCAGGACGCTGAGGCAGGAGAATCACTTGAGCACAAGAGATCGAGGCTGCAGTAAGCCGTGACTGCACTACTGTACTCCAGCCTGAGTGACACAACGAGATTCTGTCTCAAAAAAATGAATAAATGAATAGACTATCATCCATTGGATAAAACAGGCATCCATTTTTAAAAAAATAAAGCTTGATGAGGACAGGATATTTTCACAGTGTCAGAATAACTTCATCCCCCAAAATATTAATGACAGAAAAGGAACTTTACAGTGGAAAGGCTAGTAGACACCACCTTAACCAAGTGGTTGAATTTAACATCACCAGCGAGAGGACAAATCAAAATCATGCTTCATCCGGTAGGAGGCAGGGAAAACAACACAGCACCATTCCAGTGATATTCCTGCCAAAAATACATAGCCTAGATTTAATCAGGAGGGATCAATCTTCGAACAAATCAAATGGAGGGACATTCTACAGAATAACTGGCCTATTCACTTCAAAGGCTTCAAGGTTGTGAAAGTCAAAGACTGGAAAACTGTTCCAGACTGAAGAAAACAAAGGAGATATGGAACTAAATGAAAATGATTTTGAACTAGATCCTTTTTCCTAAAGACCATTGAATGGGCTGGGCACGGTGGCTCACACCTGTAATCCAGCACTTTTCAAGGCTGAGGCGGGTGGATCACGAGGTCAGGAGTTCAAGACCATCCTGGCTAACACGGTGAAAACCCATCTCTACTAAAAA
>NW_016107455.1:1816301-1830274 GCF_001604975.1 Cebus imitator
AAAAAAAAAAAAAAAAAAAAAGGGGTCTGAAGATCTGAAGATGAGTCGATGAGTTGACAGTAATGTCGCAGTGTTACTTTCCTAACTATGATAGTTTTATTGTGGTTATGTAGGAGAATGTCTTCATTTGTCAGAAACACATCTCTCATTTTAATTTTGCTAATTAGAATCTGTACTTTAAGATATATTCTACTTTTTATTCAAGTCTGTTTATTCAGATCTCAGCATTAACTGTTCTCTCCATCATTTTACATATTGAATTTTTTAGTTTATAAAAACCATGTTGCTGGGGGCAGTGGCTTATGCTTGTAATCCCAGTATTTTGGGAGGCCATGGCGGGCAGATTGCTTGAGCCCAGGATTTCGAGACCAGCCTGGATAACATGGTAAAACTCGGTATCTACCAAAAGTTCAAAAAATTAGCCGGGCATCATGGTGCATGCCTGTAGTCCCAGCTACTCAGGAGGCTGAGGTGAGAGGATTACTTGAGCCCAGGAAGTCAAGGCTGTAGTAAGCCAAGATCACGCCACTGCACTCCAGCCTGGGTGATGGGATTGACAGCTTGTTTCAAAAAAAGTAAAAGTGTGTAAAAAAAAAAAAAATACTGGTAATCATTTTGAGATCTTTAGTTATTACCTAGTGATATGTTCCAAAACTGGAGCTGAGACTACAAAGAGAATCTTGTAATTGAAATATTACACTTGATGCTGGAGTTGCCCCAACTCTCTATAAAGCACTGACAACATTAGCATTTATTTTAAATAATAACAATATCCCCAGAAAAGCAGCAGCACCCAGAGTGACCACTAAGCATTAGTAATAATAAGTGACATCTCATATCTGGATGAAACAGTTATCTCTAACAAAGCTTAGGATCAGATTTGTGGCACACCAACACCACATGTGAAAATCGTTCTGGTGTGACATTTAGCCTCACTTCTGGTCCCATTTTATTTTCCTGCCCTTGTTTTTCTTTCTTTTTTTCACCTGTCTTTGGCGTATGTTATCCTTTTAATACCTCTTTAAACAAGTCAATTTGAATCAATTTGAATCTAATACAAGGATTAGATTTAGTGTGGTGATGTTAACTGGAGAGTCTTCAACTGTAGGGCAGGGGGTCTGTTAGGAACCTGGCCACGCAGCTCATTACCCCCTGAACTTCGCCTCCTGGCAAATCGGCGGCAGCATTAGATTTCCCCAGGACTGCGAACCCTGTGTGAACTATGCATGCGAGGGAGCTAGGGTTTGTGCTTCTTATGAGAATCTAATGTTTGATGAACTGAGGTGGAACAGGTTCATCCTTAAACACCTCTCTGCTCTCCACCATCCATGGAAAAATTATCTTCCATGAATCCGCTCCCTGGTGTCAAAAAGGCTGGGGACTGGATGTATCAGTAACAGGTTCTTCCCCTACGTTAACTATTCTTCCGTATCACACTCTAAAATGAGATAGAACATCCATGCAGTTTGAAAAAATCCATTCTGCAGTTGAATACTCTTTGGATTTCTCAAGCTTCTGTGGATGCTAATTTTAAAGCTAAACATTTAAATAACCTTTGGGCTGGAAGTAGAAAACCTCGGCATAAGGCCGGTCCTGGAACGTTCCGGGTGTATGAACTCGGGCAATAAACCAAACTCTTTGAACCTCAGGCTCCTCATCCCACCCCTACCCCTACCTGGGAAAGTACATCTGTCAACCAGACCTCTGCTGAGCCCATGAAATGTATGGGGAAGCACATTATAAACTAAAGCTCTTCACAAATTACAAAGAAGTACATTGATTTATTTAACTACTGAAATTTAATACATCTAATTCAATGTAGTTTTTGTAAATGCTATGCAGTGATGTTTTGGGAGATGTTTAAACATTTTGACTATATGGTTAAGATTTTTATTTTAACCTTAAGAGTTTAGAATTTTGTGCTTTTTAATGATACAACAAACCTCTCATTAAGAGTTTTTTTGTTTGTTTTTTGATACGGAGTCTCGCGTTGTCACCCAGGCTGGAGTGTAGTGATGCAGTCTTGGTTCACTGCAACCTCTGCCTCCCGGGTTCAAATGATCTTCCTGCCTTAGACTCCCGAGTAGCTAGGACTACAGGCACATGCCACCACACCTAGCTAATTTTTTTCTATTTTTAGTAGAGACAGGGTTTCACCATGTTAGCCAGGATGGTCTCAATCTCCTGACCTCGTGATCCACCTGCCTCGGCCTCCCAAAGCGCTGGGATTACAGGCATGAGTCACTGCACCCGGCTTATATTAGGAGTTATTACAGTAACAGTTCACAGCATAAATCATTTATTAATATCTCACAATCTAACTTGAAATATTTATAAACTGCATAAATGAATACAAGGGCATTGTATGAATTTTAGAGAGGGAGTTCTTTTATACAAATAAATTTAGGTTTAATTCTGCCAGATAAAATTAACTTTAGATATGTTCAACACATAAAAGTATTCTGAAAAGTTGCATATAAATCAAATCGTAGTTTAAATGTTATTCACAAAATAACTGTAAAGTCTCCAATGCTATCTTTTAAAATATGCATTTTTCATATATCTTTTTTTTTTTTTTTGAGACAGAGTCTCGCCCTGTCGCCAGGCACCAGGCTGGAGTGCAGTGGCGTGATGTTGGCTCACTGCAACCTCTGCCTCCCAGGTTCAAGCAATTCTCCTGCCTCAGCCTCCCGAATAGCTGGGACTACAGGCGTGCACCACCACACCCAGCTAATTTTTGTATTTTTAGTAGAGACAGGATTTCACCATGTTGGCCAGGATGGTCTCAATCTCTTGACCTTGTGAGCCGCTGGCATCGGCCTCCCAAAGTGCTGGGATTACAGGTATGAGCCACCGCGCCCAGCCTCATATATCATTTTCTTCAGATAAAGTACGCCTTTAATTTTAGAATGTAAATAAGAGTAATCTTTCCAAATACCTTTTTAAAAATTAGTAAATGCTCGTCTTTATGATATTTAAGCAAGAAAATGGGATATCCTTCCTCACCAAATAATTTTGTTTGGATTGTCAGTGTTTAAAAATTGCTAGACACAACTCTTACCTACTATAATTGCAGTCTTCAATTACAGAATTGAAGGACTGATATCATCTATTCTCTCCCCCAACTGGCAAAGTTCTTCTTAGTTCAGTAGACATTCAAACTTATTCTGATGAGGTCCTTCACCAATGCTCACTCTCTCCAAATCACAGTTGGCTGTTGAAGAAAGTTTATTTTGGTAGCTTTAAAAAAATACTTGCAATGGTGGTAGAGCAGCTTGGCATGGATTCTGTGAGGTGTTGGTTAGAGAAATACCACCTGACATTCCAACTGAAATATATCATAAATCATTTTCAACAAAAGAGCTATTTTGTTGCAAAGGTGACTGTTTTTGAAACACCTAATATAGAAACAATACTGAATTGATTTCAACTATATGAAACAAAAAGACATATTTAATATTCCATCCTAAAATATTTATCTTTTCTATTGTAGTATTAAAGCAGTTGAGAGCGGGCTTTTTGTTTATTTGTTTTTTGCCGTGGAGTCTCGCTCTGTCACCCAGGCAGAGTCTCCCAAGTAGCTGGGATTACAGGAGCATGCCACCATGGCCAGCTAATTTATGTATTTTTAGTAGTGACAGGGTTTTACTACGTTGGCCAGGCTGGTCTCCAACTCCTGAACTCAAGTGATCCACCCGCCTTGGCTCCCAACGTACGGGGATTACAGATGTGAGCCATCATGCCTGGTAGAGAGGGTGTTATTTCATTCTAGCAGAGAAAATAAAACTCACGTTCACCTTTCTTTAGAGCTCCCAAGAACAGAGAAATTAGCTGGGTCCCCAGGTTTGTCCCTGCCTCTAATCGCATTATCTGACCTTAAAAATATTACTCTAGGCCGGGCGCGATGGCTCAAGCCTGTAATCCCAGCACTTTGGGAGGCCGAGGCGGGTGGATCACGAGGTCAAGAGATCAAGACCATCCTGGTCAACATGGTGAAACCCCGTCTCTACTAAAAATACAAAAAATGAGCTGGGCATGGTGGCGTGTGCCTGTAATCCCAGCTACTCAGGAGGCACGAGAATCGCCTGAACCCAGGAGGCGGAGGTTGCGGTGAGCCGAGATCGCGCCATTGCACTCCAGCCTGGGTAACAAGAGCGAAACTCCGTCTCCAAAAAAAAAAAAAAAAAAATATTACTCTATTGGGCCAGGTGTGGAGGCTCACGCCTGTAATCCCAGCACTTTGGGAGGCCGAGGCAGGTGGGTCACGAGGTCAAGAGATTGAGACCATCCTGGCCAACATGGTGAAACCCTGTCTCTACTAAAAATACAAAAATTACCTGGGCGTGGTGGCACATGCCTGTAGTCCCAGTTACTTGGGAGGCTAAGACAGGAGAATCACTTCAATCTGGGAGGCGGAGGTTGTAGGGAGCAAGATGGCGCCACTGCACTCCAGCCTGGTGACAGAGTGAGACTCCATCTCAAAAAAAAAAAAAATTATTCTATCATTAAAATTTAGAGATAGTTAAGCAATGAGGGGGATAAAGGCAATAGTACAGAAAATAGAAAAAGAACACTTAAAGCTTTAGAATATTCTTTCCATGGAACCATGGAACTAAACAACAATTTCTTTTTTTTGAGATGGAGTTTCACTCTTGTCATCCAGGCTGCAATGCAATGGAGTGATCTCAGCTCACTGCAACCTCCACCTCCGGGTTCAAGCAATTCTCCTGCCTCAGTCTCCTGAGTAGCTAGAATTACTGGTGCCTACCATGGCACCCAGCTAATTTTTTGTATTTTTAGTAGAGATGGGGTTTCACCATGTTGGCCAAGCTGGTCTCAAACTCCTGACCTCAGGTGAGCTGCCCACCTTGGCTTCCCAAAGTGCTGGGATTTCCGGCATGAGCAACTCTGACTGGCAACAAATTTTAATATCATTGACTCATTTCCATTTTGAAGAAATTCAGAAACCAGAATATTTCAAGTGGACCATAAAAGCTTTCTGCAGTATGGGGATATTCCCTGTCTTAACCTTTCTGTTTCCATATTTGGATTTATTTTATTCTTTAACATGCTTCTCAAGCAAACATGTTCTAAGCTCATCTTCCTAGTGAGAACCCTTTGTATAACTCAGCTCAAATTTTAAAAGATGTGAACTCCATGACTACTTCGAAATATGTAACTCTTCCCACTTAGCATAGGACTAGTTTGCTTTTATTACTTTACTTATAGTCTTTCTGGGGGAATCTACTGCCTCTCTTCCCTACCTTTCCCTGACAAAACATAAAAAAAAAGTGGAGGTGGGGTAAGAAATGGCTTACCACTGTGTTCAATAAAGACCACCATCCGATTGGACGATTCTGGTATCTTATGTACCAGGTGTTGATTTATGAGTAAAGGAACATGCTAAGGAAAGAATTCGGCTTGGGCTGTGCCATTGATGGCTAAGCAATAGCTAACATATGTGTAAGAACAGCCCAGTTAAACCACTGCATTCCACAGCATTAAGCTTTGACAGTGAATTCCAAATCAATTATACAACAGATAAAACCTATCAGGTCAGTCTTCCCTGCTTATCAGAAAGGATACGATTTTAATTCCTGGAGAATATTCTCTCTTTTAAGGGAGCAGGGGTGAGTTAAATAGAAATTCATACTTAATTTTAGTTTTGAGATTGGCAGCAACAAATTAACAATCTTAGCAAAAAGAGGATGGCGAGGAAGTGACATCTCGCAGAATAACTTTCTGCCTTATTTTGTGATTTCATTATTTGATTTGATTTTCCCTATTTGATTTAAGAGCCATTGCATTGACTTTGGATTTGTTAGGGTCTTTGCATCCATTTCCAGATGGGGCAGCCAGAGTGCTGAATTTAGGTTACAGGTTATATACATTCTAGCCAACAAATAGAATAAGTTTAAAACAATTTGTAAGTTTACAGTTGGGAGAAATCTTTGGACTTCATTGCATATTGGTACAGGGAACAACTAATCATTGAATTGCTTCCATGGCTTTGTCTTGTATCTTGCCCATTTCTTGGGTATCCCTTTTTTTTTTTTTAGATGGAGTCTCGCTCTGTCACCCAGCCGCTGTCTCGGCTCACTGCAACCTCCCGCGTTCAGGCGATTCTCCTGCATCAGCCTCCCGAGTAGCTGGGATTACGGGTAATTTTCGTATTTTTAGTAAAGATGGGGTTTTGTCCTGACGGTCTTCAGTTCCTGACTTCAGGTGATCTGCCTGCCTCGGCCTCCCAAAGTGCTGGGATTACAGGTGTGAACCACTACACCTGGCCTCTTAGGTATTTCTTACGAGATAAAAGATAAAATTAAAAGAAAAAAAAATTAACTTCAGTCCTTAAATAATGTTACAATTAAATTCTATTTTTAGTTTTTGCTTTTCTGTAAATGCTATATATAGATGTAAAAATGCCTTTAAAATATTATTTTTAAATCCAACTACCTACCCCTAAATTTTCTTTAAAAAAAATCCCCATAGTAGTATTGATAAATAGGGTCAGCTAAATGCAAACTGCAGAACAGACAGATATTTGGGATTTTCTTTTTTTTAGTTTAATAAAGTTTGAAAACTTTCAAAGCTCCTGTACAATTCCCTTAATACCAAACTTGGCAAAACTCTAATTCTCTTTGAAAAGGTGTTTGTTTTTTTTTAAAGTAATATGTTTGAACAATGTCTAAGAATGTGGGGTGGGGAGAATCCATATCCAAATATTCATAAAGCAGGTTCTTTAAATTTGCAAAGCTATTAGGTTGGTAAAAAAAGTAATCACAGTTTTTGCTTTTGCACCAACCCAATATTTACCACTGAAAACGAAGGCATTTGGATCACTTCTTTTCAGCATGCTAGACAGTAAAGAGACTGGAAACGAGGCAGTAGAAAGAAGGAAAGAGTGAAGATAACAGAGCTAGGTCAGTGAGAGACATTTCTAAATTCCCCTCTTCTTTTCCTCTAGCATTCTGGGAAACTTCTCAGCAGCTGTCATCTAAGGTAAGTATCTTGCAGGAGAAGCAAAGAATCAGAACTAGCAGGGCGTGGGGACAGTGCGGGAAGGTGGCCAGGTAGGCAGTGCTAGGAAAGCAGGCCAAGGGAGGAAGACCCGGGATTGGACAGGACCTTTCCTCTGCTGCCTGGACCTTCTTATGAGGCTGTTAGATTTAAATTTCATTTATACAGAGAACTGAAGTGATAAGTGGCCGGATGATTAAGTCCTTTTGTCACTGATGAGGATTTATTTCCCTCAAAATTCTGATTAGGAATTCCCATGCTACGAATATTAATTTGCTCTTCTACCTATGCCTCTGAGTCACAAGCCACCAAAGGCCAAATTTACTTATCTATATTAAGGGCTTTATGTGAAATGAAAGGTGATTTACTTAGCTGACCATTTCCCAAGGAGCCTTACTTAAACTCAATCTTAAACGTTATCCAGAGGGCTCACAATAGTGACTGCCAGCAAGTGGTGAAGTCCCTGTAAGGCTAACCCAGACTCTCCAATTGCTCTTGGAGTGAACACGCCCTTGGTTTAGGTTAGGGTGCCAGATCTAGATACCCCAGGGCTAGGCGAGAACCCAATTTGCCCTCCTCTCTTCACACAGCAAAGCAACCTGGACAGTCTAACTCAGTCATGTAAGGTAGACAGAGCTTAAACCAGATGGCCAGCTAAACACTGAAGGGGCATGCGTCACGATCCACCCTCAAAGTACTTCACAGCCAAGCCACGGTGACTAGCGAAATAGGCCAGATCTGCCTGTGGACACTGTCCTGAATGTTTAGCACAGAGAGACAGGAAGGTGACGGTGAAGTGCGGCGAACACCAGAGGCCGGCCCGTGAAGGAAGGTGCGCAGGCTCACACAGTGTCCCTGGGAAAGGAGTGGGTGGCAGAGCATGTCATAGTGATTGTACCCTTCAAATAATAACCTCCATACACATTTGTGTCGGCAGAATTTGTTAAAGTAAGAAAAATTCAGAGAAACTCATACATTTGTAATGGGCCCAAAGTATTGGACCACAGATAAGAATACACTGAAGCAACAATATACAGAGACTCACATGCTTACATGTACACATTATTTTTCATTTTAGCTTCTTACATCTTCCTTTCCTGATGCCACAGGAGCACATGGATTAGAAGGTTCTAGTAGATTCCAGCAATAAAATGCTATGCTACTCAGAAAATATATGGCTAGTGAGACGGCAGCCTTGTTCTCTCCTACGCAGTTTACGTATTCATGAACAGAGAAACCTTTAGAAGGAGATATCAGATACCAATGATCAGACCAAGACATGATACAGGAGACTTTCACGGACTTGATTCTAAACCTAATCCTAACTGATGCTGGGTGGTTTTCATCACCTCCATTCACATCCTCACACGTCCAAAATAGGCCAGCTCAGCCGCGTCACAGTCTACCGTGGGAATACGTCCAGGGGGGTCCAGGAATTAAGTGGCTGGAGGCCTTGAGCCTGGGCACCACCGTCTCTTGGGACTGTGTCCCTGTGGAGAAGGCCCTTCCATCATCAGGCTTGGCTGGAAACTCATTCACTTGGAGGAAGAAGGCAGGCACGGCTCATCAGAACTGGAGGAAGAGGTTGTGGGGAAGCCTTCCTCCTCTCACGGAGCGTGTTACACAGCGCTCAAGCGGATGTCCCCACAAGGAATTTCTGTTGGTGTTTCTGGGGTGATACTTTTAATAATACGCTATTGGGAAAAAAATAAAATGTTATAAACATCCTTGTCATTTTTTAAACTTGCAAAAATATTCAACATTAATATTAAAACAAAGCTTAAATAGCACTTTGATAACATCCAACAGTGAGATAGGAAAGTCTCATCCTTAGAGAAAGAATTCCCAATTTATTCTCAAATATGAATTAAAATGGTATATTCAGGAACTATACGCATCTGTAAACTAAGAAAATCATTATAACACTAATGGAAGAAAGTTCTAAAGACAAGTCTTCATGAGAATCTCTGCTGGCCAATAACATGCTTTTGAATGACTTGGGAAAGGGTACCCTTTTCTCTGGACAGAGGAGGCTTCTAAAGCCACACAGGGCTTGGGGAGCAGAGTAATTGCTGGGTTTTGGCCCCCATCCCCTCACCCGGGCTCCTTGTCCCCTGCAGACACACTGTAGCCAAAGTGCCCAGTATTATAAGCCACTGTAACAGCCAGGATGTCACTAATTTAATGAATTCACCTGTAAAGCAGTACTGTTAGTTCATACAAGAGTATAAGTCACCACATGAATTGTAAAAGATGCGATTATTGAAACCATCTCTTCTAATGCAACCTTGTATTGATGTAGTGCTCATCACAGAGACGTGGCTGAGAATGTCTGCTATAGAAACAGCTAAGGTACACGGAAGCTTTAAGATGGATCTGAAATATACTTGGGCTTGGGTATGAAATCTACAACCTGCCTTGTAAAACTTAGCATCAGAGTGACAAAAAGCAGCTCAAGGATATGGAGAAGAAAAAAACAGCAGCACTGCAGAAGCTTAGAAAAATCTTCATTAAGTTGCTTAATAAAATCTTTGTTGGCCAAAAGTCTGTATATATCATAAGCAGACAAAACTGGATCTGAAAGCATCCTTTGGTGATCTTTAGGCGAAGCTCTGCTCCTTTCCTTTTTATTTTGGACTGAAAACGTCTGGAGTCACCTTCAAGCTTGTCTATTTTCTCGTTCGGGGAGTTTGTTCTTTAAGGAATAGCACCGACGGAATTCAAAAAGTTACAGTCCTACAGTTGCTGAAGTGTAATAGAGGACAAAATGCACAAAATCGTACATTTTGTGCTCCTCATGGCTTTAGTCTCTGCCTACTGAACTCTCACACTAGAAATCCATCTAAAAAGGAGTTGTTGTGGGGCTCGTGAGCTACCAGAGCTGCCAGGTCATGGAAAGCAACCTTTCAGAAACCACACATTCCCGCAGATGAACATGTAAACTATACCTGATTAAACTGAATTACGTCTTGTTAGTTGAGAACCAGACAGGGATCACTATAATGAGTCCTTTTTTTTTTTTTTTTTAAGAGTCAGGGTCAGCTGGATGTGGTGGCTCATGCCTGTAATCCCAACATCTGGGAGGCTGAGGTGGGCGGATCACCTGTGGTCGGGAGTTCAAGACCAGCCTGACCAACATGGAGAAACTCCGTCTCTACTAAAAATACAAAATTAACTGGGGGTGGTGGGGCATGCCTGTAATCCCAGCTACTCTGGAGCCTGAGGCAGGAAAATCACTTGAACCCAGGAGGCAGAGGCTGCAGTGAGCTGAGATTGCACCATTGCACTCCAGCCTGGGCAACAAGAGCAAAGCTCCGTCTCAAAAAAAGAAAAAGAAAAAAGAAAGAAAGAGTCAGAGTCTTTCTCTGTTGCCTAGGCTGGAGTGCAGTGGCACAATCATGGCTCACTGCAGTCTTAAACCCCTGGGCTCAAGGGATCCTCCTGCCTCAGCCTCCCAAGTAGCTGCAGGTGCTTGGTACCCTGCTCACCTACTACAACTTGTCTTAAGTGGAGCTATGGTGTACAGAGAGAGAAGAGATCACTGAGGGTGGGGCGAGGCCAGCAATGAACAATGTCATAAAGTCAAAGACTTGGCTTTTGTGCCCTAACCTACCCACAGGGTCTGCCGCCCTGTTGGTGACTGACCACCCAGGATGCCAGGCCCACGTTTGTTTTCTGTGCTTTGCCAGCATTCTAGTTGCCAGGCTACTGTGGCTTTCAAAATTTGCCAGGCCCTGGCCTTCTGCAAGATGATAACAAGTTAATCTAAGAAACGGATTACTCTTGATATCTTCATAAATGTGTACTCATTAGGGACCGCCTTCCAGTATCTTTGGGTGGGTTATTAGTAGTTTCTGCAAAAATGACCTAAGTCAGTGGATGATTCCAACCGCGAGACTTCCAGGCTGCGGGTGTGTGTGATATCCTTCAAATTACAGCAGTTAAGCGGCAGCTCACTCCACAAACTCCAACCTTGCATATGGCCAGGGCCCAAAGGGATTTCATGTGAGGCTTCCCTCCTTCATAGACAGAAAGTTACAGACTATCAAGTCCGGTATTCACAAAGAATCATAAAGAATTCTAGACCTTAGGCAAAAAGCACAGCATGCTTTATTCTTCTCAGAGATTAAACATGCACATGAGCATATTAAAGTTTTTTTGAGAAGTCCTGAGGTAAACAAACCTGTTTATTTATTTATTTATTTGAGAGTCTTGCACTGTCGCCAGGCTGGAATGCAGTGGCGTGATCTCGGCTCACTGCAACCTCCGCCTCCTGGGTTCAAGCGATTCTCCTGCCTCAGCCTTCCGAGTAGCTGGGACTACAAGCACCTGCCACCACACCCAGCTAATTTTTGTATTTTTAGTAGAGACGGGGCTTCACCATGTTGGCCAGGCTGGTCTTGAACTCCTGACCTAAGGTGATCTGCCCACCTTGACCTCCCAAATCACACCTGTGAGCCACTGCACCTGGCCAAGAAACATGTTTAACTTGCCCTAGTTCAGCATTTTCCAAAAATTACCTGACTTTATAAACTTTTTCTCCAGCACTAATACCTATTACTGCCCCTGGAAGACCCTTTGGGAAGTGTTAATATATCGAACAAGCACATTTTAAAGATGAGGAAACTGAGGCCCAGGTAAGGTGAGTGTCTGTCATAGCTGACTAGGGCCTTTTCCATGGTCTACACTGCTTCTAGGCAACCCAGTACTCCCCATCGGGTGGCCCCTGGTGAAGACAGCCCTACCTACAATTAGTCTTACCTTTACTGCTAATGAATCTGAGCTCTGTTAGTGACACACTTTTGGGTAGCATTCCCTGTGACCAACTGGGGGAATTTGTAAGAAAGACGGCCAGGATCTGAGGCGCAGCCTGTGACTGAAGACTACTGACATTTATTAACCTAACACAGTTCCCACCTCTGACCTTGGCCTCTGGATTTGAAGCAAGAGAGCTCATGGGTCCTCACAACAGCCGTGAAGGACGACCAGAAGGAAAGCGTTCAATGGCTGGGTATGAGAGTGTGGGGGAAGCAGCGCAGAGCCCAAGGCTCTTTGGGAGGAGCACGGTCACGGGAGGGCTGGTTTGGTTGTAGGAAATTAGTAACTTCAGAGTTCTGAGTTCTGTTCACCCAGAATTCAGCTTTCCTGTTTGGAAAAAGAAATGAACCCAGTTGTTCTCAGAATGATGTGTGGCTGGGTGCGGTGGCTCAAGCCTGCAATCCCAGCAGTTTGGGAGGCAGAGGCAGGAGGATTGAGCTCAGGAGTTTGAGACCCGCCTGGCCAACATAGTGAGACCTTGTCGCTATTAAAATTTTTAAAAATTAGCCAGGTGCCTGTAGTCCCAGCTACTCGGAGGCTGAGGTGACAGGGTCACCTGAGTCCAGGAGTTTGAGGCTGCAGTGAGCCATGATTACACCGCTGCACTCCAGCCTGGGGTACAGAGCGAGGCCTTGTCTGAAAAAAAGGAAGAGCTGATGTTTAATTGCCTATGTTCCCTTGCTTCTCGTTTCTTATGAAATGTTTCAGGGTGACTACTGTGATGGTCTCGGGCGTACATTTTGCTGTGAGATCTCAAATTAGCCCACCTTGGTTCTCTGGCTATTATAGATGATGGTTCCTTCTGCCTCTCCCCAAATGTCACCCCTCACCTTTGAGCTTGGCCCCTGCAAATGTGCCCAGCTATGGACCTGTAAGTGGCTACTTCTATCGGCTCTTCTACCATTGCGCCCTTCTTACTGCAGCTAGAAGCACTACCAAAAAAATAGCAACTGAAGGGTTTTACAGTCTGGTATGTGAAGTGTCTGCTGGGAATCCTGGTGACTGAACCACAAGCTGTCAGCACAGGATGACAAGGTGGCTACTCATCTCTCCCTGAGGACAAGGGGGAAGCTGCATCTCAAAGTTAAAAGAGCACCGGAGTGGGAAGACCTGGATTCCGAGCCGCTCTGTGCTGTGTGTCCACGGGCAGCTCACTGAAACAGGAAGATTTGTGTGTTTTTTGTTTTTTGTTTTTCTGAGACAGAGTCCCTGTTGCCCAACCTGGAGTGCAGTGGCACAATCTCGGCTCACTGCAACCTCTGCCTCCCGGGTTCAAGCGATTCTCCTGCCTCAGCCTCCCAAGTAGCTGGGATTACAGGTGTGCACCACCACACCTGGCTAATTTTTGTAATTTTAGTAGAGGCAGGGTTTCACCATGTTGACCAGGCTGGTCTTGAACTCCTGACCTCAAGTGACCTACCCGCCTCAGCCTCCCAAAATGCTGGGATTACAGGCGTGAGCCACCGCGCCCTGGCTGAAATAAGGAAATTTCGAGCAGGATTATTCCCCACCTCAGTGTCCTTGTCGGCTAATAATGCCTGCCCGTTTACCTCCCAAGCTATTTTGACAACAGAATAGGATAATCGACATGCAGATGCTTTGAAAAGTGTGGCGCTCATACATCTCGTAAGGTACTGTTGTCAACATTCCCACAGCGCACTCATTACTGAAATGAATCTTGCTATTCTGGCAAAACATTTTTACTCCAATGGCTTGAGCTAAAACTGTGCTATTGTTGGACAGCTAACAATTTTGAGCTGACACTATGATATTGTTGCAAAATTCCTATTTTGTGATTATTTTCAAAATAGTACTTGTCACATTGCTGTTAGAAAAGTGATCATGGGCTGGATGTGGCGGCTCATGCAGTGGTAATCCCAGCACTTTGGGAGGCTGAGGCAAGTGAATTACCTGAGGTCAGGAGTTCGAGACCAGCCTGACCAACATGGAGAAACCCCCATCTCTACTAAAAACACAAAAAATCAGCTGGGCGTGGTGGTGCGCACCTGTAGCCCCAGCTACTCAGGAGGCTGAGGCAGGAGAATTGCTTGAATCCAGGAGGCGGAGGTTGCAGTGAGCTGAGATTGTACCACTGCATTCCAGCCTGGACAACAAGAGCAAAACTCTGTCAAAAA
>NW_016107455.1:1830367-1832414 GCF_001604975.1 Cebus imitator
ATTTCCCACCATAATCACCACTTAAAATTTGTGTATTGCTCCAGACATCACAGCTATGATGATCATGCTCAGTGGCAAGCAGGAGGCAGGACAGTTGTCTGATCAGCTTGAAAAGCTATAAACAGCCCAAGCTGAATGCTCCGGTGCACTCAAATGATCATCTCACTCTTTGGTGAGGGGTGACATTTAGGGAGAGGCAGAAGGAAGCATCATCTATGACAGCCCGAGAAGGGAGATACGCTGATTTGAGATCTTACAGCAAAATTTACACGAGTGAGGTGATCTTTTGCCATTGCATCTGAGGCTTTGGGAGATCCCTTAGATGACAGTGACGGCCATTAGCGGTCTACGCCATGATGCAGGTACACACATATGTAAGGTTGCATGCCTCTTGGTGAAACTCATGTAGTAGACTTCTCTCTTTTGAATAGAGCACAAGGGAATCCTTTTCTCCCAACAATTGGTAGTCTGAACACACACATATACACACTAACTAGCACATACCTCCTTAAATGTCCCTGGAGTGATGATCAGCCGATAAGCAATGTATGTGGGGATGCAGATGAAAGATGAAGTTCCTATGCAGTAACCCAAGATGACACTCCAGTGGGGATAATTATATTGGAAAAGTCGTAGCTGTGGTGGGCTCATCAGAAAACTGCAAATGATGAACTAAAACAGAAATTCCAAGAAACATTAAAAGTCTTAACAATATCCACGCAGATAGAGACATTTCTGATACCGCAAACACCAAATGCTAAAGCTAAGATACTTTCAGCAAATTCCCAAGACGTGATATATCCTGAACTCTGATCCACAGAATTACCAACTTCCGTATCCGAGCGGCAAGACTAAACCAGCCAGGTGCTTTCCCTGATTTTCCTCCGCAGCCCACACTTCCTATCGGGGGATGTTGCAGCATCCCTCCAGCTGCCCCTACAGTCCGGGAGCCTGGAGCTCCCGCTTCAGCGCTGGCCTCTGCCCAGGCGAAGAGACTGGCAACCTTTGGTGAGAGTGGTTTGGGCCTTGTCTTGCCAGAAGGCAGAGGAATAAACTGGGTGACCTCTCCATAGCCCCTGCCAGCCCCAGGCTTCATATTTCTCTCTGCCTTGTTTTCATTGCCTTTCATTGTGTTTCTGGCTGTGGTTGTCTTTGGTCAGATGGAAGGTGCCGGATGTCCAAGAAAGATAAGAAGGTTCTCAAGACCTGGAGGGGCCTCAGGCTCCCGGGGGTGTGCTCCTTCTCTTGTTTTCTGGAGCTCTCTGCCTTCTGCATTAAGCTCCATCGCCTGGGGTTTCAACAAGGTTGGCTCTGCCACTAGGCCCCTCAGCAATGAATGACCGACCACCTGCCACAGGTCCTCATCACAAAAGGAATTACAGAAGGAAAAAAAGCAGCTTAATACACTTTTCACTTGAAAATTCTGTGAGAATTCTAACCAAAAAAAAGTCCATAGTGTGCTCCCAACACCCAGTTTATGAGTTTTCTTATTTCAGCTTGGTTTCCAGAGAGTGTAAATATCGGTTTTTGCCTAGTAACCGCTGTGTCGAAATCGTCATGGCTCTTGATTTAATTTTATTTTATTATTTCATAGTCATAAAGAAGACAGTAATGTAAATTATTTGTGTGGTTAAACATCTATTTATATCTTTTTCTTCTTTGTCTGCGGGTAATAAAACGGGAAATTGTTAAACACACATCCATCTTCTGAGCAGTGCTATCCTAAGACTACGAGGAAGCCTTCAAAACAGGAGCCTGGTTAATTGCAAACCTTTCTCCTAACCCACGCTCCTCATCCCCAGGCCGGGCTACTAAGGGAGCTATTTGGGAACGGGGATAGAGGAGCTGGTTAGGAGCCATCCCAGCCATGTGTCTCTTCATGTCAGGTGCGTGAAATCCTACTCAGTCGTCAGGGGGCTCAGCCTCTGGTTGGGGCAAGTGCCACTTCAGAAACCCCCTCGCACATCCTGGCTTCTACTCATACACAATATTTTCTTTTTTTGTAACTTGGCTGCAGTGAAAAAGAATTATTTTTAGTAAGCTACTT
>NW_016107455.1:1833372-1843163 GCF_001604975.1 Cebus imitator
AAAAAAAAAAAAAAAAGAAAAAGAAAAATTACAGATAAATGAATGGAAGAATAGTGCCTGCTGATGGCATCGGTGTACCCCAGGGTACCTCAGCACACACTTGGGAGGCCAGCAGGCTGGAGCAGGGGCACGTGAACCAAGGACAAAGTGAATATTGAACACATCTCAACACGTGGACAACCCTTGGGACTCAACTTTCTCACCCAGGTCCTTTGGCAATAAATGGATTCTACTTTTGACGTGGATCTGTGCTTAGGGAGCTTTGTATCATCTTGAAGAAGATGCAAATAATACAAAATTGTAAACACAAAAGTACTAGGACTCCCCTCAAGGCCCCCATGAAGAGCATAGCAGATCCTTCCCTGGTCTTGAACAGTTATTTTTGTTATGTGACTTTGGACTCTTCACTTTACATTGCTAAGCCTCAATCTCTTTTTTTTTTTTTTTTTTTTTTTTTTGAGACAGAGTCTCAAAAAAAAAGCAGAGTGCAATGTCATGAATTCAGCTCATTGCAACCTCCGCCTCCCAGGTTCAAGCAATTATCCTGCCTCAGCCTCCCTGGGATTACAAGCACCCAGTACCATGCTCAGTGATTTTTGTATTTTTAGTAGATGTGGAATTTCACCATGTTAGGCAGGCTGGTCTTGAACTCCTGACCTCAGGTGATCCACCTCAGCCTCTGCTGGGATAATAGGCATGAGCCACCACACCTGGCCTTAATCTCCTTACATGTAAAATGGGAGTGCCAGAACTGTATTCACTTCATAGAACTATTGTGAGGATTTATAGAGCAGTGAGTGTAAGCTGAGCATGAAGTCTGGCCTGGCATTTAGTGCTCAATAAATGTTATGCATCATTATTACTGAGCAGAGGTACATGGTGCTGGAGTGACTGGAGCCCAGACTACTCCACGGTGTTAGAAGTCAGAAGGGCGGGGAACCATGGTGGGCACAGTGGCTGGGAGGGGCACAAGAGGGGCTTCCGAAGCGCCGCTGGTCATGTTTTTGTCTCCTGGTGTGGTTTTAGGCTACATAGGTGTGCTCAATTTATAACATTTATTTGAGATGTACACTTACGATCTGTATATTAATACTTTTCTGTATATGTTATTCTTCAATACTATTATTTGTTTGTTTATTTATTTATTTATTTTCTGACATGGAATCTTGCTCTGTTGCCCAGGCTGGAGTCAGTGGTGTGATCTCAGCTCACTGCAACCTCCACCTCCTGGGTTCAAGCTATTCTCCTGCCTCAGCCTCCCAAGTAGCTGGGATTACAGGTGCCCGTCACCACGCCCATCTAATTTTTGTATTTTTTTTAGTAGAGATGGGGTTTCACCATGTAGGCCGCCTGCCTCAGGCTCCCAAAGTGTTGGGATTACAGGTAGGAGCCAAAGCGCCTAGCCATTGCAATTCATTTTTTATGTTTCTGGCAGGGAGTCTTTCGCCAGGGCAAGGAGGAGAAGGGACATAGCAACTCACCAGGAGAAACAGAGGGCTGATGGCCACCCAGCAGATCCTCCAGAACCACCCCGGGCTGAAGCCGAGCATTTCCTTCACGTCCCTGCAGAACTGAGTGATGCCTGGAACCAGCCAAGGGGAAGAGAGGCAGAGACTGAGAGAGGACACGGGCTGTGCTGCTGTGCCCTTATTCTCCGGGAGAGGCAGAGTCACAGGATCAGCACTGGGAATGACAAGGGGAACGGGAACCAGAATTCCTACCCAGGACACACAGAGCAGCTCTGGAATTTCTCTCTAGGAGGAGCACAGCCACAGCAATCAGGTCCGAAAGTGGGACTGGGGGACTTGTCGCAAAACTGCATTTTTATAGCAAGCAAGACTCTTTCTACATAGGGAGGGAGGATGGATGGGCATCTGGGAGGAGATTGACACGCCCTTCTCGGCGCCACACTGCCTTCCTAAGAGCCGAGTGCGTAACTGATTTCAATGTTATTATAGAAAAGAAAGTTGAACTTTGGGAATGCCAAACCCGCCTGACACTTTGACCATTACAGTGGAAGCCTCAAGGGAAATTTTTAACCCCAATATTGCCCATTCATATGCCAGATCAAGATCAAGGTTCTTCTATCTAAAGTAACTGATGCAGAAGTGAGAACTGAAAACTCCCAAAGAAGGGTGAGCACTTGAGAAGGAAAAGTGCTCTGTGGTTGCCTCCCCGAGAGGTCCTAGCAGTTCCTAGGGCAGGTCTGTGGAGATTCACACACTTGAACTTGGTCCTCTGAATCGCCAGGGAGGTGGGAAGATTTCTTCTTTTAAAAAAATCCAAGCCCATGTGCAGCCCAAAATATGCCCCCTACCTTCTTAATATGTATATCAAATACCATGCAAAAGTGGTTTCTTTTTGTTTGTTTTCGGGTTTTTTGTTTGTTTTGAGACAGACTCTCACTCTGTTACCCAGGCTGGAGCGCAGTGGCGCGATCTCGGCTCACTTCAATCTCTGTCTCCGGTTTTTAAGGCAATTCTCCTGCCTCAGCCTCCCAAGTAGCTGAAATTACATGCATGCACCACCATACCCAGCTTTTTTTTTTTTTTTTTTTTTTTTTTATTTCTAGTAGAGACAAGGTTTCACCATGTTGGCCAAGCTGGTCTCAAACTCCTGACCTCAGGTGATCCACCTGCCTTACCTCCCAAAGTGTTGGGATTACGGCGTGAGCCACCTTGCCTGGCCAAGACTCTTTTACAGACCCATTGTCAGGATGTCGCCTCTTGTAAACTGCCCCTCCCCGCCTTTTCGGGTTAAATCAGCCCTTTGTGTTGTGCCGGCTGATGGTGTAGAAGGGACACAGCTGGCTGAAGGAAGCATCTTACCGTAGAACCAAGACACAGCAACTGCCTCGATCAGGGCCACAGTGAGCACTGCGGGCCCGGTGGCATACTCCTCCAGCAGCTTCACCACGTAGGCCCCTCCCTGGAGGGGAGAGCAGAGCCTGGTGAGGGCCCTCCGAGGTGCTGCCCCTCCCAACTACAGAGACCTGCAGGGGCTTCCTAACTTAGAATCATTCTGGAAAATTCCCACCTGGACCGAACCTGAGTACCCGAGAAACTGCCTCTTAGACTGGGCATGGTGGCTCACACCTGTAATCCCAGCACTTTGGGAGGCTGAGATGGATCACCTGACGTCAGGTGAGTTGCTGAGGCAGGAGAATTGCTTGAACCTGGGAGGTGGAGGTTGCAGTGAGCCAAGATCTCAGTACCGCACTCCAGCCTAGGGACAGGGTGAGACTCCATCTCAAAAAAGAAAGAAAGAAAAAAAAAGAAAAAAAGAAACTGCCTCTTGGACGGGCCTTCGCGGTGGGCAGGTTTTACCGATTCAGATGCCTCTTCCCATCCTATGTAGTTCCTTCTTCTTGTTTCCTCTCTTTGCCAAATTTTAAGAGACAAACTCCAAAGGACCATGGGATCTATTTTAAACTTTCTTCAACTTATTGAACAATTGCTGTGGACATGACCCTGAGGAATCCCTGCCTCTAAAGACTGAATCCAGAAGGGCCCAGGATACCAGACACATTGAGGGCCTTGGTCACAGTTTTGTTTTCTGAAATCTAGTTGTGTCTACTGTGAAATGCTGAGAGCCCCTGGATGCCATGCACAGAGTCTACAAATAGATGTGCCAGAAACAACTTTTCTTCTTCTCCTGGACGACAATTTTTTTTTTTTTTTTTTTTTTTGAGATGGAGTCTCACTTTGTCACCCAGGCTAGAGTGCAGTGGCACAATCTTGGCTCACTGCAACCTCCACCTCCTGGGTTCAAGTGATCCTCCTGCCTCAGCCTCCCAAATAGCTGGGACTACAGGCACTTGCCACCATGCCTGGCTAATTTTTTTGTTTTTAATAGAAACAGGGTTTCACCGTGCTGGCCAGGCTGATCTTGAACTCCTGATCTCAAATGACCCACTCTCCTCGGCCTCTCAAAGTGCTGGTATTACAGGGGTGAGCCCGGCCGATGGCAAACTTTTAAATGTGAGTAACAACTCTCCCCTCTGTTGGTCCCAAATCCAGGGCACTGTGTGGGATGGAAAGAGAGGAACAGCTTCCTGTAGAGTTCTGTTGCCCTAGGGGAGGCCAACTCAAAACTGAGGGGCGTGGCACTCACAAATGTCAGGGTGACCAGGGATCCAAAGAAGCAGGTGATGACCACGGCGAGCACAAACCGCTCCCGGCGCTTGGCCCAGATGTGTGGGAACTCATCCAGCACAGCTGTGATCACCCCCTCCAAGCCTGCAAACTGAGAGGTACAGGCAAGCAGTCACAGTGGGGGCTTTGGGACAAGGCCTTCAGGACTGTGAACGGGAAGGAGGGGTGAGGTTGCTGAGGGACCGGCCAAGCTGATCATCACCAGTTTCCCGACTCGCCCACGAAAGCATCACAAAGAGTATTTCCCTGTTTGACACTGTCATCTAAAGCCCATCACTAAGGACAGCCAGGAAAGAAAATAGAACACGTGGACAGAACTTGGATATGTGAGGTCTCTTGGGGAGACTTTGTTTGCACCAGAAAAGTCAGCTCAAAGCTAAGACTCACTCCACTCATGCCAGGGCCTGAACTGAACGCTCGGCCAGGCAGAGACCCAGGAGAGACCTCGCCCTGGCCTGTAGGTGCCATAATCAGGCCAAGGGGCAGTGCTCAGTAACAGTTCACATGTGTGAGCCTTGGGCCTGCGCCAGGCACTTGACCCACATTATCCCAGTAAAGACTCGAATGTACTAGTGGTAAATGCCGAGGAGGAAGCCGGGGGTCTGGAGCACCAGGAGGGAGCAGCCAGTGCTGCCTGGGATGGCAGGGACGGGAGGCAATTGAGTATAGCTGTGTCCTCCTCTCATCCCCCAGAGCCCATGTCCCCTTCCCATTTACTCACCGTGCTGTCTAAGCCCAGCGTGATCAGCATCAGAAAGAAGATGATGGCAAAGAAAGTGGACGCTGGCATGTTGGCTATCGCTTCTGCATAGGTGATGAAGAGGAGGCTGGGACCTGAGACAGAGGGGAGAGAGGAGGCGAGGGTGACAAGGCCTGTCCTACCAGGATGTCACAGAGGAAACTCAGCCACAACAGTGGGTACAGTTCTCATCACAGCCCTGACTCATGAATCAGGTGTTTTTTTGTTTTGTTTTGTTTTGTTTTAAAGACGGGGTTTCACCATGTTGGCCAGGCTGGTCTTGAACTCCTGACCTCAAGCAGTCCACCCGCCTCAGCCTCCCAAAGTGCTGGAATTACAGGCATGAGCCACCGCGCCCGGCCATGAATCAGGTTCTGACACACACCAAGCGCTTCCTCACACTCTATTCTGTCTGACCTGGCCGCCCCAGTCCCTGGGAGGCAGGAAGGGTGGAGCCTCCATCTCGAAGACTGTGTGCCCTCCATTAACATAGGGGTGGTAGTAACAGACCCAAGACCCAAAGACTGGCAAAGCTGCACACAAGAGTCAGTTTCCACCCTATCACAATGCCGTGGGGTTTTTCAGGGCCAGGATTGGGATTTCTGAAGTCCATGGCAGTTACCCGCTCTGATGTCTTTAGCTCCAGAACAGTAGGAAATGTTCAGCTGATTTCCGTAGTCACAGAGGCCTTGGAATAAAGACCTCTTTCTATTTTAAAGTCCCTTTTGATAGTGTGAGGGACATGTCTTCAGCCTCTCATGGGCTAGCTAGGGGTGCCCTCATTTGGGGTATGGGGTTGGTCAAAGCACGGAATCAGCCAAAGATACAAGCGTGTTAGCAAGAAGGCCCGGGACCTCGTCCACTAGATGCCATCATCTGTGTTTTCAATCTCTGTCACTTGCCTTTTCCATGAGAACTGCTCAGTAAAATAGAGTGGTCATATCGGCTAGATTTTCTTTTTCTACAAGAGGCAGTTCTAAGGATAAATGATGATTTGCTTACTAGACTTTGATCCAACATAAGACATCACAGAAAGCAACCCCACGGCTGTAAAACCATCGTCAGAGTCATAATTTCAAGCCCATAGGTTTTGAAGGCCCCAGTGCTGGGTGCCAAGGGAGGGGTCCTGCCCTTGCACGGCCCGAACACACGGAAAAATCTCCAAGGCATTGGGCTTCTCTCAAATCTTGGAATCAAAAACGTTCTTATTTTGGAGACAAGGTCTTGCTCTGTCACCCAGGCTGAAGTACAGTGGCGTGATCGCGGTTCACTGCAGGCTTGACCTCCCAGGATCAAGCAGCTCTCCCACCTCAGCCTCCTGAGCAGCTGGGACTACAGGTGTGCACTACCACGCCCAGAGAATTTATTTTTTATGGAGGGAGGGTCTCACTATGTTGCCCAGGCTGGTCTTCAACTCCACCATGCCTAGCGTTCTTTGGAAAATTCCGGGAACATTTAGAAATAAATCAAAAGTTAGATATTTATAAAGATTCAAAGCAAAGCATCTCAGTAGGAGCAAGGGACCTGCACAGAACCTGAGGTCCTACCTGCATCTTTGGCCACCTCAGACACATCTTCATTCCTCATCTCAGCCATGTAGCCGAGCACCGTGAAGATGACAAATCCCGAAACGAAGCTCGTCATGCAGTTCACCACGCTGGTCACCAGCGCATCTCTGCAGTGAAAAACCCAAGGGGCCGCCTGAGACAGTTCCAAGACTGGGGGTCCAAGGAGCATCTGTCTGTGTGTCTGTCCTGCCTGAGACAGGCTGGCCACAGCAAGGACAAGCAAGCTGAACTTAAGGAACCTCAGGTCTGTCCCGGAGTCCCCTCCCCTTCTCTCAGAACCCAGCTGCCGAGGCCTGAAGCTCCGGCTGCCATGACCACCACGCATGGTGCAGGGAGAGCAGTGGGGTGCTTTCAGAGGCCATCTGCGATAAACGAGCACAGCACGGGCCACTCCATTTCAAACCAGCCTTGTGTCCGAGCAGGGCCCGGGTTAGAGTGGAGCCAGGACAGGCCCTGGGCCTCCCGTTTGTGAGATCCTCAGATTTAGACTTTGACATTATCTTCACATGAAGTCACAAGACTGCCAGCCACTGAGATATCCTCACACTTTTTGTGTGTGAAACGGAGCCTCGCTCTGTGGCCAGGCTGGAGTGCAGTGGTTCGATCTCAACTCACTGCGACCTCTGCCTCCCAGGTTCAGGTGATTCTTCTGCCTCAGCCTCCAGAGTAGCTGGGATTACAGGTGCCTGCCACCACACCTGCCTAATTTTCGTATTTGTAGTAGAGACGGGGTTTCCCCATGTTGGCCAGGTTGGTCTTGAACTCCCACCCTCACACTTTTAAAAGACAACCTTATCATACAACTTCAGGGCGGTGTCCCAGTGCAAGGCCACATTACTTAGTGTACATGTGAATTTCCCTTCCATGTTTTAAAAAAAATCAATTCTGCAATTATCTTATGCATAGCACAAGGAGATTGCTGGATGCTGTCATCTGTAATTGATCGGAATTAAGTCTATTTTTTTTTTTAATAGAAAAATTTTTTTTACTTTTTTTTTTTTTTTAAGATTGGGTTTCACCATCATGGCCAGGCTGGTCTTGAACTCCTGACCTCAGATGATCCGCCCACCTCAGCCTCCCAAAGTGCTAGGATTACAGGCATGAGCCACCATGCCCGGCCGGGAATTAAGTCTAAAGATGATGGGTGATATTTATTTTTGAGACAGGGTCTCCCTCTGTTGCACAGGCTGAAGTGCAGTGGCATGAACACAGCTCACTGCAGCCTTAACCTCCTGGGCTCAAGCCGTCTTCCTGCTTCAGCCTCCTAAAGAGCTGGGACCATAGGCATGCGCCACCACACTCAGCTAATTTTTAAATATTTTGTAGACACTGGGTCTTGTCATGTTGCCCAGGCTGGACTCAAACTCTTGGGCTCAAGTGATCCTCCTGCCTCGGCCTCCCAAAGGGCTAGGATTACAGGTATGAGCCACCACACCCGGCCCAGTGGGTGATGTTTAAACCATAATAGGTGTAACACTCCCTGTTTTGTTAATATTTCTGAAGTAGGATTTTGTTGAAAAAATTATGGCATTTTGTGTTAGTCAAAATAATACGATCATCATACTTTTTGTTTATACACAATACAAATATATAATCACATTACAATTTTTGTTGTTAAACACATTAACTAATTAAACCTAGCTACGTAATTGTATGTTGCAACGTTTTGTAAACTTGTTTTGTAATTTCTTTCCTTCCTTCCTTTTTCTTTCTTTCCTTCCTTTCTTCCTTCCTTCTTCCTCCCTCCCTTCCCCCCTCTTTTCTTTTTCCTTCCTTCCTTCCTTTCTTCCTTTCTATTTTTTTGAGACGGAGTCTTGCTCTGTTGCTCAGGCTGGAGTACAGTGGTTCAATCAACTCTTGTGCCTCAGCTTCCCAAGGGGCTGGGATTACAGGTGCTCACCACCACGCCTGGCTAATCTTTGTATTCTTAGTAGAAATGGGGTTTTGCCATGTTGGCCAGGTTGGTCTGGAACTCCTGACCTCAGGTGATCCACCCGCCTCAGCCTCTCAAAATGCTGGGATTACAGGCGTGAGCCACCGTGTCCAGCCTCTTATTATTTTTATATACAGGAGCTCTGACAAAACCAAAGGGCCTAGGGCCCCTCTCAACCTCTGAGTGGCCCGGGTGAAGCCACGGCCTCAATGAGTGCTCTGGCCATGGGCGAACTGGTCAGGGGCCTGCAGCACCCCTGAGGGGCGATGGCATCAAGGCCTAAGCCTGGCCAGATTCGAGGCCATTGGTCCCCTCATCTGCCTCCACACTAGCTGACTTTCACTCACCCCACTTTCAAGCTTTGCTTGGGGACCCCTGATACTCACTGGTAGCAGTTGTTGTTGAACTTGTTGTAGCTAGCAAAAGCCAGAAGGACCCCAAAGCCCGGACCAAGAGAGAAGAAGATCTGAGCGGCAGCATCTATCCACACCTGGAACACAGCGGGGGGAAGGGCAGGGGGTGGCGGGGACGCAGGCTGACCCTGGGCACCAGCAGGCTCGCCTCTCCTGCCTCCATGTGGCCAAGTGCAGAGGCAGAAAACCAACTTTTAAGGCTCATTCCAGGCATAGCCATAAATCAAGTGCAAACAAATGTCACTTCCCTTCCTATCATTTAGGCATAAACCCACCCAGTGGCCTCAACTGTACTTTAATGCTTGTATTTCTGAGTTAAAGTATCATTGCAGACTTGCACACTGAAACCAAATTTCAGTTGTCCCTTCTGTCCTATTTGGAGGAGGACCAGCTTCATTTAGTAAAATGACAGACAGGTGCACACATTTCCCTCAGTGTCTTACCCCGGTCTCCAGGAGTTTCTGCCAGTTAGGTTTCAAGTAGAAGAGAACACCCCTCCAGGCTCCAGGGAGGGTGGCACCCCTCACCAGCAGGACAGAAAGGATGATATAAGGGAAGGTGGCTGTCACCCATACCACCTGTAAGGAAGGAGGGCGAAAGCCTGCGTTATCACCTACTGTTCTAGGGAAGGGAGGGGAAGGGAGGGAGCTGGGTGGATGTCGGTGTCTTTTATTCTTGAAGACTTTGAGAAAGGAGGGTGAGAGGGTATGGCAGAAAGCTCACAGCCCTTGGAATCACACAGACAGGGATCGGATTCCGCTTGGCCAATAGAACCGCCTCTGAGCCCACTACTGATCTTTGAGGCTGGGGCAGTATCTCGAGCTGGCCAGCATATAAAAAGCACTGAACGTAGTCCATGATGGGTTTCCAGTAAATTATCGCCACAATTATTAATTGTGATACTACCAGTGGGTTAAAGGAATTTTGGGAAAAAAAATCATGTAATGATTCTTGGCATTGGCCCATTTATAGAAAATTTTCTTT
>NW_016107455.1:1843433-1849577 GCF_001604975.1 Cebus imitator
TTTCGCTATGTTGGCCAGGCTGGTCTTGAACTCCTGGCCTCAAGTGATCCACCCACCTCAGCTTCCCAAAGTGCTGGGATTAGAGGTGTTAGCCACCATGTCCAATCCACTTACAGAATTTTCTAACAAATGTGGTGAAGAGAGGGAGGGTGCATCAGGAATGTGTTTGGTGTGGAAGGAAACAATGGCTATCCCCTGAGCAGGAGCCATCCAGGCTACTGGGTTCTGAGTTTGAGAGCCCGTGGGCCCCTGGGCAGGCCTGGGTCAGCCGCCAGAGCCCTCCTCACCTTGCCAGAGGTCTTGACGCCTTTCCAGATGCTGAAGTAGATAACAGTGAAGATCAGCATGATGCAGAGGGTCAGCTGCCAGCTGATGCCCCCCAGGTCCTGGAGCCCCTTAGACCGGTGGATCTGCAGAACGTGGCGCCTGGGGTGAAGGAGAAAGAAAGCTCCTGAGGGCTCTGGAGAGTGACCTGGGCACACATCTGTGCTGTTCCTTTGAGGGTGCCCAGGACAAATAGAGACTGTGCTGCCTAAGGCCCAGGATGAGCTGGGATTGGCCCTGCCCGTCCTGAAGGGCCACACAGCACATTCGGCCAACACCCTGGGAAGAGTGTTCAACCCAAAGGCAGACTTCTTCGACTCTCCTTTGCTGGCTGGGACCTGAACTCCTTGGACCAACGTGGCTGGCTTCTGGGAACCTGAGGGATGTGTCAGTGTGGGGCTCCCTTCCCTCCCCTGAAGTAGGTCTCTCTTTGGGCTGCCATTGCCTAGAATTCCAGCATTAAAGAAAACAACCTTCCCCAGCATCTTCTTCCAAAGGTAGACCCCACTTATGAAGTCAACACATGACAGCATTTGAATAGTTTTGAACTATCGAAGCAGTAGGATGCTTTGTCTCCAAGACACTTGGCTGAGCGGAGGAGCCTGGAAGCAGGGCAGCAGCAGGGGAGTGATTCTGGAATGCGAAGGGAGCACGATGGAGCAAGCTCGCTTGGCGCTTGAGGAAGTTTGGGGAGGCACAGCAGGGCCAGCCCGTGGGGCAGTTGAAGTAGTTTCCCAACTCTGAATTCTGCTACTCCCACCCCCGGATAACTTCATCTCTCAGAAATCTGCACTTGGCCCGGCCTTTCTCCTAAGAAGCCAAACCCCAGGGGTGTAGCCTGCCCCTAACAGGCCAACCCCTCACTTACATGCACTTACGTGTAAAATTCTTCAGCAGGGGACGTGGAATGGAGGGTCCAGGTGATGTTGTCCTCAGAGAAGTAATTGGTGCAGTTGCCAGTGTTCCAGGAGTTCTTGCAGCTGGTCCAGGGCAGCTGGTCCGTGAAGGAGGAGATGAGGTAGTAGAGCGCCCAGGCCATGATGGTGTTGTAGTAGGAGGCGATGTAGAAGGCAATGATGCAGATGGCGTAGCCAATCCCTGGGCAGGGGGAGACGGGAGAGAGAGGCCAGGCTTAAGGGTGGCCCGAGGACAAAAGGCTGACACGGCACCGAACAGGAGAGGCCCGCAGCCCAGCAGAGGGGGACAGGGCGGTGCTGCCCTCCATTCCGTTCCAAGGACTCCAGGCCGCAGCAGGGAAAGTGGCCTGCAGGGAGTCACTCGTATGCATTAGCAAGGTAACATGTTTTAGAAAATGTGTACATGTCCTGTTAATGCTTTAAAATGTTTACATTTGTTTACTTCTAATTGCCATTTATTCTGTTTCTCCTTAACAATTGCATGCTCAAGCCAGGGATGCCTCAGGCCTGACTGATTCCAGAAGAAGGCCCCCAGCTCCCACCCACTGATGGAAATTGCTTCAGTTACCTTTGAAAATCGGGCAGATTTTCCTCCATATGGAAATGCATCCGTTTCGGTGGTACTGTCCCAGCGCGAGCTCCATGTAAAATAGCGGGATGCCCCCGAAAACGGCCATGATGGTGTAGGGGAGGAGGAATGCCCCTGAGGCAGATGAAAGACAATTTAACTCCCTGCCCACATCTGTCCTGGGATAGCCCAACCGATCTGCGACCCCGAGAATCACAGTCACGGCATGATTTGAGTGTCCCGGAGCCACCCTAGGCTGAGTGGCTTTACGCTGTGTTCCCCTGGTCTTAGTGCTTTGCCAGAGGCAGTTGTAGGGGGAGCACCATGACTAAAATGAAGTTTCAGAGGAGGCCAAGAGAGCAATTGGGAAGAAAGCCATTGGGAGTCAACAGACAGGCAGGACCACGGCCACTCCGACTGTCTGGAGAACCCTGGGCCACTTCCCCTCTCGGAGCCCCAATTTCCTCCCTATAAAAGAACACAGTTGAGGAGAGCTGAGTTTCCCAAATGTAGCCACGCCTCATAATCACCTAGATTCCTGGGTCTACCCCAGACCTCCTGAAGCCAAATCTCCAAGCACGGGTACAACACAAGAATTGTGTTCAAGCTCCGTAGGTAATTCTGATGGAACCAGTACCTGGGACCCTTGGAATAGATCACCTGTGACAGTGTGTAGCAACAGCTGCCACCATCTGTGAGTCACTGAATCAGTACCTTTGTTCATCAGTATTATCTACGGCTCCAGACATATGATTATTGATATTTGGCTACACTTCTATAATTCCACTGAGCCAGAATGCTCCTTGACAGGCCCCGTTTGCAGGAGTGGCTGGACAGGGTACTTTTTCACAGAATAAGAAAGCAAGAGCTACTACCTAACTGGAGATGCTGGTGTCTACTGGATCTTGTGGCTGAGGCTGAATTTAAGAATACCAAGTTGGGGGCCAGGAGTGGTGGCTCACACCTGTAATCCCAGCACTTTGGGAGGCTGAGGTAGGTGGATCACCTGAGGTCGGGAGTTCGAGACCAGCCTGACCAACATGAAGAACCCTTGTCTCTACCAAAAATATAAAATTAGCTGGGCATGGTGGCAGGCGCCTGTGGTCCCAGCTACTCAGGAGGCTGAGGTAGGAGAATCACTTTAACTCGGGAGGCGGAGGTTGCGGTGAGCTGAGATCGTGCCATTGCACTCCAGCCTGGGCAACAAGAGCAACATTCCGTCTCTCAATAAATAAATAATAAAAAAATAAAAATGCCGAAAGGGTGGGTCAGCTGTGATTTTCCCTGATAACTTTCCCTGCTGTAAAATACTCTGAACCCAGAAACCTGAGGTCTGTGCAAGTCAGAAAGGTCCACATAATTTACAATCACACTAGGTAAATCCGGCTTGAGAATAAAAACCACGTGTTCTTGTGGTGGCCTTCCTCCAAAGGGTTTGCTTGATCGGCTTTATGCTGGGGAATGAGTGTAGCAGAAACGTCACCAGTGACCCAGCCCCTTACATAATGCTCAGGCTAAAGGTGAGCCCTCTGGAGCAGGAGATAAGGTGATTATGACTTTCGCTCCTCCTCGGCAGGAAGCGCGGAGCTTCCTGGGGGCCTCTGGTACTACTTTTGCAGCTGCATGGACAGAAATGCTTACGAAAGACAGCAAATCCAAGCCACTCTGTGTTAGGTCAGGGGGGAAGAGGGGGACACAAATGGATGATCCCCGAACCTCTTTTAGCTGCCCTCCCAAATCTGTCGTCAGAGCTCCCATCAAAATCAAGATTGACTCACTGCACCCCCACTTCTTGTTATCTTCCTGTGCTGATAACCAGTCCAAGTGAGAGGCCCCAACCCACTCACTTTCCCCACTGCTCTGCTCCCCACAATTGGCTACTATTTTTGATAATCTACAAATTAACTACTTGAGAGGCTTTAGGGGTAGAAGGAACAAGACAGGGCCTCTGGCCTCAAAAATCTAACCTCCAAGGAGGAGATAGGAGGGACAGCCATGCCTGGTTTGAGGTTGGCTTTTAATGTCATGCTGTGAATCTAATCCGGCTTTAGATTCTGCCCAGCCTGGTTTAAGACTCTGGGCCTACATTGATGCCCTTCTCTGACCTCACACAGGTTTAAAGGTCCAGAATCATCTGGGACTCTGAAGCCGCCTCCAAATTTTCCCTTACACAAGCCTACCCTTCTGCACTCTCTTCCCAGCAGAACCTACCAGCAGGAGTGAAGGAACTTAGCACAAGGCTGACAGCCATTCCCTCACTTCTGGCCTGGAGAATGCAGGATGAGGAGGAGACCCTTCAATAAATGGAGTTAACGATGTGGAGGTCTGTGAGGTCAGGCTTGGGAGGGCTTCACCCAGCTTCACAACCTGGAGAGCCTCAGACACGCTGCCTTCAGCATTTGGCTTACTGGAGATTTGACTTTTCTTTTCTTTTGTTTTCTTGAGACAAAGTCTCACTCTGTCGCCCAGGCTGGAGTACAGTGACGCGATCTTGGCTCACTGCAACATTTGCCCACCGGGTTCAAGTGATTCTCCTACCTATGCCCCCCGAGGAGCTGGGATTACAGGTGGCCCACCTCACCCAGCTGATTTTTGTAATTTTTAGTAGAGACAGGGATTCACCATGTTGGCCAGGCTGCACTTGAACTCCTGACCTTGTGATGTACCCGCCTTGGTCTTCCAAAGTGCTAGGATTACAGGCATGAGCCACCGCGCACAGCCTTGACTTTTCTTTTTTTCTTTTTTTTTTTTTTTTTGAGACAGAGTTTCGCTCTGTCACCCTAGATGGAGTGCAGCGGTGCAATCTCGGCTCACTGCAACTACCACCTCCCGGGTTCAAGCGATTCTCCTGCCTCAGCCTCCCAAGTAGCTGGGACTATAAGCACCCGCCACCACACCCAGCTAATTTTTATATTTTTAGTAGAGACGGGGCTTTGCCATGTTGGCCAGGCTGGTCTCAAACTCCTGACCTCAGGCGATCTGCCCGCCTCAGCTTCCCAAAGTGCTGGGATTACAGGCGTGAGCCACTGTGCCCAACAAGATTTGACTTTTCAACCAGCTTGTAATCTAAGCCATCATGTTCCCAGACTTACACCAATGAAGACCAAAAAGACATACTCTGTCTTCTAGCCTCTCAAGAGGACCTACCCCCCACCCCGGGTCACAGCCTCTACTCACAGCCCATGATACTGACCCCCTCCATTCTGGTAACATATGTAGGGGAAGCGCCAGACGTTGCCCAGGTCCACAGCATAGCCAATGACTGAGAGGAGGAAATCCACCTTCTTGCCCCAGGTCTCCCGTTCCCCTTGATGAAGCTCAGCCACTAGGGTGGTGGCGGCCGCCTGGATAGGGTGCCTCGTGTCGTCTCCCGCACCAGGGCTTGGAACCGCTGAGTATCCATTAGATATTTGCCCAGATTCCAATTTGTCCCCTGGGGTGGGGACACCCTTCTGCAGAACTCCGTTTTCCTGACAATCTTCTCCATCCTTACATGCTGATAGCTGTTTCTGAGAGTTTAAGGGCGTGGTCTCCATCCTGCTGGTTAGTAAATGACACCAATGCCCATCTGCCAAGGATCCCCCTGAACTCTGGGTGCGTGGATATGTGGATCACCTCTGAGCTTCCTGTTGTCGGGACTGATGGCTCTGTCAGAAAGACACACAGAGGAAGGAGAATACGATTAGACATTTTACTAATCGTTGGTATTAACTCATTGTACATCTTAAACTACATTAGTTAAGGGGATTCCAAATGCACCTGTTAAATGTGAAACGTCCTATTTGTGACATGACAGTCCATGAAATCAACTAAATTTCTCAACCTATACAGGGCATCAAATTGCAATCAAGTAATCTGAAAAGGAAACAACAAAACCAACACAAACAGATAGCAAGTCACCCAGGTTTTACAGAGGCCGGACCGCAGAGCAAAACACTTGCTTCCCTGGGAGCCACTGGAATCTCACCCCGTGGTTTTCTAGCAGCTCTGAAGAACGTGAGAGGGGCTCCAAAGCGTCACAGAGCCCCCTTCACTTGGATGCCATGTTGGAGAAACAATGACAAGCAAAGGCATTTCTGCCCTTCAGTAGGCAGGAGAGTCCTCGCCATCATTTAAGCTGCACACCCAAAGTTACATTTTATGTCAACTACAGATATGATTTTATTTCATCTTTTTCTTGCTTACCTACAGGAGACAGATATGATTTTATTATTTTTATTTTTTTTTTTTTTTTGAGTCGGAGTTTCGCTCTTGTTACCCAGGCTGGAGTGCAATGGCGCAACCTCGGCTCACCGCAACCTCCGCCTCCTGGGTTCAGGCAATTCTCCTGCCTCA
>NW_016107455.1:1849887-1851691 GCF_001604975.1 Cebus imitator
GGTTCAGGCAATTCTCCTGCCTCAGCCTCCTGAGTAGCTGGGATTACAGGCACGCGCCACCATGCCCAGCTAATTTTTTATATTTTTAGTAGAGACGGGGTTTCACCATTTTGACCAGGATGGTCTCGATCTCTTGACCTCGTGATCCACCCACCTCGGCCTCCCAAAGTGCTGGGATTACAGGCGTGAGCCACCGCGCCCGGCCACGAGACAGATATGATTTTAAAAGGAAAAAAAGCAAAGGACAAACGTAAAAAGACCACCCTTTGTGGGGCACCCCAGCTCCTTAGCTACAGACTCTGTCACTCATCCTTTAGCACCTGGGAAGGCTGGGGCAGATTTGAGCTGCCTCCGGCTGTGTCCAGACTGTCTGCACATGGCCTTTCTACATTCCCATTATGCATCTGCAAATCTGACCAGGCCTTAAACGGCACTGCTGCTCACCATTCGTTCTTGCCACTTGCCAGCAACTCCTGTGGCTAAGACCCTTGTTATTCTGCAAAGCGGGCAAGCAAGGTTGCCTTGCCTCCAGGAGACCCAGGGAGAAGAGCATGCAGGTTACAGATGCCGGGGTGGCAGATGTCGCCGTCCCCACGCACCTCCATCAGGAGGGCCCGGCCGGGGCTGCTGTGCCTTCATTTCACCGCCGTGGCCTGGGCGCAGGAAAGTCAACTCAGCTCTGGATTGAGGTCTGAGTCGTCAAACGTGGGGTAGAAATTTGAGCCCTTTTGGACTTTAAACCTATGGCCTGTTATAAAGTTGTAAGCAGAGAAGACTGTTAACTGTTCACTCTGTTTCTTCTGGGCCTGAGCTTTTCAAACTGTTGAAACAGTTTGGGAGTTGAAATATGTTTCTGCCTAGCTGAGAAGACATTGGATCCTTCTAGGAAAGGACAGCCAGGGAGGGACTGCTTATAACTGCACTGATCTGGGGCTAACCTTCCAACAGTTAAGAGGATGGCTAGGAACTGGCTAATAGAAATGGCACAAGGATGTCTCCTACCTATTTAGGGTTTTCGGTGACTGCAACTGAACTACCTACACATGTGAAGTAGACAAAAACATGGTATGTGAAAAATCAGGACACAAAATAGTAGCTTCATGCTGATGACTACGTCTCTAAATATAAGCAGGATTAGACATGAACACCAGGGACTTTCAGTCACTAGGGTTTTATGCTTGCTGCATTTTTTCTGTAAAGTGGAAAATAAAAATTTTAAAGGGATTGATTGTTGCCAAAAATACCTACAGTGACAAGAGAGAAATCAGCTCCGTGTAGTTAGAGGGTTTGTGTATAAGGGTAGGTAGATGTCATGGGCTGTCCCCCACTGTTTGGGCCCCATGCCACCCACCCCACGCTCAAAGGTGCAGACACCCCTCAGGAGGATGTGTATTTCTCACAAGAGCGACCTCCAGAACCTCATCCTGCTCACCATTTATGCTGCTGTCCGGCCTTGGCCTCCCCATGCTTCCCCCTGCCTTGGGCCCCCATAGTAGGCTTGATAGACTTTTAAAATAACCACACATCCTCTTATCCACCATAGTAACCATTTACCAGGCCAGGGATATTATTATTATTTTATTACATGATGAGATGTCAACATATTTAAATATTCAGCTAAATTGAACTTGAACTTGGTGGTCTCTGGTGGTGGTATTTAAGAAGGCCTCTGTACTTCCCTCTGGCCTATATCAATGACATGTTTTTTACATTAAATGTTGGCAAACTTGAAGGCCAAATGGCAGGGATGAAGAGCTTTTCCATGTGTGGCCAGAGGGCGCCGAGCTCACAGAGCTGCTCTTCC
>NW_016107455.1:1851730-1856047 GCF_001604975.1 Cebus imitator
TTTGTGACAGGGTCTTGCTCTGTCTCCCAGCCTGGAGGGCAGTGGCACAATTTTGGCTCACTGCAACCTCCGCCTTCCGGATTCAAGCGATTCTTGTGCCTCTGAGTAGCTGGGACTACAGGCGTGCTCCACCACGCCCAGCTAATTTTTATATTTTCAGTAGACACGGGGTTTCACTGTGTTGGCCAGGCTGGTCTTGAACTCCTGACCTCATGTGATCCACCTGCCTCAGCCTCCCAAAGTGCTGGGATTACACGTATGAGCCACCGAGCCCAGCCTGACTCCACAATTTTCTGCAAGAACCTCTTCTATTTTCAGTACTGCCACTTTCCTCATTTAAATAGAAGCTCCAGTTGCATCACCTAACCTTTCCCTGGCCTCTCTGCCCACGCCCAGAGGGTCTACAGCAGGGAACCAGTCCCTCAGAAGCAATACTTTGGGGAGAAGAAACACTTAGCTTCAGCAGTGAGCAGTTACCCCCCTGCCTCAGGGGCCAAGTGATTCGTTCTGGATTTCATTTACTTTCTCCCTTGAGGCATCCTGCAGAGAGGGTGGAAAATGTGTGCGGGTAGGTAGATTTTTGGGGGGCAATGTGTGTTCTCTGGAGTCCTCAGGGGTTCAGCCCCAAAGGCATCCAATCATGAATTCCTGGCAACTATGGCGAGCAGCTCCTGGAAGAATAATACACTGTTTCTATTTGTGTTCTGGGCCATTACAGAGATCTTGTTTCTGGAAATATCCTCTAGTTCTTTTTAATTTTTTTAGCTTATAAATTTTATATCAACAGGCTGAAATGGCCCCAGTGCGAGAAAACCCAGAGAATCCCTCAGGCAACTCATGACCCGGCTGCCTCTCCCCAGAGACTGTCTCCCTCTGTCCAGCTGTGCTTTCTGGGGTTCTCCTACTGAGCCCCCACCCCTCATAATAGAATCTGGGGTGCAAACAGAAAGTTACAGCCACTCAAGCTACCAAAAGACAGGAGACGCACGTCTCCTTTCCTTAGCCCACTCCGCTGCCTCTGTCAGGTAGAGGAAAACTCCTCCTGGTGACTAATCGGGTCTGCCGGGAGCAGGCGCCAAGTGCCTGGGGCCCTTTCTGCCTTCAAGCTCCTGCCTGTGGAGCCCCAGACTCTCTTCCCAGCTTTCTGATTCTGCAGAGCCCTGGCTGGCTTTCTCTACCGAGACTTGGACGTAACATAACAATGGCTGAAAACAAGCTGGCCCAAGAATAGACAAGTGTGAGTTGTTAAGAAGGCTGGTTTCTGAGAATGCCCTCTTCTAAGCTTTCTTCTTTAAAAGATATTTTTATCCTGCTGGGTGGAAAAATTGCAAAGGAGGTCAATATTACAGCTGTGACCTTCTCCAGGCAGCCTTTGAGTTTCCCCATGGCCAGAAAAAGCCCCGGAAGGAAACCTTCCTTTGCACCTTGGATGCGTGCTGTTGTTCCAGGCTGAGGCGGTGACAGGCTGAGGGTGGTGCCATGGACCCCATCTCTGCTGTGGGATGACAGCTCGTCCCCCCAGGTCTCTGCACATGAGGGGTGCGGTTGACCAGCCAATGGCTGTGGTTGACTTTCTCTTCACTCTCCCGGAGCTAATTCACTCCATTCCCCTAATCCCTGACCCTAAGTGAAAAAGGGCTGTTTCTATTTAAACTTCTCCTAATCAAATTGCCAATCCTCTTTCCACACCCTCTGTCTCTATAACCAGGAGCAACCCGTACCTGGCCAAGCATGTAATTAATGATGATTAGTCACAAAGATCCAGCCCTTTGGCGATAGCTGTGATTCTTCATCTACTTGTTGTCCATCAGTGCATTCTAAGCAGAAAGGCATTACAGAACTTTGACTTTGTGCATCAAGATCAAAGTGAGTTCATTTCTCAGGAAACTCAATTTTCTTTTTCAAAACAAACAAAAACAAATGAATTGTGGGTTTAACGCAGAGATAGAGTTAATTACAGGTCATATAGCCAACTGGCAGTTCATAGTCTCTATTCAGAAGGAGGCTGAAGTTCCCAAGGCATCTACCAGGAGTGATGGGAATTACTGAACGCTGGCGCCACCCAAAGCAGTAAACATGGAATCTGGCCCTCTCCATGGAGAACGCTCCTTCAGCAAAGACATGCTGTTGGGCCACACATGCTAGTCTCCTCAGAAACAAGGCAGGCAGGCCAGGTGACTCACACCTATAATACCAGCACTTTGGGAAGCTGAGGCGGGCAGATCACCTGAGGTTAGGAGTTTGAGACCAGCCTGGCCAACATGGTGAAACATCGTCTCTACTAAAAATGTAAAAATCAGCTGGGTGTGATGACGCATGCCTGAAATTCCAGCGACTCGGGAGGCTGAGGCAGGAGAATTGCTTGAACCCAGGAGGTGAAGGTGGCAGTGAGCCAAGATTGAGCCACTGCACTCCAGCCTGGGCGACAAGGGGGAAACTCTGTCTCAAAATAAATAAATAAATACAAAGATTAGCTGGGCGTGGTGGTGCCTGTCTGTCATCCCAGCTACTCAGAAGGATGATGCACGAGAATCGCCTAAACCCAGGAGGCAGAGGTTGCAGTGAGCGGAACTGCACTCCAGCCTGGTCTACGGAGTAAGACTCTGTCTCAAAAAAGAAAAGAAAGAAAGAAACAAGGTGAACACAGTCCTGCCTGCATGGAGTCCACAGGCCAAACCCAAAATCTGAAAAGGAAGACCAACTGCTGCTAGGAAAAACACGATGCTTCTGGAGACGCGGTAACAGAGGCTGCCGCTGGCGAGCAGAGACGGCTCACAAGTTTTGCACCACAGCTGCCCCCAGGCTTTACGTCTTTTGCTGCTGTTGTGCAGTTTCTGTCACAAGACCTTGGCTGTGGGCTGATCCTTCCTTGCAGGCTCCACAGTGTAAAATGGGAGCTCACATTTACATCTGCTGAAGGCACTGCTGTGTTCTCAGAGTGTGCAGGGTCATGGGGGCACAGGTCAGAAGCCATGGGCACTTCTGGCTTGCCTTTCCAATGAAGTCAAGAGATTTCATGATGGAAATGAAGAGGGTAGAGAAAATCTGCTTGTTTTTTGGACAAAAAGGGTAGAAATGAACTCCACCATCACAGCCATCTCCTTATCCAAAGGATTCCTTGTATGAGAGTCAGACATTTTAGTTGGGTTTTTTGTTTTGTTTTATTTTGTTTTTAAAGAGGCAGGGTCTTTCTCTGTCATCCAGGCTGGAATGCAGTGGCACGATCAGAGCTCTCTGGAGCCTCAACCTCCTGGGCTCAAGGGATCCTCCCACCTCAGCCTCCCAAGTAGCTGAGATTACAGGCGTGTGCCACCACATGCAGCTAATTTTTTGCATTTTTTGCAGAGACAGGGTTTCACCATGTTGCCCCGGCTGGACTTGAGCTCCTGGCCTACAAGTGATCCTCCTGCCTCGGCCTCCCAAAGTGCTGGGATTACAGGCATGATCCACTGCACCCGGCCTGGTTTAAGTTTTTGGAGAGGAATTCCAGAACGTTCCCTGCCTGGGAGAGGATAGCCCTGGGCTTCTCTCTATACAGAGTATAAAATCTAGAGGATTTGCCCCTTGTGATGGAGTTAAGATCCCCCCCAGAGGCTGGCCAAAAGGACACTGAATCATTTATTTTGACTTTACTAGAAGGAAATGAATTTGGCATAGACAGACATGAACAGCCCTCCCCCAATGAACATAAACAGCCAAGCCCAGACTAACTTCTTTCCAGAGTCATCCTTCAACAGGTCCTGTGTTCACAACCCATAGCTCTCCTTTCTGCCTCAGATCTGCACTGGAATCCCCGATCCACCACCGACTGGCTGTGTGACTTTGAGTAGGTCACTTAACCTCTCTTAGCGTCCATTTCCCTTTGTGTAAAAGCAGAGTGTGAAAATCACTGCTTCCTGAAGGCTGTCGTGGGAATTAAAGTATGAGAAATGCTTAACTCAGTGTCTAGCCTGGGGAAAGCATCAGTAAACAGCAGTGAGTTATGTCACTAGCGCCTCCACACATCGCAGCCCATTCTGCCTTTCTACTTCACATTCTAGTCAGGGAAACAGAGGCCCACAAAACTCAGGACCGAAGTGATCTGTGGCTCCTGGCACAGGCCTCACTAGGTCATGGTTGGTCCTCTCAATCAGTGGCTTGGGGTCACCTGGGAAACAGACACGTGGGATGCTGTCCCAGAGATTCTAATTCAAGAGATCCACGTGGCTGCTCAGGGATCTGCATTTTCTTTTTTTTTTTGAGACGGAGTTTCGCTCTTGTTACCCAGGCTGGAGTGCAATGGCGCGATCTCGGCTCACCGCAACCTCCGCCTCCTGG
>NW_016107455.1:1856102-1857706 GCF_001604975.1 Cebus imitator
TGTTGACCAGAATGGTCTCGATCTCTTGACCTCGTGATCCACCCGCCTCGGCCTCCCAAAGTGCTGGGATTACAGGCTTGAGCCACCGCGCCCGGCCTGGGATCTGCATTTTCAACAAGCACCACAGGTTACTCAGGGGCCAGCAGGCACCGACAGTGCCATGTGCAACCCCACCCTGTACCTTCCCTTCCTCTAATCATCCTGCACCCTCCACGGCTGGCATAAGCTTCTATCCGCCTCCTCTCACCACCCCAGCCCAAGATTTGCTCTTTCTACTCAATCCTCATTTGTCACTCACCATTGATTACCAGGCATCCTTAGTTATCCTTTTTTTTTTTTTTTTTTTGAGATGGAGTCTCGCTCTGTAGCCCAGGCTGGAGTGCAGTAGCGCCATCTCGGCTTACTGCAATCTCCGCCTTCTGGTCCCAGTTCAAGCAATTCTCCTACCTCAGCCTCCCAAATAGCTGGGATTACAGGCACAAGCCACCATGCCCAGCTAATTTTTTTATTTTTCAGTAGAGACGGGATTTCACCATGTTGGCCAGTCTGGTCTTGAACTCTGGACCTCGTGATCCGCCCGCCTCGGCCTCCCAAAGTGCTGGGATTCCAGGCTTGAGCCACCGTGCCCGGCCAGTTATCTTTTTATGTACATTTGCTTCATGTGCCCCTGGAAGCAGGGCCATGGCTACATGTCCCCGTGTCCAGATACTTGCAGACTGGGCCAGGCGTGGTGGCTCACACCTGTAATCCCAGCACTTTGGGAGGCCAAAGCAGGCAGATCACGAAGTCAGGAGTTCGAGACCAGCCTGACCAACATGGTGAAACCCCGTCTCTACTAAAAATACAAAAATTAGCTGGATGTGGTGGCGTGCGCCTGTAATCCCAGCTATTCGGGAGGCTGAGGCAAGAGAATCGCTTGAACCTGGGAGGCGGAGGTTGTGGTGAGCCAAGAGCACACCATTGCGCTCCAGCCTCAGCAACAGAGTGAGACTCTGTCTCAGAAAAGAAAAAAAGAAAAAAAAAAATACTTGCAGACTGGAGCATGCCCTATACAGCTGTGAGCACGCAGGGCTGGTTTCAGCTCTCCTGGGTGAGCAAGGGTGCCAACAGATATGAGCCCCATGTGAGGTCCTGCTCTTTCTCTCCTCCCTGGAGTTAAGTCAAATGGGATCAGGGTCCTATTCTAAAGGGCCCTGCCCCTCCCTGCCACACCCATTGTGAAGATGGGCTGTGCACCTTGGGGGCAGAGAAGGAGGGCTGCCTTAACAATTATTTTCATGGACTATGGACTGGAAGAGACTGACGTGCGGAGGATTACAGAGCCCAGGTTGGGCTTTCAGACTTTGAGACAAGTACCAGCAGGCACGGCCGTCAGTGGCCTGGGCTCCAGTGTTCATCTGTGAGCTGGTGGTTTGGAACTTGGCATATATTTCCTACCCACAGAAATAAATGTGATAAACGAAAACTTCTGAAATGAAAGCTGTCGCACACAGTGTTAAGCGCTACCCGACAGCGTGGGGTTGGGGAGGAGGTTCACAATGAGACTGATCTGAATTTCTTTATTTTACTCTTCTTTTTGGTTCTTTTTTTTTTTTTTTTTTTTT
>NW_016107455.1:1857896-1884485 GCF_001604975.1 Cebus imitator
GGGTTTCACCATGTTGACCAGAATGGTCTCGGTCTCTTGACCTCGTGATCCACCCCCCTCAGCCTCCCAAAGTGCTGGGATTACAGGATTGAGCCACTGCGCCCGGCTCTTTTTGGTTCTTAAGGAAAACTAAATTTAAGGAAAGAAAACACTTATAAGTGGGAGCTAAATCTTGGGTTCACACAGACATAAAGATAGGAACAATAAACAGTGAAGACTCCAAAGGAGGACAGGGGAGGGCTGAAAACTTCCTATTGGGCTCTATGTTCACTATCCGGGTGAAGGAATCAATAGAAGACCAAACCTCAGTGTCCCACAATATATCCTGTAATAAACCTGCACATATACCCCCAACTTTAAAATAAAAATAACAGTAAAAAAACAATAAAGTAAATACAAAAAAAAAAAAGAAGAACAAGGAACAGGGAGATTCTTGAACAGATTACACGGAGGTGTTTTTTAGGCACTTTTAAAGTCTTTAGCTTTGTTTGTTTGTTGTTCAATTTTAAAATATATAGTAGAGACGAGGTCTCGCTATGTTGCCCAGGCTGGTCTTGAACTCCTGGACTCGAGAAATCTTCCTGCCTCAGCCTCCCAAAGTGCTGGGATTACAGGCATGAGCCACTGTGCCAGGCCCAAGTTCTTTAGAAGTTGATGACATGAATTGCTTGTGACACTTAATTTCACAACTTACAACTTTTTGCAGAAAACAAAACTGCTTTTACTTTGTTACCGTAGTGTATCTAAATCTGGACAAGTCTGGGAAAGAGACTAGTCCAGATTTAGATACACTACGGTAACAAAGTAAAGACTCGAGAAACTCAAAGCAGGTGATGTGTTAGATTCAGCAGGATTAGGACAGTCACATCTTCTAAACACTCCTTTACTGTTGCAATCAATGCAAATTGTGCAATAAATAGAAATCAAGATAAAACACGAGAACATGTCCAAACACAGCTTTTCTTTTTCCTTTATACACGTATATTACTAAGATTACCTTTGTGTAAAGCAGACATGATTGGGCCCACAGAGGGACCCAAGACAGGGAGAAGTGGGAAAAACAGCAAACAGCCCCAGGGACAGGGTGCTATGGAGTATGGGTGGATTTACCTGTGGCAGCTGGGCAAGGTGGATGAGGGAAGTGGGGAGAAAGGGGTCTGAAGTGAAACGACAAGATAAAATGGGAGTGGAGAAGGGAAGCGAGAGGGGGAACTGGCCATTTCTCTGGCTGGGGCATGGAGGGGGAGAAGGAGAGGCAAGGTCAGCTGAGGTGAGGCTGCTGGAGGAGGGGGAGCATCCAGGTGGAAAGGGAGGTTCAGAGGCCACCACCTGCGAACCCCTCTTCAGCCACAAGGTTTTTGCAGTTTGGGTGTTGCTGATCAAAGGTGCCTATACTCTTTGATTAAAAATTTCTGAGATGTGCTTTACCATGAGTCACACAGTTGGGGACATTCGTGAAAAATCAGTTCATCCTTACACATCATTGTACCAATCTAGTTCTCAGATATGCACGGAGATGAGAGCAAGAAAAACTTTCTGACTTGAGGAGTTTACAGTCTCACAAGGTAACCCTGTAAGCTAAAAAGGACATCCTGAGACAGCGGGGGAAACTGGAATATGAGCTGTAGATGTGATAATGGTATTGTATCCATGTTCAACTTCCCCAGGGTGAAAATGGGGCTGCGGTTATGTACAAGAAGGTCCTTGTTTGTTGGAAATGTATGTTGAAGTATTTAAGGAAGAAGTATCTGGAAGTCTGCAAACTCTCAAAGGTTCAACTATACATATATGAATATATATGTATGGGATAATTATATTAATGATCTTATATGTTATATATATATTATATATACACTGCATATACAAAATTAGATAAATGCATAATTAGAGTGGCTTTGTACACAAATTGGCAAAATGTTAACTGGTGAAAATGGACCACATCTCTGATTTTTCAGTTGAAATTTTTCAAAAGAAAAAGTAATTCTACCAGGCGCGGTGGCTCAAGCCTGTAATCCCAGCACTTTGGGAGGCCGAGGTGGGTGGATCACAAGGTCAAGAGATCGAGACCATCCTGGTCAACATGGTGAAACCCCGTCTCTACTAAAAATACAAAACATTAGCTGGGCATGGTGGCGCGTGCCTATAATCCCAGCTACTCAGGAGGCTGAGGCAGGAGAATTGCCTGAACCCAGGAGGCAGAGGTTGCGGTGAGCCGAGATCGCGCCATTGCACTCCAACCTGGGTAACAAGAGCAAAACTCCGTTACAAAAAAAGAAAAGAAAAAAGAAAAAGTAATTCTAGCCCTCAGCCAGAGCTAGGAAACTTCCAGTCAGCCAAAGCTCCCTGCTGGCCAGAAGAGCCTCTCTCCCCTCTCCCCTCCAGGCTCCTCCCTCCCTGTTCCTTGGGCCAGCTCCTCTCCTCTGAAACAAAGGAAAGGTCCAGCTAATTGGATTTGCCTTTTAAAGACGACATGCTGGTCAGCCACGGTGGCTCCAGCCTGTAATCCCAGCACTTTGGGAGGCTGAGGCAGGTGGATCATGAGGTCAGAAGTTCGAGACCAGCCTGGCCAACACAGTGAAATCCCATCTCTACTAAAAATACAAAAATTAGCTAGGCGTGGTGGCGCATGCCTGTAATCCCAGCTACTTGGGAGGCTGAGGCAGGAGAATTGCTTGAACCCGGGAGGTGGAGGTTGCAGTGAGCCGAGATGGTGCCACTGCATCCACTCCTGCCTGGGCAACAGAGCCAGACTCCATTTCAAAAAAACAAACAAAAAAAAGACGACGTGCCCACCATTAGGGAGAGAGGAGAAGAGAGAAAAGTACAAGAGACTCACGTTCTAGGCCTGGCTTTGTCCTCATGACCTGTGGGTGAGCTCAAGCCAGCCACGCACAGAGCTGAGGACCCCTCCCTGGTCCTTCCGGGTCTCCCTCTCTCTAACTCTTGGCCCCTTAGTTAGAATAAAAAGTTCCCTTAGAGAAAACAAATCAGCTTATTTTATTCAACAGTTCAGTAAGAAAGGAAATGAAATGCTCTTTTTTTCTGGGATACACACAGAAAGATCACACCGAAACCCAAGACAGCAAAGGCCCACGCGCTTGCCCCTCCCGGCCTCCCACCGGCTGCTCACCCATCCTGGGGCTCTGGGCTCTCCCGAAGCACACAACAGGCTTGCTGTGTCCCCATCTTGGCTGAGAAGCACTTGCCAGATCACCTGGCCTGGTCACAACCTCCCCTGTCACCTCTACTCTCCCTACCTCAAAGAATGCCCTGAAGAACTGGACCTCACCATCCCAGGAGACCCAGCACTGCGCTGTCACCGTCAGAGCCTGAAGGCCCTGGGACATTGCCTCTGTGTCTCACATCACTGGGGCGTGTCTCTCCTTTTGCAGTCCAGGGCTTCTGGGGTTAATGGAGGTCCATCCAGTCCTGGGTGCTAAAGAGCCTGGGGTTTAAATCCCATTAACAAATCCCCTTGCTTCAGGGTTGGGATGGAAGCAGGGAGCTGCTGCCAGGTTCCACGGGGGCCAAAGGAAAGAAGAAATAATAACAAGGCAGTCAGACCGCCTTACACCCGCTTTATCACTGCTCATTTTGTCACCTCATTAGACACAGGGCTGGGAAAACACTCGCTCCCATTTAAAAGCGCGTTGTTGACATTCAATGAACGGGCATTCATCTTCCCAGTCACCCAGAGCGACCAAAAGTCAGGCTGTAGGAAACAGCTCCTGCAGAGACGGTGCCACAGAACAACATTTCTGAACGTGGACCAAAGTCAGCATGGTGAGCTCCACCTGGAAATTCGGGGGCTGTGTTGGCCGACGGTGGAGCCGTGCTCACCCTAGAAGAGCAATTTGCCTCTCTGCTCAGGGAAGATCATTGATGCCAGGTTTCCGTGACAGGCTAGCTTCATCTGTTTTCCACCTGGGTCCCTCCTAGAAAGATGGCAGTTTTCCTTCCTTGGAGTGTCATTTGCCCAGGTAAGCCCAGAAACGAAGCCCCTGTAAGAGCAGGGAAGTCTGCCTCCCTTGCCCCAAGTGCGGAGAAACAGGCGCTTTTATGAGATGTTTTGCTTCATGCCCAGATCTGCTCCATGGAACACCACAAACCTCAGGGGAGTAGAGGCGGCTGTCCGTAGCCCAGGGACTGGACAGGGAAATCGGTGCAGCCCAAATTTGGGCTGCCTGGGGGCCATTTCTACCGCACCACGCCCAGGGCATCTTGTAAAGAACATTTGGGCAGCTGGGGAGTGGGGTTATTGGGCCCCTGTTGGTTGGGTGGGGTTAATCTGCAGGCTTAATTTACATGTGTGCAAAGCTTCCAGAGTGTGCAAAGCCTCTGCCTTAGAGTAAAACCCGAGGGGACCCCCAGGAGACCCTGCTTTGAAGGCAATATCTGGGTAGAGAGTACCAGCTCTCAGGCGTTTTTGCACCATCATTTCAACTCCTGCTTTCTTAAAGCGGAGAGGTTAGGGTCACAGTTGCAGGGTGCATTGGAGGGGACGCGGACATCGTGTTAGGCAGGCCTCCCCACAGCCCCTTATTTAGAGCTGACGACCGTGAGGAGCTGACGTGTTATGGGAATAACTAAGGTATTAGGTTACCTTCTCAACAACAACCAAAAATGACTGTATAATTTTTGCTGTGGCTGTCTGGACATCTCTAGAAAAAGTCAAGTCATGACCATATCCTGTTGATTCATGAAGCCAAATTAAAATTAAGCTTCTTCAGGAAGCCCTGGCTTCTATGTTCTCTCCAGTCTTACCACTCATTCACAAGTAGGAAGGAGAGGCCCTGCCACATATTGGCTTAATTTCTGGAGTTACCTGTGTTTCTCTTTGGCAGGGGACATCCAGCGTGTCTGGGAAGCAAACCTGCTATAGGAAAGAGCCTGCTCCAGACTCCTACGCCCCCCTCCAGCCCAGCATCCCCATTCCTCAGGCACCTCACCCATTTGCAACACTCTTCAACATGCCTCTCCAAATTTCATCAAAATGCTCAGACGACTCTACACATTCCCCAAGAGGAATTTCTGAGATCTTTCGGATTCCATTAAAACATCAACATTATTCCCTCTACCCCACTCCTAGTATATATATTTCTTAAACAACGAGATTGAAAACAAATGGATTTGATTATCTGTGCTGGTGGTTACACCTCTGAAAAGTCTTAGATGGATCACCAGAATGTTGAGAGGACTTTTGATTAATTGTGAAGCAGTTTCAATCTGTTCTATAGTGGGAAAAGAAAGAAAAAGAAGAAAGAAGAAAGAAAGAAAGAAAGAAAGAAAGAAAGAAAGAAAGAAAGAGAGAGAGAGAGAGAGAGAGAGAAAGAAAGAAAGAAAGAAAGAAAAAGAAAGAAAGAAAGAAAGAAAGAAAGAAAGAAAGAAAGAAAGAAAGAAAGAAAGAAAGAAAAGAAAGAAAGAAGAAAGAAAAGAGAAAAACCCATGCCCCAAATGGCTTGCTCAGTTTGCACAAACCTAGTAAGAACCTGCCTCTCACCCATGCTGGAAAGGTCACCGCCACCCCAGAGTGTGAGGCAGGAAAACCCAAACCTTCGGATCTCAATGGCTTCACACAGAAGCAAATCACGGGACAGAGTCAAAGCTGTGTGCTCCCTGTGCTCCTAAAAACCCAACACTGACGCTGCCCACAGTTCTCTGTTTCATTAAACACAAGTCCCAATGTCGCCTTCTTAAGACAGTTTTCCTATGTCACTGAAAGCAAAACACATTAAATATTTGATCTCATCTTCCTATGATGAGAGTTAGCTAGCAGGCTCATAAATAATCCATTGACCTGGTTCACTTTTCTGGACAAAATTGATTGTAAAAATACATACACAAAGCCTTTGTAATGTCTGATTCAGAAATTCTACCCCTCTTCAAATTCTTTAGAGTCCCAAATGGAAAAGGAACAATTCAACATGGAAAAGCCCCAGTTCAAAAGAAAATTTGCTCCTTAGCCCAAGACCCAAATCCAGTCTTGAGCTCCAGAGAGTTTTTTTTTTGTTCAAAAATAAATCTGAATGTACACAATTTTCAAGCAAATGATGATTATACCATTCAACCACGTAGCACAGTCGCTGGAGTTGGAGTTTCACATAAATTCTGAATGGCCCGCGAGGTGTCTGAGCGCTCCTCTGCTCTGACAGTTAAGCCGCCCAAGCCACGGAGACTCAGCCCACTTAAGCGCCACTCTGATTTCTCTAGCTATCTGGGCATTTGTGTCAACCAGAGCCCTCCCTTTGCATAAAGCCACCAGCACTTGATGACAGCAAAGTAAAGATCAAACATAAACCATGGGTTGAAACGAAAGCAACTCCTCCCAAAGTACAGGACAGCATTTTGCTCAAGATCCTGTTTAAGGGGTCTTTCGCGGGTCCTCAAGAGGTTGCAAAGCCCCTGTAACAATAGACAAAGGACCCCCCACGCCCGCCTCCCAAGGCCCCCTCGTGCACTCCACGCTCCTCGTCCCTTCCACGCTCCTTGTCCCCCGCCCCACCCTGGCCCGTCCCCTTCAGCTCTGGTTCTTGCGGAGCGTGGAGGGCGCAGGGGTAGGATCCGGCGCCCACCGCTGGGACGCATGCCGGTCCTCGCCTCCTCGCCTCCTCGCCGGACCGTGGGGCGCAGCGGCTCTCTTTCCCTTTCCCAAGACAGGGAAGAAGTTCTGGAAGAAGCGTGGGTTCGAGGCGGAGAGGAAAAGCTGACCCACCTGCCGGACTGCCGGGCGGAGGCTGGTCCCGGGCTGGGGAGGTGGTCGGGCCTCGCGCCCTCGAGGCACCGGGAGGCGCTGGCTGTGCGGAGGGGCGCCGGCGCGGCTGTATTTGTACCCGCGGCCCCTCACATGGTCCGATCTCTAGATAGCCGCCGCCAAAGAGCTCTTGAAGAATTTTTGCGTCACTTTGAGGCGAATAAACTTAATGCTTCCCTGCGGCCGCGGCTCGGCGCTCCCGCTGGATGGGGGTGCGCTCGCCCGGGAGGGGCCGAGCTGCGGGGCGGGGTGCGCGCCCGATCCCAGCGCGGGGAGGGGAGGGACCCCCGATACCCACAAGCTCTCAGGGAGGAGCGGAGCGCGGAGCATTCGGAAGGGCAGGGCCAGTGAGGAATCCTGACTTTCCTGCTCTTTAACTTTGAGGGAAGGGGGAGGCTGTAAAAAGGGGCGGGTATGCTCCTCCCCTGCCGGCACCCCTCCTGGACCGCTTGTAGGGTTCTGCTTGTGGCGCTTCCTCCCAGCCATCTCTCTTGACCCCCGACACCTCCCCATCGTCCCCATCCCGAAACCTGCTCTCTTTTTCTTCCTGGGACGTAACAACACGTGGTACCCACGGGTTTCTCTGACTGCCCCGCTGGGATGTGAGCTCGGCGTAGAGGCCCTTGTCTAATTCCTCTCCGTCCCCAGAGCCTCACAATAAAGACTTACAGAATGAAGGAATGAAGAACTGGTTCTCATTTTTTAACCAGCTACATTTCAAAACAGCGTCAAAACAGAGCACAGTGCTTTGGGAGGCTGAGGTGAGAGGATCGCTTGAGCCCAGGAGTTCAAGACCAGCCTGGGCAACACAGGCTCTAGATTTTTAAAAAATCCTATCTCTAGATTTTTTTTTTGATTAGCCAGGTGTGGTTGCCTGCGCTGTAGTCCCAGCTACTACTCAGGAGGCTGAGGTGGGAGGATCAGCTGAGCCCAGGAGGTCGAGGTTGCAGTGAGCCATGGCACTCCAGCCTGAGTGACAGTTTGAATTATCTGAAAGGGCCCAAGAGGAGCCTACTGTTTTGAACCAAGTGCATGTTGTTTTGATACTTTTTTCAAAAAGTTTAAAAATTGATTTAATGTTAATATCCTTTTTGCTAAAATTACTTAAAACTTTTGAGCACATGCAGTACTTGCTTTGGGTTGTCCCTGAGGCAGAGAGGGCTCTACCTCTCCCCAAGAGGAGGCCAAGGGAAGTAGAAGACAGAAAGGAAAAAGCAATGACAAGTCTGCAGCTCCAGAGAAGCCACAGCCCCTTGTACTCAAAGGAACTGGCCCTTGAAAACTGTGCAGCCGGTTGGGCTGAGCATCTAGAGGGACGGAGCTGGACAACCATGGGCAGGCGAGGGCGGCTCCCAGCGGGAGGAGTCAGCACGGGATTCTGGTGCCACCTAGACTCCAGGGCGGGGACCGCAAGGTGGGCGGGAGGCTTGGAGCCCGGGATGCAGTGGGATACAGGGAGGGTGCGAGGGGCATGCTGGAGGGGTACGGGGGGGGGATGCCAAGGGTGCAGTGGGGATATGGGAGGGTGCAGGCGGATGTTGAGAGGGTGCAGGGGGATGCTGGGAGAGGTATAGGGGAGATTCTGGGGGTACAAGGGGAATGCTGGAGGGGGCAGAGGCGATGTCTAGGGGCAGGGGAGATGCTGGAGGGGTGCAGGGGGATGCTGGGAGGGGTTCTGGGGAGAGGGAGGATGCTGGGAGGGTGCAGGGGGGATGCTAGAAGGGGTGTAGGGGGAGGGGGATGCTGGGAGGGGCGCAGGGGGCATGCTGGGAGGGTGCAGCAGGGACGTTAGGAGGGTGCAGGGGGAATGCTGGGAGGGTGCAGGGCAGATGCTGGGAGGGTGCAGGGGTGATGCTGGGAGGGTGCAGGGGGGACGAAGGGAGGAGTTCAGGGGGGACGAAGGGAGGGTGCAGGGGGGACGAAGGGAGGAGTTCAGCGGGGACGTTAGAAGGGTGCAGGGGGGATGCTGGGAGGGTGCAGGGGGGACGAAGGGAGGAGTGCAGTGGGGACATTAGGAGGGTTACGTGCTGGCGTTCAGAGCAGCAATGCCTAGCGGGGGATCCCCAACAGACTTGGGAATTTCATTCTGGGGGCAGCGCCTGCATGGGGGCGAGGGCTCCTCCTTTCAGATGAACACAGTTGTCTGCTGCCTCCAATGTTCCACTTCTTAAATGAACATGTTTGTGCTATACAGGCAAAGGCAACAAAAAACGCAAGGTGCCCTTTCCAGGAGGGCAGAGGAGGGGAGCAGGGGCGCTGGGCAGAGGCGTCAAAGTGGAGGATGGCAGCTGGGGTGACTTCAGTGCTTGGCCACCAAGGCCCTTGTCTCCACCCGGTCTGTCCAGTGTGACTTCTTAACACTTCCTAACTGTGCAGTCTCGTGAACGTGACCTCACCACTCCTGGCCTTTCTTCTAGACTCTTTCTAGCTGAACATCCATTCCTGCCCAGCACCCGGCCCCTCCCTATGGCACTGCCTGCCCCAGGCTGGGCGCTGCCTACAGAGCGGGCCCCCTGTGGACCTGGGTCAAACCCTGGCTCCCACCCTGTCCTGTCGTGTGGGCTTGGCCGAGCTCCTTAACCTCAAGCTGTCTGGCCTTTGTGTCTCTGTCTGTGAAGTAGGGAGGATGCTCTCAGTGGGCACTGCTCAGCTGTGGGTGGTGAAGGGGCCAACTCCTTGCAGGTCCTTCCGCCAAGGGGAGATCCAACCCCTCCTCTCTCTGGCCGGGTGGTTCCATCTCCTCCCCTCTTGACACCATTAGCAAGAGACATTAGAATGACACAGACGGCCTCCCTCTGCTTGCCCCAGCCCCCCTCCCCACACCACACCCCTGCCCCTGCCTCCCTGGCAGAGTCGGAACACAACTGGTCCAGACTGTCCCCCTCTCTCTAAAGAGATGTTTCTCTTCCTCCTGCCCTGAGCACCATCCCACAGAGAGGACAGGTCCACCTGCAGGTCCTCACCTCCACAGAACCAGCCCCTCTTCCCCCACCTCCAGCAGCCCCGCTCTGTCCTGCTTCTGATACTCTTCGCCTCCAGTGCCCTGTCCTTCCCTGGCCTCCCACTCCCTCCCTCGGAGGATCCTCTGACCCTGCACCCTGTTCCCCTGCCTGGGCCTGGGGGTCACTCGACTGCCCCTCCCCGCCTCCAGTTCAGGTGGACAGGCTTCAGTGTCCACCACCAGGAAAGAGCAGCCCCGTACCCACGCCTGCCCTCCCTCTGGGCCGCTCCTTTGTGACATGAGCCTGACCGCATAAGAAGGCACAGCCTCTGCCCCAGAGACCTGGGGAGGCCGGGAGGCGCTGTCCAGGCATGGAAGGCAGGAGGGAGCCCTGGGCACAGCAGGAGGGAAGCAGAGTTTAGGAGTGGGGAGGGGGAGAGGATCTAAAGGCTGTGACCAGGGTGGGCTGCAGGTAACAGTGGGGGAGTGTCGGTGGTTGGGGACTGACAGTTCCTTAGAATGTGAATGCATTCACATTCAGCGGGTGGCCACAGGGAAGGGAGGCAAGCTGGAAACCCGGCGGGCACCCGCAAAGCTTGGCGCTGGTGGTGTATGGGGACAGCCATGGAGACGTCAAGAGCAACAGGTCCTCGGCAGCTGGGAAGAGGCTGCCAAGGAATCACCGCACAGCAATCCTTTTTCTTTGTTCACCTGCTTGAGCCCAGAAATAGTGGGGCTTAGAACCTGCTCTGGGGCTCAGAATAAACACAGGCTTTCACTTTGAGAGGTAAGGAGCATGTAAATATTTACACCTGCCCCAAACACCACCCAGAAGACCCACTTCCGGGAAGTCTCAAAGGCCAGCAGTGAGTCCCCTGTGGAGCCAGCCAGGACAAGCCATGCGAATCCCAGGCGAATCCCAGGCTCTCCCTCCGGAAGCCCTTGGTGCCATCTGTCTGTCCGGCCTCTGCCCTGTTTATACAATACGGAAGAAAGAGGCCCACCCCTCCTTGTGGGCTTTTTCTCAGGCCCAGGAGAATGCTGAGAGTATTCAGTCCTTAGAGTGTCGTCTTGCTCCATCCCCAGCAGCACTTCCCGGACACCGCCGGTTTGTCCTGGGACCTGGCAAGGTTTCGGTGACTCTGTGTTCATGTTCAGTGGCACCTCCAAGGCAGGATTTGCTGCCACCATGGACCATCGATATCAGTTTCGGTTGCTACCCTTGCTTACTTCATTGTGTATTCAGACTTCATGGATTATTTTTTCTAAAAGAGGAGGAAAGGTGGGAGTGGCTGATATGGAAAGGCCCAGTTTGAAGGATACTCACACATGAGGAGAAATCAGGGTGTATGGGACACCCCAGACTTTACAGATATTGTGACTACCCCACGCTCTATCTGCAATCTCTGTGAGCCAGGGTTTATGATTTCTCCTTGCTCCCTAGGGGACTCCCTTCCCTGACTCCATCAGCCAGGGCCATGCTCTGGAGGGCACCCTTCCACCTTGGTGGAGATGTTGATGCCAGAAGCACAGATAACCAGCGAGGGCCCCATGGCTCTGGACACACACAGAGCTGTTGGAGCACATTTGTCCCTCTCTGAATTTCCCAGGCTCTGGGTTCCCAAGGGACAGGGTGCTGCCTCTCTCCACGCCTCAACACCTACCACTGTGTGGGCAAACGGCAGACTCCATAAATGTACACACGAGCAATGAACGGCTAGGAAAATGCCTCTGAGTCTTACCAGACTTAGTGCCGTAACACCAGGGCCCCAGTGGCGTATCCACCAATGGAGTACCACGCAGCAGGTAAAAAGAGTAAGTCAGTTGTCTATCGGCTGATCTGGGCAAGTTCTCAAGATTTATTGCAAATGGAGGCAAGATGCACAGAACAGGTGCTTCTCCAATGTGTTGAGGGCAAGGTGCAGGGACTGATATGTGTATGGAAATCTGTGAGTACACACAAGAGGCTGGGAACAGTAGGTACCTTGCAGGGAGAGGACACTAGGGTGGAAGGCAAACCACTTTGTCACTGTGTAGCCTGCTAGCCTGCTATACTATTCAGACATTTGCCATGTCCCGGTGGTATTTTTATGAAACTTTTTCAGAAAAGCATTTAATTATAAAAGGCAAAGAAAGAAAGGGGTAAGGGTGGGAGGGAGGGAAAATAAAAGAGAGGGGAAGGAAAAAAATGTTCTAAGGGGCCTCAAGCTTCTCACAAAGGAGGGAGGAGCCTTAGGGAGTTGGAAGGAGCTCAGCTCCGTGTTACGACAGATGCGCTACCTCCCCAAATGCGGCCACATCACACATCACCATTGCTGTTCACTTAAGGAGGACATTTTACTTTCTTGTTTATTCGGAAGGATGCTGTGAGGCAAGAGGTGAAGTCCAACGCTCTGCTCAGGGTCTGATCAAAGAGCCAGACTCTTAGAACTCAAGCTCTCTGCTCCCAGCTCGGAAGCCAATCCTCTCTTCCGTATCCCATGTCCATTTTCCTTCCTCTTGCTCAAGTTTATAAGACACTCACTCTTTGGCTCTTTGTCCCCTCAGCAAACTTCAGGATAACATGTGCCTCTGCCTCTAGGAAGGACTTCCCTTAGCTCCTTCTTGGTGAGCTGATCACCCTCACCCTCGACGTCTGTGGTCACTGTGGTTAAAAGTTATTTTAAAACCAGTCAGCAGGTTTCCTCTCCAACTTCCAGCCCTTTCACAATTATTATGGAGTTTCCCGACTGACCTATCTCATATCAAGTCACCTTCTTTTTCAACTGGTTCATGCATAAACATGTTATTTTCCCAACTCAATGACACATTTGGTTGGAGAGAAGGGAATTATTTTAACCCCCAGAGGGCCTATCACATGACACATTGAAGAAGCTCCATGAGAACTGATTTTTAATAAAAGCTGCCATTTATTCAGCATCTCCTAGGCACATTATAAGCATTACCTTTTGTCCTGTTTCTGCCATGTGGGAAATAATGCAATATAAACTGGTATTATTATTTTTGGATAACTATAAATGTTATCAAAAACTAAATTACAGTTTTCCTCCTTATCAGGCTGTGAGTTCTCATATTTAATACATTTTAGTATCATCTGAATGGAAACTGAGGCTCAGGGAGGTTGAGTAGCTTCTCCACATTTATACAGGCTTGCCAGGTGTAAGCGGGCAGGCTTGCCAAGTGGCAAGGCCAGCATACCTGCGTCCAAACCCTGCTCTTTCCGCTGTGTTGGGTGGATTTGAAACAAAGAAGGTTTAAGCAGTGCGGAAGCCAGGTGAGCCTCGTGGTTCTCTCCCTACCTACTCCTCTCCCCACTGCCGGGCACCTGCATGAAATGAAATCGGGACCTTAACGTTAAATGTTGAAATATGAAGATCTCCAGGACTTTGTTCTTGTTCTACTTGTCCCTACTAAGCAAGTTACAGCAAAGCTGACTTCAGGTCTATTTAAAAACTGTTCATTAATTATAGCTGTCAGAATGGAGAGTGTGTGAAGTGTTAGCCTATCCTGTATTTCCTAGGAGCCAGGCACTGAGAAAAGAGTCAGGAACAGGACAAAGTTCCTGCCCCTGGGAGCTGACAGGGAGTAACTGACTTTGGGGAAAACAGACAATACACATATAAACACATCAATACCTTCGGAAAGTGTTTAAGTGCTGTGAATAAAATAGACCCCGTAACAGCGCAGAGAGTGACAGGCATGGAGGTGGCACAGGCAGTGGGAGGAGGAAGTTGGCTCCCTAGATAAGGTGGTCAGAGATGGCCTTGACACTGAAGGCGTGACCCAAATGAGAAGCCAGCCGTGCAGACCCGAGGGAAGAGCATTAGGTAGAAGGAACAGCAAGGAGGCAGAGATGAGCTTGGTGTGTCTGAGGGACAAAGTGCGGGACGGGGTGGGCGGTGGTCAGTGATTGGCTGACACAGAGTATATAAGAAGAGGAGTAAGTTGAGTCTAGAGAGATGGGCAGGGCCACAGTGAGAGGCTGTGTTCCTGTCGTTGAATGTGTACAAGTAGAACTTAAAAGACTCACTCGTTTTGGAGAGTTTGGACTACGTTAACCCATAAGGTCTCTGCCAGGTGAGATGCAGGGATGCTGCAATTCTAAGTCAAGCGCGCTCCCATACTCTCCACCAAATAGCCACCCTGCCTCGGCTGCCCTAGCCTTCTGCACAGCAGCTGATTTTTAAAAAACGAACAGCTGTCATGGGGTAGCCTGAAAGATGGCTACAGAACTCATTCTGTCCACTTCAAGATGTGCTACCAAACTAGAGTTTTTCTAGAGGAGTCAGCAAGAGGGAAAAGCACTGAGTATTCAAACAATATCCAGGAAAGAATGTGGAGGGCTTCCCATCTGCACACAAATTCTCTTCCCAATTAGCTGCAGCTAGCCAATGCGGTGGCTTACGCCTGTAATCCCAGCACTTTGGGAGGTTGAGGCAGGTGGATCAACTGAGGCCAGGGTTCAAGACCAGCCTGGCCAACATGGCGAAACCCTATCTGTACTAAAAATACAAAAAATTAGCCAGGCATGGTGGCACACGTCTGTAATCCCAGCTACTCTGGAGGCTGAGGTGGGAGAATTGCTTGAACCCAGTAAGTGGAGGCTGCAGTGAGCCAAGATTGCACCACTAGACTCTGCACCCCAGCTTGGGTGACAGAGCGAGACTCAAAAGAAAAAAAACATGGCCGGGCGTGGTAGCTCATGCCTGTAATCCAAGCACTTTGGAGGCCAAGACGGGTGGATCACCTGAAGTCGGGAGTTCAAGGCCAGCCTGACCAACATGGTGAAATCCCGTCTTAAAAAGGAAAAAAAAGGGCCGGACGCGGTGGCTCAAGCCTGTAATCCCAGCACTTTGGGAGGCCGAGGCGGGTGGATCACGAGGTCAAGAGATCGAGACCATCCTGGTCAACATGGTGAAACCCCGTCTCTACTAAAAATACAAAAAATTAGCTGGGCATGGTGGCACGTGCCTGTAATCCCAGCTACTCAGGAGGCTGAGGCAGGAGAATTGCCTGAACCCAGGAGGCGGAGGTTGCAGTGAGCCGAGATCGCGCCATTGCACTCCAGCCTGGGTAACAAGAGCGAAACTCCGTCTCAAAAAAAAAAAAAAAAGAAAAAAAGAAAAAACAAAACAAAAAACCAAACAGCTGCAGCTGGTGTGAATTGAACATTCCCTCCCTATTTCCTTTCCCTCTGCAGTAATGTGTAAAGGACTTGGAGTTTGAAAAACAGAAAAACTCTGGCCAGTTCTTTCCTACTTTCCAACCCATTTGTGTCACAGACCTCAAGAAGGAAGCATTGGCTTCATGAGTCTCAACAATCATTCTGAACAAGCTGTCCTAAATATGACCATGCTCATCTGGAATTACTTTTAAAAGTATCTAACTTAACAAATGACTAAGTAGAGCCATGGTTGGCAATGGCGCTCACCCACACTGCAGTAGAGGAATGGGGGTTCAAGTGCAAGTGGCCTGGTGCCACCAACAGCAAATTAGAATTCAGTGGCGCTTTAAGGACAAGCCAAGGCAAGCAGATGGGGCCACACCACATCCTGAAGGCATGTCTCATTATCTTGGCTTTTGGAAGTATACGGTCACCATTACTCAGGCCAGGACTTCCAAGATGCCAGAGTCATCAAGCTCTCCTCTGGTGACACCGTATGATTCAGAGTTAAAGCAAAAGACAACTCCATGCCCTCCCATTTCCTTCCTCATTCATCATCCAAATATTAGCAATTTCTTCCAACTGAGACCTCCGACCACAACTTCAGCCCATTTCCCTGATCTTTAGCAGAGAAGATAAACCCACCATGCTTCATTTCTCCACTCTGGATCCTAATTTTATTTGAAAAATGGCTTTTATTATTTGATAATGAAGATTATCTTTCTTACATATTGCTGGATTTGGTTTAGGACTTTTGCATCTATGTTTATGGGGGAGGTTTACATGTATTTTTTTCACTATCCTTATCAGGATTATGCTAGCCTCATAAAATCGTTCTTTAGGCCATAAAGTCGTTTTTTACGTCTCTCCCATTGGCCTAATCAAGATGCTCCTGATAAGACTTCCAGTTTCCTGGCTACAGGATGGCAAGGACATTCAGAATGTAAATGCTCACTTAATCCCCTTTAGGACTCACCTGACACCTAGACCATACACTTGTTCCCTCTCCAGAAAAGAAATCTCTAATGGGCTAAGTGGAAAGGGCAGTCACCAACCTGGTGGACATAGGTAGGGGACCCAATAGACATTCAACTTTTCGGTAACCCTCCCTTCATGTCCAATTCCAGAAGTCATGCCTTCTATTGCTACCGTATCTACACTTTTCAGGGGATTATGCATTGTAAATTGATTTGCTTATCAACGACTTTCTCCACTATTGGCTCAGTGAGATTCAACTTTTTTAGCTCTGCTAAATCTTCCAACGTCTCCATCTGCTTTCTGGCTTCAGATATTTCATTGACCCCTCTCCTGGTCTTCCCAAGCTTGTAGATTTGTCTTCTAAACAAATCCCTTTACTGTTGCTTTTGAGAAAGTGAAGAGTATCTTCTATTTTTCTAATATTTGCAGCATATCCTTTTAATTCCTTGGGCGCTTTAAAAAAATTAATGTTTGTCAATTTTTTTTGAAGAACTGACTTCTGGCTTTGTTGATGCTATGCTTAACTTCTGTGCATATCTTTCTTTCTTTAGGTTTGTTTAGCTGTTCTAATTTCTTGAAACAGATGTTTAGCTCAATTTTCAGCCTTTATTACATTCTAATTTTTGTAGATTAGAATAATTTATTCTATTATTCAGAACTAGAATTAAAATTCTGTAATCTTATTACATTATTTTAATGTAATAATTACATTAATACAATTTTAATGTAGTATTAATAATTTAATGCTAAAAACATTTTAAATTACTGTTGTGGCTGCATCCCTCCCTCGTTTGACATAATTTTTATTATTGTTCAGGTTAAATTTCCTTCATGATTTCTTCTTGGATCCATGTACAGAGGTCTTCTTGTAATCTTTTAATTTTGGTTTCTAACTTAATGGCATTGTGGTTGGAGTGTGGTCTATGTGGTAACCACCCTTCAAAATTTGTTAAGGTTGACTCTACTGTCCAGTATGTGATCAATTTTTGAAAAAGTTCCATATGTGATCAGAAAGAATGTGTAGTTGTTAGATGCAGTTTTTTTATTTAACAGGTTTATACGTGGTCATTGGTTTCCACACACCTGTGCTTTCAGGATGAAGGTGCAGTGTTATTACAGGTCCATTTTACCAAAATTACTAAATGCTTAAATCTCTTATCTGAATTTTTTGTTGCTTGATCTATTAATAATTGTGAAGTATATTAAAGTCTCCCACTATGATGTTGGGTTACCTATTTTTCCATACAGCTGTTTTTGTTTTACATGTTTTGAGGCTATGTTATTGGGTATATAACTTAGAATCTTTGTTTTTCTGAGGAATTGAGTAAGCATATCATTATATAGTGATTCTGTCTGTAGTAATGCTTTTTGTCTTAAAGCCTATTTCCGGGGCTGTGGTGTTCCACGGCTCCAGGGAGGACATTCACATTACAGTTTATGCAAATAGCATACCCTGGAATCAGTGTGTTTGGTTATTCGGAGAGGCCTTAATTTTGTGGGTTATAACTTGTTTTATTTTGGTTAGTATCTGCCCGATGTGTCTTTTCCATCCTTTCTTATATTCTAGGCTGCCAATGTCCCTCTCTTGTCATTACCTATGACTGGCTTTCTTTTAAAAATCCAGTTTGGCATTTTTTCTTTTCTGGAACATTTAATCCATTTACATATAATTATTGACATATTTAGATTTCTCTCTACTATCTTATTTTGGATGCTCTATTTGTTCTGCCTTTTCTTTCTCTCCCCTATCTTGTCTTCTTAAGGATTGACTGCATTTTCCCATTCTATTTATTCATTTTTTGAGACAGAGTTTTGCTCTTTTGCTTAGGCTGGAGTGCGATGGCACGATCTCGGCTCACTGCAACCTCCGCCTCCTGGGTTCAAGCGACTCTCTTGCCTCAGCCTCCCAAGTAGCTCGGATTACCAGATGTACGCCACCATGCCCAACTATTTTTGTATTTTTAAGAGAGGCGGAATTCCTCCATGTTGGTCAGGCTGGTCTCGAACTCCCAACCTCAGGTAATCCGCCCACCTCAGCCTCCTGGGATTACAGGTGTGAGCCACCAAGCCTGGCTTCTATTTATTCTTGATTGGATTCTATTTATTCTTGACTGGAAACTGACTCCTCTGCTTATTTTTAGTAGCTACTATGGAAGTTTTTGGCATACATGTTTACATACCAAAGTCTAAAGATCCTTCTTCCTGAATGACACAAGGATCTTAAGAGTATGTTAATTGCAATTACCTCCCTCTCTAGTTATCTGCTATCTTCATGGATTTTAGTTTTACCTTTTTTTGAATCCTGTAAGACTCATCTACAGTTGCTTTTTGCGTAGCTAATCCACTAACTATCATGTTCTTTGTTCTACATTCCTCAACACATTTCAAACCTTCCATAATGGATCAGTTCTCTTCTGTTGGCGCAAACTCAGTGTGTTGTGAAATTGTCTTCTATTTCACCCTGTTCTTGAAAGGGTGGGCCAATCTCAGTGAGATACTTGTTGACCAATTCTAAGAGTGGGCCCAACAGCCTCACTCCCCACCCTTGGAGGGACCCTGATCTAGGTGGAAGAACATTTACATGGCAGGGGAACAGTTCTTCGATAGGTGCTTGGAGGCCCTTTGCAGAAGCCGGTGATAATCAGCAGAGTCTGGGAAAGAGCATATCCTGCTGAGAAGCTGAGGAGGGTAGCCCTCTTCCGGTTTTTCTACCTTCAACATGAGCCACCTGGCTGCTTTCTTTTGTAGTTAAACTAACACTTCTTAGACAGATAACATAAATCAGCTTATTCTCATTTAGCAAAGTTTTTATTCAAAAGCTTCTCAGCACCATCTAGTTATCAGAAAGAATGGATATCACCTTTTCCTGCCCACCCAACCCCCAGTTCCAAAAGGGAGAAGTTAAACCATTTGGCTAGAGCTCCCCCTAATGATTGTAACTGAGACCATGATAAGATTTTGGTTGTTCTCATCCAACTGTCTCTAAGCCTCTACTCAAACCTGACTCAAGCAGAGCTGTGCTCACCACAGTTCAGAATGGGAAGGAATCATGTCAGACCTGATCAACCTCCGATTCTTGGGCTATTTAGAGGCACAAGAAATTACCTTGAAAAAATGGAATTCAGTGACTGCCATCAAGGAAAGACAGTGATACCGTCTGGCAGCATGCAGTTCCGAGAGCTCAATTCTCAGGCCACCCTCCCCTCCACTCTACTCTAGGAACAAGGAGCATTAGGTCTGTTTGCTCTCCACACACCTCAATTGCTCATCCTCTCTTGTCTTATTAAAATACAGACACAGAACTAAACTTTTTGACAGAGTTAAAGACAAACAATTACATCTGGTTAAAATGCTATAAGAGATCCTGAGCTGTTAGAGATGAGGAGAGTAGACAGTATGACCTGATCTTTCCCTTTTTATTTTCTTTAAGAATATTCTATTTCAGCATAAAGCACACTTCCTGAAGAGGTTCCTGGAGGAGGCTGGAAATCTGACTGTGTCCTGTGGCAACACACAGTCCCTTGCATAACTTTGGCTTCAGTCCCTGGATCTGTCCTTTGCAGCTACGTCAGGTTCCATGGGAGGAGGAAAGAGCTGGAGGCAGTATCACTCGGCCAGAGCTCCCATGGGGTCCCATGCTGGCAGGACAATGGGTTCCTGCTCCAACACAGCTAGCACCTCTTCAGGGACATGCTTCCTGTCCACCACCACCTCGTAGACATACTCAGAGAACCACTCATCTGTCATGCAGAGGTAACCTGGAGAAAAAACCAGAAGGCTTATGAGTCCAGAGGGCAAGAGGCAAAGAGCAGAAACCCTTTTGGTAGGATAAACCTTTTACAAAACTAATATTCATACATATTTTTCAGCTTTCCTATCTGTAATTTCACTTAATCTAAATCTTATTAGCAATTCTGTCAGACAGATAGGACAGGCATGGCTCTATTTTTACCAATTAGAAAACTGGGTCTTGAAGTAACTAGGTGATGTGCCGAGGTCACACGGTGAGGTTTGGAGCTCAGCGTTGGACCTAAGGCTAACATCAGATCCCGTGCTGCTGCTTTCTCCCTCAGCTGCCTTGCTGATGGTGAGTGATGACCTGTACACTAGTAGGGAGGCAGAAAAACTTTTCATACAGCCACACCTAGGGCATAAATCTCTTGGGTCAGAAGGGCAAGCACACCAGTTCTCTTCTTACCCTACCAGTGTCAATGGCTGTTCTCCCCGGTTCCTTTCTATCACACACTCCTACAACAACCAGGTAAGCTGTGGGCAGTCTGATGGGCCATGTCATCATTCCCTGGTAGGGAATTTGCATATGATACTCTGGAAGTCAAATGATCAAACAGTCCTTGCTTTCCTAGGAGGAAATCTCTGATGAGGATCTGGCAGAACTATAAGACTGAGACATCTGCTTACCCTGTTGTCCTTAGGAAGGCCTCTCCAGTGGGTTAGGACTATATAGAGATACCCTGGCACTAATGCCCCATTTAAGGTCGAGAACTCAGCTGAGAGAAAAAGTGTGGTGTCATCAGGTACCCATTCTAATAATCTGCCATCTTCCATGCGGAGGGTTAACCTGCATCTCAGGCTCCAGTAGGCCAACACAAATTCCCCTTCAGAAACTGGATCCTCATCTCTCGCCTTACACAAAAATCAACTCAAGATGGTCAAAGACTGAAATCTAAAACCTGAAACCAGACAAATTCTAGAAGATAACATCGGAAAAACTCTTCTAGACATTGGCTTAGGCAAATATAATTCATGACTAAGACCCCAAAAGCATATGCAACAAAAACAAAAATAAATAAATGGGACCTAATTAAACTAAAAAGCTTCTGCACAGCAAGAGAAATAATCAGCAGTGTAAATAGACAACCCACAGAGTGGCAGAAAATCTTTGCAAACTATGCATCTGACAAAGGACTAACACCCAGAGTCTACAAGGAACTCAAACAAATTGGCAAGAAAAAAAAAAATCCCATCAAAAAATGTGCAAAGGATGTGAATAGACAATTCTGAAAAAGAAGACATACACAAACATATGACAAAATGCTCAACATCACTAATTATCAGAGAAATACAAATTAAAACCACAATGTGATACCACTTTACTCCTGCAAGGAGTAAATTAAATATTTAAATTACCATAATTAAAAATCAAAAGAATAACAGATGTTGGCGTGGATGTGGTGAAAAGGGAACACTTGAACACTGGTGGTGGAAATGTAAACTAGTATAACAACGAAGGAAAACAGTATGGAGATTCCCTAAAGAACTAACAATTTACCATTCAATCAGCAATCCCTCTACTGGGTATCTACCCAAAGGAAAATAGGTCATTAAATAAAAAAGACACACACACATGCATATTTATAGCAGCACAATTCACAACTGCAAAAACATGGAACCAACCTAAGTGCCCAGCAACCAATGAGTGGATAAAGAAAATGTGATATTTATACACCATGGAATATTAGCCATAAAAGGGAACAAAATAATGTATTTTGTAGTAACCTGGGTGAAGCTGGAGGTCATTATTCTAAATGAAGCAACTTAGGAATGAAAAAACAAATTATCATATGTTCCCACTTACATAAGTCGGAGCTAAGCTATGAGGATGCAAAGGCATAAGAATGATATAATGGACTTTGGGCACTAAGGGTGGAAGAGCGGGAGGGGCTGAGGGATAAAAGACAACATGCCAGTGTACACTGCTCAGGTGCCAGGTGCACCAACATCCCAGAAACCACCATTAAAGAACTTATCCATGAACCCAAACCCACCTGTACCCCAAAACTACTGAAATTTAAATAAACAAAAACAAATTCCCCAAAGATCTCCAAAATTCCCCAAGATCTCCAAAAAACATTTTTAAATGGGAAAAAAATGCTTTGCCCAAACCACTGCTAATAAAAAGAGCAAAATTAAAGTGAGATACTGAAGTCCGTATATTTCAAACAAGAATGGGTTGTTGGGCCACAGAAGGAACACAGAGGAAACGATGTGTACTGAATCAAGAGAAATGCGGGCACCCACATCGAAAGGCTCCCCAGACTAGCAATGGCCATCATCGTCATGACTGTTATCTGACTGTGTCTGATATCTGTTTTATAGTAAACACTGGAGCCATTTTTCTCTGAAAGTGTTTGTATACATCTAGGCCTGTGCTATACCATTTCCCACTACACGGGACCAAGAGAAAGGAGAAGTAGGCATTTCCACCAAGAGAGTCCCCTAGTGTAGTGGTTCTCAAACCTCTTGGCTTCAAGCCCTGCCCTTTACCTTCTTAAAATTATTAAGTACCTAAAACATTAATATCTATTGTTTTAGGTCCTTAATAATTTAGACCTAACAGCTATCATTATTTACTATGCCAGAAACTAAAACCGAAAGTTAAACATATTATTTAGAAATAAGTATAAAAAATGAATATAAACAATATATTTTAAGGAAAAAAAATTATATTCTGTAAAAAAATATTTTTAGTTAGAAAAGTGGCACTGTTTAACATTTTAATGTTTGGATTTGCAGAAGACAGCTGAATTCCTGTATCTGCATCTGTGTTTAATCGTTGCAGTATGTTGTTCTGGTTGAAGCAGATGAAGGAAATCCAGTCTCGCACAGATATGTTGTTGAAGGGCAGAGCTTGCACACCCCTCAAACCATCCTAGGGACCCACAGATCACACTTTGAGAGCTGCTGCTTTTGAGGCAAGACTGGTTTAAATAATTAAAAGGCAACAATGGTAGTAAGTCTAATTTTGTATGCTAAAGGGTGTGACGAAGGGCATTATTTAACCTGAAAACACAATGGATTTGGTGAAGTCATCTATGCCCAATCCTGTTTTTCAACTCTGACAGAAGTCAAAGACAGATCATCCTGATGTGGCACAGTATATGTTTACCCTCAAAAATGCTCTGGAGGCCAGGTGCAGTGGCTCACACCTATAATCCCAGCACTTTAGGAAGCTGAGATGGGCGGACTGCTTGAGCCCAGGAGTTCAAGACCAGCCTGGGCAACATGGTGAAACCCCGTCCCTACAAAAAATACAAAAAAAAAAAAAAAAAAAATTAGCCAGTGTGGTGGCCTGAGCCTGTGGTCCCAGCTACTCTGGAGGCTGAGGTGGGAGGATCACTTGAGCTTGGGAGGTGGACGTTGCAGTGATCCAAGATTGCACCACTGTACTCCAGCCTAAACAGAGCAAGACCCTGTCATGGGAATGGAGGGGGCTCAGAGTACTCTGGAAAAGTGTTCAAGTGCTGTGACCAAGGCAGGTAAAAGAATGCATCCTTGTCTCCTGATGAGCTGGCCTCCTATTGACCCTACTTTCAATAGACGAGAGATGGAAAGAGAGTACAGGCCCATTCTGTAGCCTGTGCTACTGCTGGCTTGTCTTGATTATATATCCCAAACTTCCTGGCTTTGTTGGTGTCAGGACCTGGCCCTTAAGATCACCCACACCAGTGCCACCAAGTTCTGGCAACAAAAGTTCTGTCCGCTCAAGGGTCAACCAGTGCATATACTTAAAACTAAAACATTGCATCCTGAGTGCTTCCTGAAAAACTCAGCATCTGCCTTCCCAAAAAGGAGTTTTCAGCAAGCAGGAGAGCAGACTAGGGAACACCACACTGTTTGAGACATTAGTCATCCCTTCCCTCACCACAATGCAGGCTGAATAAATCCTTGCAGTAAGCCCTGGGCAGTGAGGCAGGTGAAGGATAGAAGCAGATTTATGTAATAAAATTCTGTGTCCTTTCAACAATACTATCACCACATAATCAAATGAATCTTCAAAGAATGCTCCAAGAAAATGGACAATAAGTACATCTACACTATCTTGTTCCAAAAGCATATCAGATTAAGTCCTCACAAATTAAAATTCCTATCAATCGTAACCCACCCTTTCAATGTCCCTGCCAAGAGGACCCGCCTTGATTAGTCTCTCTCTTCAGGATATGAGTTCTCTGGGGACCCACAAAAACCTCACAGTCTAGGTGGCTGCCAAGTAATTGCGCCCTATGTAGATAATGAACTTGTGGCTGCCTTAACTGTTGACACTGTGTGTCTTGGAGTTTGACTGAGAAGATTAGGATCAGTATGTCTGAAACCTGTGTAGGAAGCAGCAAAGCACCTGCTCAGGCAGGATTCTGGTGGCCCTTTTGACTGAGGGAAAGTGCAGCTCCTAACCCTTAGGCACACTGGCCATTAGAAACAGGCATTCTCCAAGGAAAGAGGAAAAGAAAACAAAATAAAAACCTCCTCCAGGGATCCCAAGGTTACACTGAGGGAAACAAATAGATAAACAGATAAAGTCAGCTTTAGGAACTAAGGTGAAATTAAATTTTGTTTAACTTTAATGTCTTGTTTACATGCAATGAGAAAGAAAGAAGTGAACAGTCCTCAAAACAAAACACCCCAAACCAACCAACCATACAAAAAACACCAGCACTGTTTCTGTATTTTGTAACACAAAGGGTAGGGTCGGTCTATAAAGGGAAAAACAGTGTCTGTGAATAGAGCTGTAGACAGGCTAGGTGAAATTCATTCAGAAACAGAAGAGCTTCAAGTGGGCTAGTTTAAGGGAAAAGAAGATGCTTTACCTAAGAAAACATTTTTTTCTGATATCCCACAAGAGATGTAAGATTTAAGCTTTTCAGACTAAAGAGTACAAAGAATATGAAATATATTCTAACATATTAGAAAGTTTTATATTCTTTGTCTTTGTTCCATGAGGTATTTTACCTCACTAACAAACTACATGTGGCTATTACTTTTTGCCATTTTTAAAAAAGTTCTGACAAAATGAAGGTATGTGTTCTGCTCTGACCAGACATCTGCTTGGCAGCATGGAACTAAGAAGCTGGACTACCGGGACCTCATTCAGTCACTGCCAATCTTTCACCGGGCAGCCATAACTCAAGGTTGATGAAAGACTCCCAGAAAGGAAAGCAGAAGTCTCGCTGGCACTTGTCTTATATTGCAAGCTTGCTAATCATCAGGGAGAAACCACCTCACAGAACAGGAATCATTTTATAATAAAGGTGCAATGACTGTGTAGCAACATGAGAAAATGTTTAGGTGATAAAAAGATTAAAGTGGCATATCCTGTTAATTACAACTATGTTAGAAATATAGATGCACATGAAAGAAAAAACCATGAAAAGCAATAACAAATGAGAATTTTATACCATGGGATAGGTGAGTTTCTCTCCAAAATTTCTGAAATGTTATACTGCTTTTTAACTCCTTAAAAATTACCCAAAGACTCATTATAAAAAATTTTGGAAACATGAAAGGAGAAGAAAGAGAAGACGAATATAATTTTTTTTTTTTTTTGAGACAGAGTCTCGCTCTGTCGCCCATGCTGGAGTGTAATGGCGCCATCTTAGCTCACTGCAACTTCCACCTCCTGGGTTCAAGCGAATCTCCTGCCTCAGCTTCTTGAGTAGTTGGGATTACAGGTGCTGACCACCATGCCCAGCTAATTTTTGTATTTTTAGTGAAGATGGGGTTTTGCCATGTTGGTCAGGCTGGTCTCCAACTCCTGACTTCAGGTGATCCGCCCGACTCAGTCTCCCAAAGTGCTGGGACTACAGGTGTGAACCACCACGTCTGGCCAAATATAAATTTTTAAACTGCCTACAATCCCACCACCTTGGGACACATGTTCAAGCTCTGTCAAATTTTACCTGTATCCATGATAAAGTTTCTACATGTACTAGATGCTACAAATTTCCTAAAAATGAGATATCACACATGGTGGTCTTGTATTACAAAGTAATACACATGCTGTTTTCCAATTAATCTCTTTCCTTATTGATAATGAAATATATCTATCTACGTCATAATTTTTAAGTACTGAATCTACAAGATTAAATCAAAACATATTTAATCAGTCCCTTACTGTTGGAATCAATTGTTTTTCCATGTTTAGAAACAATATTGTTATAAACATTTCTGTACGTAAATCTTTGTGCACACCTTTAATCATCTACATGCATGCACTGTGCAATGACATTTTGGTGAACAATAAACCACATATATGATAATGGTTCCATTAAGATTATAATACAGTATTTTTGCTGTACCTTTTCTATGTTTAGATACACAAATAACACTGTGTTACAATTGCCTACAGTATTCAGTACAGTAACATGCTGTACAGGTTTGTAGCTTAGGAGCAATGGGCTATACCATCTACGTTTGTGTGAGTACACTCCATGACGTCTAAACAATGACAAAATCACCTAACGATATATTTCTCAGAAAAGATCCCTGTCTTAAGCAATGCTTCATTGTACTAAATTTCCTTATACCCCAATCAATATTTGGTACACATAATTATCAACTTTCTTCTTGGATCCAATTTGAGCCTTTTCTCCTTTTATGTGTTTGCTTGCTATTGACAGTTTTCTTTTGTAAAGTGTCTGCTTGAGAACTGTTCATTTTTTTTTTTTTAAGAGACAAGGTCTCGCTGAGTACAGTGGCTTGAGACTGTAATGCCAGCACTTTGGGAGGCCAAAGTGGGCAGATCACAAGGTCAGGAGTTCAAGACCAGCCTGGCCAAAATAGTGAAACCATCTCTACTAAAAATACAAAAAATTAACCAGGCATGGTGGCTCGCACGCCTGTAGTCCTAGCTACTCAGGAGGCTGGGCAGGAAAATCGCTTGAATGAGGCAGGCGGAGGTTGCAGTGAGTCGAGATCGCACCACTGCACTCCAGCCTGGGTGACAGCGAGACTGTCTCAAAA
>NW_016107455.1:1884890-1902653 GCF_001604975.1 Cebus imitator
AAAAAAAAAAAAAAAAAAAGAGACAAGGTCTCACTCTGTTGCTACCTAGGCTGAGTGACGCAATCATAGCTCACTGCAGCCTCCTGAGAACTCCTGCGGACATGTGATCCTCCCTCAACCTCCCAAGTAACTGGGACTACAGGCGTGTGCCTCCTCAGCCAGTTAATTTTCTTATTTTTTTTTTGTAGAGATGGGGGTCTCGCCATGTCATCCAGGCTGGTCTCAAGCAATCCTTCTGTGTCAGCCTCCCAAAGCTCCAGGATTACAGGTGTGAGCCACTGCACCTAGCCCTTGGGACATTTTAAATTGGAGCTTTATTCTTTTTCATAGTGACCAGTAATAGTACATTCTATATTTACATTGGTTGCAAACATTTCTTTCCTATTATGTAATTTGCCTTCTAATTTATATTTTCTAACCCAACATTTGTTGTTGTTGTTGTTTTGAGGCAGAGTCTCGCTCTGTAGCACAGTGCGAGTGCAGTGGAGCTATCTCAATTCACTGCAACCTCTGCCTCCCGGGTTCATGTGATTCTCCTGCCTCAGCCTCCTGAGTGACTGGGATTACAGGTGCCCACCACCACACCTGGCTAATTTTTTGTATTTTTAGTAGAGACAGGGTTTTGACACATTGGCCAGGCTGGTCTCGAACTCCTGACCTCAGGTGATCCACCTGCCTTGGCCTCCCAAAGTGTTGGGATTACAGACATGAGCCACCGAACCTGGCCCATTTTTTGTTTTTATTAAGTCAAATTTCTCAATCTTTTTCTTTTTGGTTTCTAACTGGTATTATGCTTACATTTTTCTGCTATTATAATGAAAAAAAATTATGAGAATAAAAGTTGGATAAGTCATAAGAAAACATCAGAAACAAAGAGTCTCAATGAAAAATCCATTACTCACTAAGGCTTTGGCATAGTTCCCAACTATGAACACAGACAACTAACAGGTAACTAGGTAGTGAAAATTTGTCAACCACTTCTGTTAGGTACCCACTGGGTGAAGCATGCCCTAATACTTCCTTGAATTTATACAGGGTATGTTGCAAATGTGCAAAATGACACAATGCCTGTAGAATGGTGTTCATAGGTGTTGGATCTGTCCTTCTCAGTATCTAGAAAAATTACAAATGCATTTACCCTCTTCATTAAGCAATGCCATCTCTGGGACTTTATCCTACAGATACACAGTACTTACATGCATACAATATGAATTTTTGTGAAACAAAGCTAATATTTACTCAGCACTTACTATGTGTCGAGAGCTCTACTAAACACTGTACGTATATATAGTAACCCACTGCAATATTGTTTGTAATAGCAAAAGACTGAAACAACCCAAGTCCCAATAGTAAGGGAAATTGTTAAATAAACTGTGGTAGATGCAGACAATGGAGGATAATGAAGCTGTACTGATGTACTGATAAGGAAATGTCCCCAAGATATGCTGTAAGTGATGTGAGAACAGGATGCAGAGCAGGAGACCTGGTGTGCTACTACTAATGTAAGAAAAGGAGGCAATGATATACTTACATGTATATGTATGTTTGTACTACAAAAAAAAGGAAAGACACACCAGAAACTAACAAATAATAACCTGAGAGAGAGGCAAGGGAATAGAGTGAAGAGTGACAGAGTAGGAAAGAAAATTCTTCTTCATCTATCTTTTTCTATTTTGATTTTGGAACAATGTAATTTCATTATCTATTAAAAGAATTACACGTTAAAAATAAAACAAAAAATGCAACACATATGCCCCCAAAACCCTGTGAGGAGCTCATACTTCACAATGCAATTTCACATCACTATCCTCGTTTTGATTTTGATCCTCACAACAATACTGTGAGGCAGGAGGGCAGTAAGTAAAGCCGACATCAAACCCAGGTCTTACATTTACATTTCGTCCTTCTCATAGGGCTCGGCTTCCTCCAGTTGAGCACTTGGTGGGCAGAGAGACTTGAGAGGTAGTTATGGCTTCAGCAACAGACAGCATTTAATCTAGCTCAGATAAATCTAGCATTTAATCTATCTTTGAAACCAACTCCATTTGCTCACAAATCCCATATCAACAAACAGGAACCCAGTTTTTGTTGGGTCCATTTATGAGGTAATTTGTATCTCTTATTTATTTATTTTTTACAGCCAGAGTCTCACTATGTTGCCCAGGCTGGACTTGAACTCCTGGGCTCAAGCAAACCTCCTGCCTCAGCCTGCTGGGTAGCTGGGACTACAGGCGCATACTACCATGTTTGGCTAGCTATTTTGTCTTTTTAAACAAAAGAGACACCATGTGTTCTAAGTGCATGTATTTAGAAAGGCATAACAGGATAGGTTGAATGTAAAAAAAAAAAAAAAAAAAAAGCCAGAGGAAGAGAACCAAAACCACCACTTATAATATGACTGCCATTTCAAACGGTGATCTGAGAAGAGGCTTCTTTTTCCTCCAGAGGAAACATAAAAGTCTGTGTGGTGACGACACATTTACATTCATAAACCATTTGCTGATAAAAGAAGAGATACTCTTATAGCCGGATATTACTTGTGGCCTCTTTCAGAAACAAAGGTTAGAAAGGACCGTTTCTCTGGTAAATACACTAGGAAAAATGCAGGGTGGAAAATGTGGTAGAGAAAAGGGATTGTTTGGCTTGTGGTTTGTATTTTTTAAACCATTAAACCACCACAAAGTTGAGTCAGCAGAAGTGTCCACAGACCGAGAAGTGCCCTCTAGTAAGGAGCCCAAAAGAAGCCTGTTCACTTCCGGGCTGTTTTCTTTCTCTAGACCAGTGAGCACGAGCCAGGCAGTCCTGAGAGCACACGCAGCTCTCCACGAGCTCTGAGGGTGGACCAGGAGAGGAAAGCACAAATTTAGATGTCATCCAAGGGCCTTGTTTTCCCACTGAAACTCAATGACTCTTCTCTAACCCCAAACTATCGCTATTCCTTTGTTTCAGACGAAGTCTGCTTGATGGTCATTCCTCAAAAGCTCTGTGGATGGCAAGTCACATTATTTCTTGGCTTCATTCCTCTGATCTGTTCAACTTATGCTCCAAATGCCAAGAGCTGCCATTCTCAGCCACCATTTCTCTGGCTGGGATCCCTTTCCCCTTTCAGAAAAAAGCCACAGCCCTAATATCCTCCCTAAAACTCTACTCACCCTTGAAGAATCCCTACGGAGGCCTCACAGTTCCAGTCACTCACCATCTCCCTTGCAGTTTATCCCCTGTGTGGCTCTGCACTTATTCTTGTGTTTATGTTTTACATATTTGTTCTTACAATAGATTACAAACACCATATGGAGCCAAGATTTACAGCCTTAATTGTCCCAGCTTCAATTCCTTGCAACCCCACTGTACCGAGCCTTGGAAGGAGCAAAGTACTAACATGCTACTGATAGAGCATAATAGGACAGCTGGGCTTGGACCCTCACCCCTCCTAGTTTCCAAAAACTACCTTAAGTCCAACCCAACAGCCTTTCTCTTTTATGGCTGGGTTTGCTCCACAACACCCACCCACTCCCTCCTCCACAGACTCCAAATTTGACTGGNGTCTGCTCTGTTGTTCACTATTTGCCACCATGTTCTTCCTGACACCCTCTAGTCCCTGGGCTTCCGAGGTGCTCTCTCCAATCCCCTCACCCTTTTCAATAACCTCAGCTTCCAGGTCTTCCTATCGTCTCCTCACTGAGGGAAGGTCCTCCCTAATTCTTGTCAACTGCCTTCTTGGAAAAAATCATCCCTTCTCTGCTTTTCGCGGTCTATTTATCTTATATCTTACAGTCTGAGGAGCACACCACGAATGCCACTTCTGTCACATCACAGCCCTCTTCAAATCCCCTTCCTGTGTCACAGGTGAATAAGTATAAATTCCTCTGAGGGTCAGGGACATTCATTCCACCACGGCCTATGCACGGTTCCTTGCATCCCATCAATAAATGTGAGTTGATGCTACAGCTAATGCTTTTTCCTCGGCACTAGTTTATTCACCTCCACTGCTTTCTCTCACGACACTAAGTCCACACTATGGGTCATCTGCCCAGTACACTGGTGATGTGGCATAATGATCACACTAGGGCACTGAACTTTTAGAGATCTGAAGCTGGAACCATGGAGCAGTTTAGACGGCTCTCCTCTAGAAGGGAAAGGTTAGGGAGCTTCATGTTCCAGTCCTCTTGCTCTCATTAGTCTATAGATAACACTAACAATAGTAGCAATGGAAGCGAATATGTCTAAGCACTTATGCACCTGGCATGGTTCTCACAACAACCCTATGAGATAGGTCCAATTAGTATCCCTATTTTACAGATGAGAAAGTTGAGGCTTAGATAGGTTAAATGTCAACGACTACTGTTACACAGCCAATAGATGGGTTAGCCAGGATGCATACCCAGGCAGTCTGGCTCCAGATTCTGTGCTTAACCTCCGTCCTTCTTAAACCAATGTAAACACACCCTGGAGACAATCTGGTGAAAATTATAGGCTCTCTCTACAGGTGACAGGACATCTATACACAAAACTCTACATTAGATATGAGGAGATTTCTCCCTGAAGCAGATGCCTCATTGCAGGTTAGGAGCCTCTGTCACATAGTCTGTCCTTGCCCACATAATGGTAGCCCCCTCTTAGTCACACACTGATAAGGAAGCACCAGTGAACTGGAGAACACATGCTTCCTCTGTTCCATCTACATATACGATTTCTCAGCTGAAGTCATGCAGGCTCTTTGGTTAATAAAAATGGATGATGAAAAGCCCTTCTGAGAGGGCTGGGTGTGGTGGCTCATGCCTGTAATCCCAGCACTTTGGGAGGCCAAGGCAGGCGGATCACTTGAGGTCAGGAGTTCAAGACCAGACTGGCCAACAGGTGAAATCCCATCTTTACTAAAACTACAAAAAAAAAAAAAATAGCTGGGTGTGGTGGCGGGAGCCTGCAATCTCAGCTACTCAGGAGGCTGAGACACAAGAATCACTTGAACCTGGGAGGCAGAGGTTGCAGTGAGCTGAGATCGCGCCACAGCACCCCAGCCTGGGTGGACAAAGCAAGATTCCATCTCAACAACAACAAAAAAGGGACAGAGCGAGACTCTGTCTCAACATCAACAAAAAAAGCCCTTCTGAAAGAACCCAGATATCCTGATTTGATGATAGCAACACTGTCCCCAAGCCTGAGAGACATGAAGCCCTCTGAGGTGACAAAATAAATTTGCATTTTGCCCTTTTCCCGGAAATCAGAAACCTCTGCTTTTAAGTTCTACAATTCACTCTTGTTTCAGCAAGTTTGGCCCAACATTGCCTATAATTTCCATTATTTGTAACTAGAGATCCAGAACTGAACCTCAAACAGACCGGCAAATAATGTCTTTTGTAAGTAATATATACTTTTAAGGAAGCTGTGTGTGTCAAATTAAGAGATTTGAATTCCAATTCTATCTCTGATTCTGTACAACGTGAATAAGACACAACTGTCAATAAGTTTCAGTTTCTTCACATAAAACCTGGGTATAATCACCCATGTTCACATCCTGAGTTACTCTAATCTGATGTCATGAGGAGAAATAAGTACGAATACATTAGCAAACTACGAATTTGCATGAAGCCAGATGCCCCGTTGCTTTATGTCCTGAGTACCTCTGACAGAAATATGGGCTAATCATAACTCCTTAGATTTATATAACAGTATACAGTTTGAAAAATGCTTGCATACATTATTTCATTTGATGGCTCCATACAAACTGTAGGAGCTATAAAGAAACAAAGTAGGCCAGGCATGGTGGCTCATTCCTGTAATCCCAGCATTTTGGGAGGCCGAGGTGGGTGGGTCACAAGGTCGGGAGTTTAAGACCAGCCTAGCCAATACTAAAAATACAAAAATTAGCCAGGCGTGGAGGAGGCTGAGACCGAAGAATCACTTGAACCCGGGTGGTGGAGGTTGCAGCAAGCCGAGATCGTGCCACTGCACTCTAGCCTGGCAAAAGAGCGAGACTTTGTCTTAAATAAATAAATAAATAAATAAAAAGAAACAAAATAATTGTCCATGTTACTGATACAGAAATGTGACACTACAAGGAGTTCAATTACTGCCCAGCATCTAAAATCAGGATTAATTATTAGTAACTGTCTCTCCACAACTCACCTGGTTCTACAACATAGTATTATATAAATAATGTGTTGAGTTTTGTGCCTAGCTTTGAACATGCCATCTCTAAAATAACATGTGGCAGTTTGGCTGGTGAGACAATTATAGGTCATAACATTGGTTTTTAGAAAGCAGCAGAAATCTAGATATAATCTGAACTGGTCACATGTTTCTTTCTAATCTCTAACATGCCAAAGTCTCTTTAACTGAAATCATTAAGAGGGCTCCTTTCCAGAAGGAAGTCTGGAAATTTTACTAAAATGAAAGAAATCAGGAACAGAGAGGCTCATTTGTAAGAAAAGATAGCGAATTAGAAACAATTTCAAATGTTCATGTATCTGAAAGGAACAAAAGCAATGTGAAAAATGGAAAACTCAACCTTGGTTCAAAATGAAAACCAGGAGAGACAAAATTTTTAAAACGTAAGTATTTTCCTTCAGTGAACGTTGCAGAATTAGATAATATCCCCCCGTATCTTTACTTAAAAGTTGTTACTTATCATATTGAGAAACTAGACCAAATAAGCCTTAAGAACTATCTTATGATAATTCCACATTCAGAGCTCTGCTGTGTCAGGCTCTAGAAATGGAATACAATCTCATAACTAAGTGAACCAATCACAAAGAAGTAAAGTTTCATCTTAAGGCTGGTTCATTAGAAAGATCACCTAGGAATTGCTTGACTGACTATCAAATACATTGTTATTTGCATGACAAAATGCCATTGGTAACTACTGAAGCTGGGTGACAGGCATATGCCGAGCCCCTTAACACAATTCTGTTTACTTTACATATGTTTAAAATTGTCCAAGATAAAAAGTTAAGAACTAAATAACCTTATCAAAAAGCAGCATGGACAAAATTCAGGAAAATTTTGAGTGGATGCAGTTTCTTATTTGCTAAAGTCACAACGTGCTAACGTGGGACACAAACCCTCACAGGACATAAACCTTCACAAAATGCCCCATTCTCCACTCTGTACTCAAATTCCCAGCCAAAAATGACGCGCCTTTCCTCCCGACGCCAGACATTTACACATCTCCAGGTCCTTTATACGGTTTTCTATCTACTCATTCACTGTTTCTGCTAACCAATGACCATGAATTGACCTGTTATTTCATGAGTAGACAACACGCTACTAGAACAGAGAAGTTGAGAGAAAGCACAGTTTAGTGGTTAAGAAAACTGGCTCTGCTGCAGGACCATCTGGGTTATAATTCTGGCTCTAACATTTACTAGCTAGGGGATCTGCAGGTTACTGTGGCTTAAAGATTAGGCTCTTCTCAGATGAATTTCTAAGAATGAGAGGAATCAAAGATGATTTTCTAGATTTTAAATTCTTATTTTACAAAATATTTTTGTCAACTTTTCAAAATGAAAGATAATATATCAAATCCCAAAGTCTGTTCCTCATCTAACTGTGAAATCCATTTCTGATATGATCCATTAACAAGCTACAAAATGCATAGTCAAGTATTTCAACGAGCAGGAGAGAAAAGAAACCTGTGTTGGTGTTACGTGTTAGATATGCATCCAATTTTCAGTATAACTGACAATGAATACTAGAATTCATCAACTTGAAGTTACCCAACTGGTACAGTAAGGCAAAAACTAATTTCTCCTTTTATATCTCTCCTGGTCAGACAAAACCTTCTGTCCATTTTGCGAAATAGTTTATCTGTTACAAAACAGTTTCTGAGCAAGAGGGCCATGAACATGGCCAATGGGGAGAATCAAAGCTAGGGCTGGGCAGAGGGGAAGGGCAGCTTGCCCAGGCATCTTTGCTCTGTTTATCTCCAACATGTATTATCAACACCACTTTTTCAGAAACATCCATCTTAATAGTCAGGAATCCCAAAGAGAATAGCAACAAACTGTTAACAATGTTATCTACAGAAACAAAATCCCAGCAATGCTTCTTAAGGTTGTCATGTCTCCCAAGAGGGCACAAAAAGAGGTCCTGCCTCGGATGTGCCAGCCAATGTCCACCAGGATGACAGACAAGAAGGCTCTGCTGAGGTAAACACACATTGCCAACATAATAACATACTATGCGCTCTCCTAAGGTCAGACCAAGTGTGCCAATTAAATTAGATCATGTTTTCTTTCCTTCCTTCCTGTTAAGTCAGAAAGAACATTACCAAGAAATACATGAGAATAATTTATTTTGGCTTTAAATGAACGACTCCCTACCCCCACTCTAGTTCTATTATCTTTTGGCTGTCCTCTGAAATGCTTTGCTGTGCTTAATCACAGGCATTTCAGTTATTTGAGAACAACAAAAAAGTTAATCTTTACTAGATAGCTGCACTAAGACAGATTACAGACAAGTTATGGGGATACCAAGACCCTGTATTATGCAGTTCTCTCAGCATAATAATGAAATGAGTCAGTTAGCAGAAGCAAAACTTAAGTACAAATAAAGAGGTAAAGCTAAATGGAAAAATTATATACAGTAAAGAGACCTAAAATTATCTTTAAGAGTAAATATTTAGGTTCAAAATAATAAAGACACTAACTCACACTACAAAAAACCACATTTTCCAGATTTAACAAGTGTCTATCCTCTCTTAAACAGAAAACACTACTATCTTCAACCTCACTGACTACAAAATGATGGATCCAGGCTCATCTAAACAAATGTAACTTTACTTCTTTTCCTAAGTGCTAACCTATACAATAACAAACCCAATTACAGGAACCAAATTAGACCAGAAATGAAACAGAAGCTTCAGAGGGATCATTGGAAGCAACAGAAAACTTTAACTCAGTATCTTATGTTTGCTACAAATAATCTAATCTTTCAAATTTAAGAAAAGTATCCATTTCTTAACTCTCACCAACTTACAGATATAAGTAAATTGTGAGTTATTTTTACTGTCTGCTAGCTTTGCTGAGGTTTAAAGCCTTCTGTACTGATCCTAATGTATATTCGTCTTAAAATTCACCTTACAAGAAACCACCAATTTTAAAATGTTGTATTCTAATTCACAATAGTTAATTTAACAGGTACCTCTGAAATCACAGAACAATTACAGAAATCACAGAAGGTGAATATGCAACTATCTGATGATGATGAGAAATGCAGTAACAACACTTGTATTCGTTTACATATAAACACTGGGCTGCTGAGGTTCACAGCAGATCCCAGGGGCAGTCAGCCAAAGTCCACCAGTGATTACTCTCACAGGGAGATGAAAAGCCTTAGAATGACAAATAAATGGTCTTCAGATTTTGGCTATCATATACAAGCCTGTGCTGTCCAATCAACATACTAGAGTGCTGTCAAGTTCAAAACTCAGCTTAGCAGGCTCTTCTAACCAGCAATTTTCAAATACGAGCTACGGAAGTCCCATATGCTCATGCCCAAATCTCCACACCTCCTCCTCTTCCTTTATCCTTGTAAATCCTAGGGCTGTGAGGAACATAGCTGGAAAATCACTATTCTAAATACAGAGTGGGGCAACAACAAAGAGCTGCTAAAATCTCCTTGTCTTTCCTTTTTAAAAAATAAAATGCCTGGCTAATTCCTGTTGGGTAAAATGTATGCTAAAGTTTGTTTCCAAAAAGCTCTGAATGTGAATCTTCTCTGGCTTTCCTACCTGTTTCCTCTCAGTCTTCTAACTAGTCTACTAAGCTGCAGTTAATGTTTTTCCTAGACAGAATCCACTGGCTAAAAGAAAAAGGGACTCTGGGAAAGAGCTGGCTACAAAATGCCACCAGCACACATGCATCTACACGCTCACATGTACACATATGCCATGGTAGTTGCCACTTTTGGTTTGGAACCCTAAAAATTAAAGTGTAAAATCTCCTTCAAAAGGCTTTGATCAATTACTAAAGACAGTCTTTAAAAACATGGTCTCAAAATTTTATAATAATATACCCTGAAGTGTTAATCAATGGTGATCTCTAGGTGGTTGGATTATTAGAGATTTTTTTTAAATCTCTATTTTAAAATTTTTCTACAACTCACATATTACCTGTGTTATTTTGTTTAGTCTAGTTAGCGTAAGTTATGACTTTTCCCTAGGTTTTGATTTGTCAGTATTAAAAAGTTCTAAGTAGTAAGCAAAGCATTCTTTTCCACTTTAGGCATGATAACTTCTAAGGAGTCTCTAATAAATGCCTAAAGAAAGCTTCTTGCTAGTCCCATTCTCCCATGCAGAAGGCTTCTGACTTTCTAGAGTACCGATGTAATAGATGACAATGCATCAAACGCCGTATATCAAGTATCCTGGCAAGGGCAGTCAACCTCCTCACTAGCCAAGCGTCTACAAAGAGGGGAGGGTCAGCATAGTTTGCAACAAATGTAGCACATAGCGGTCTCAGAGTCAAGGAGTTTAGGCATGCCATACTGGTCAGGGGAATCCTGGGGTCAAATCAGATCCTCAGATTTTTCTGTAGCATAGTCTAGTCAGTGGAGCCAATTACTGAGAAATCCTCCATACTAAAGCAGCCTGACACCCAGAGAGGCAGAGTACAGCAGACCCAATCACTTGGAGTTAGTATTACCAAACTGAGCTCACCTTTGTGGCCATGGTCTTCACCCCATGAATTCTCTACTCTCCATTTTGTGAAAGCACCATCCTGATCATCCTACAAAAAAGCAGATGATGGTAAGCAGTCTGAAGCCAGATTCTCCCTGCTGAGGTGTCACATAATTTTAACTCTTCTGTAGCCTGCTCTACACAGGCAGGACATACTTGGTCAGGGCCACATATTTCCTACTGTCACCAAAGGGATACTCCAACAGAAACGAAATTTGAATCTCTTGGGGCAAAAACATAATAAACTAACAAAATAATAAATACTATCTTATCCTTTCTATTCTATACATAAAATAAGCATGTAAAAGTGCTACTTGACTAAGAAAAATATATTACGCCACTAAAAGCAGTAAACACCATTTGAAGCTGGGGATTCTTGCTTTTAATACTGATTAAAGCAAATGCACCCTACTTTATTTTAGGAATAATTCTAAAACATTGTCAGAGTCTTTCTTAAACAAAACAAAATAAACTCATCATACTGCCCGATTTTCTACTTGGGGAAACCAAATACTGACACTCTCCAAATGTGTTCTTTTACTGATGCAGTTACACAAATACTGAATTTCATAGAAGAGACTGAATGGCAAAGCAAAAGTAAAAAGACTATTTTCATAAACAAAAGCCAGGCAGTTCTACTGTTCTCCTTCTTCCATCTTCATTATTAAAATAAGCTCGTTTCATCTTCTTCTTTTTTTTTTTAATTTAAAGTTTTTTTTTTTTTTTTGAGACGGAGTTTCACTCTTGTTACCCAGGCTGGAGTGCAATGGCGCGATCTTGGCTCACCGCAACCCCCCCCTCCTGGGTTCACGCAATTCTCCTACCTCAACCTCCTGAGTAGCTGAGATTACAGGCACGCGCCACCATGCCCAGCTAATGTTTTGTATTTTTAGTAGAGACGGGGTTTCACCATGTTGACCAGGATGGTCTCCATCTCTTGACCTCATGATCCACCCGCCTCGGCCTCCCAAAGTGCTGGGATTACAGGCTTGAGCCACCGCGCCTGGCCTCATCTTCTTAAAGAGACAGTGATACTTATCATGACAACCTTAATTTACAGCCTTTACTACAGTGACACAGAGAGGGACAAGAGGAAGGCTCCATTTGGGAAAAGACTTTTCTCTTTCATGTTTATCCAGGACATTTACTGATGTCAAAGCAACTTAAATATTTGTAGCATGAGAAGAGCACTGACCCCTGTATTATCGTCTAATGATTTCATCTGTCAACTCCCACTTGCAAATAACTATATGATGAGTCTCAACTATATGGGATTTGGTTCTCTTTGGCTCTGCTAACCCAAACACTCCACTCTTGGCAGTTTTCTGGGATCTCAGTAATTTTCCGTCTCACAAATAGTGCCAACAAACAATAAACTCAAAAGTTGCAAACACCCTTACCTGTACTAATCCTCTTTGTCACCAAATCCTTTAAAACCATATTGTTATATAGTATACATATAGTATATAACAGGTGGCATATTATATGTTTGTTTTGGTTGTCTATTCTCCCCACTGTAGTCCAACTTTAATTTCCTTTTAAATATCACTGTTAGAGTCGATGTCACCTAAAGTGATACAGTTACTTGTTACTCTAAGTCTGAAAATGTTTCCGATGTTTCCCCTTCACCAATGAATTTTGGCCAATGCAGTGACCTAGATCAAATTGTTCTTTGGGTCATCTAAAATTACAAAATGATAATACTTGGAACTCCCTTATAGGGATTCCATGATATCAGCAACAAAAGAAAGAAAATTGTGACAATATAACCACTAGTATGCATTTATCTCTGTACTATTACTCAAGTGTAGTTCAAACTTGTTTTAGTGATCAAAAACTCTAGTGGAATGAAGAGAAAAGTGTTCAATATAAAATTCCAGTTATAATAATATAAATTCTGCTTTATACTATTAGCATGTAAGGTAGCTCCATTTTCCTAAGGAAATAAACCATGCTAATCAAAGAATGAATGTTCCCAAGAAAATGACAGTGAAGAATTTATTTTTACTTCTGAAAAATACAAATATTCTATGAGATAGAAATGATAAAAAGCTGAATTTCTCTTGCAAATTACAAGAGGTCTTCTTTTTCTTTTTTCAGAAAAGAACTCTCGGCCACGCATGGTGGCTGATGCCTGTAATCACAGCATTTTGGAAGGGCTGAGGCAGGTAAATTGCTTGAAGTCAGTAGTTCGAGACCAGCCTGGCCAACATGGTGAAACCCTGTCACCACTAAAAATACAAAAAAAAAAAAAAAAAAAAAAAAAAAAACAAAAAAAAAAAAAAAAAAAAAAAAAAAAAAAAAAAAAAAAAAAAAAAAAAAAAAAAAAAAAAAAAAAAAAAGAACTCTCTATATAGTTAAAAAATTTTTATTTAAAGAGCTTTAGTTATAAAGCATCCTTATTTGAAAAATATTTATTTATTTAATTTGTTTGTTTATTTTTATTTTGAGACAGATTTTCACTCTGTCACCCAGAGTGAAAATAGTGCCAACTATTTAGTTAGGTTGGAGTGCAGTAGCACAATCTTGGCTCACTGCAACCTCTGCTTCCCGGGTTCAAGTGATTCTCCTGACTCAGCCTCCTGAGTAGCTGTAATTACAAGTACACAACACCAAGGCTGGCTAATTTTGTATTTTCAGTAGAGACAGGGTTTCACCATGCTGGCCAGGCTGTGATCTGCCCACTTTGGCCTCCCAAAATGCTGGGATTACAAGAGTGAGCCACAGGACTCGGCTAAAAACCTTTTTAATATTACTTATTTATTTATTCATTCATTCATTTTGAGACAGAATCTCACTCCATCACCCAGGCTGGAGTACAGTGGCATGATCTTAGCTCACTGCAACCTCCACCTCCTGGAACAGAAATCATATACACTATGAATGAAGCTCTGTTGGGTAAACAGTCTGCAGGAGAATGTGGATCCATCTGTGCAAACACTCCAGCAGGCATGCTGAGGGTCATACCTTCTCTGAGACAGCAGTGAAGGTCATGGCGTGGGTCATAAGTGACTCACCAAAAGTCAGCCTCTCTGCTTTATTCATGTTCTTCAAGGAGACACCAAACACTAACTCATGGTCATAGCTGTTAAAAGAATGATAGTACAAAATAAAGGGAGGACCATCACAGGGAAAACCGGCTTTTGGTTGTAAAAGGAATTCAGAAGAAACTGAAGGGGCGCAACAGCTCCAAATAAGCCTCTAGCTGTAGCTCTTCAGAAAGAATATGGAACATGCAGAATTTAGTCTCTCAGTGGGAGTCTATTCTCTATGTGTCACAAGAGCATGCAGGGAAAAAAGGAGATGATTAAACAAATATTCTCTACATCAGAAGTTGACAAGTTTACATTGTCATTTAAGCAAGAATACTTTTATATCATTGATGATTAAAATTTAAATAAATAATGCCCAAAATATTGGGGATATTTTTGCGTAAGCACTACACTCACATTGTTAAATAACAAACAAAAGGCAAAGTACAGGTAAGAGAGGTCCTTGCTTGTTCTAATTGGTGTGAGAGACACACTTGAGAGTTTGATCTGTTTTCAAAAATTTTTAAACCTCATTAATTCTCTTTTAGCAGATTTCTCTATCAAGATATTTATTCAACTTCCTACAAGTAACAACTACTTATAAGTAACCCCAAAATGGTGAATTTTAACAGTCAAGGAATCCTATATAGCTCAGGAATGAACCTTCACTGTCATAAATGACCAGGAGGAATGCTTTAAAAATATGTATGCAAATTAGTCCCACTTGTCAAAAAGACAGAATACAAAGTTACGAAAGTAAGACAGCAAACAGGAGCTCTGGAAAATCTTTCATTACATTCTCAAATGCACTGAACACATTTACACAGTACTCAATTATTTTTTTAAAAGTGTCTTTCTCATAGAAGATGGCTTTTTAGGAACACCCAACAATTTCCACTCAGATACAAAGTGTGATCTTGATGTCCTGGGGTAGAGTATTTAAGTATGTGGAGTTTCTGCTATGAATCCTCAAATTCTATAGGATGCAAAGAAAGAGACATGCCCTTAGGCCAACCTTAATCTTCGGATGAACCTCAGCAGAGTCATTTTGTAACACGAGCACACTCCAACAGCAACAACCCACAAGTGACTTTCTATTTTAAATTTCCTACACTCACACATTCATGTCACTGAGGCCCAGCTTGCCATTGAAGTGTTTTCCAACATCACAGCCAAACCACACAGCCTAGAAATAGAAGAAAGAGGGTGAAAGAAAGTCAACATAAACCCTGTCTTCCTATTACACCAAAGAAGTAAAAGATGTTTGAACCCCAAAGATACAAAAACAATACCAACCTCTCCGTCTTTGATGGAGGCAGCAACCATCTTTTTCAGGAAGTCAATGGGCTGGTTGTTGTACAGAGTTTTTCTCCCTCCAACCATATTGCTTAAGTATTCCACGGTGTAAAGTTTGTTGTACTTGTGCTGGGGCCTAGGGTCATTCACTAAACAAATCTATTGAGATCAAGAACATATTGATTAGAGCACAAAACAAGGAATGTCAAGCAAGACGTAGCTCTCCTCTAGGTTCATGTTTGCATCAAGCTCATCATCTCTGCCTATAAGCTAAGCACTACAGCCACATTGTTATTTAACAATTTCTTTGTTATTTAACAAAGAAACAAAAGGTGGCAAAATACATGTGAAAGAGGCCCCTGATTATTCTAATTCTTGTAAGAGACAACTTAGGAGGTACAGGAGGTACATCTGTTTTTCCTGCAGGCAGGGACTGCTCTAAAACTTTTTTTTTTTTTTTTTTTTTTTTTTTTTTAAAGCCTCGCTCTGTCACCCAGGCTGGAGTGCAATGGCATGATCTCGGCTCACTACAACCTCCACCTCCTGGGTTCAAGTGATTCTCCTGCCTCAGCCTCCCAAATAGCTGGGATTACAGGCGTACGCCACCATGCCCAAATAATTTTTGTATTTTTAGTAGAGACAGGGTTTCACCATGTTGGCCAGGATGTTCTCAAACTCCCGACCTCAGGTGATCCGCCTGCTTCAGCCTCCCAAAGTGCTGGAATTACAGGTGTGAGCCACCGCACCTGGCCCCCAGAACTAATTCTGAAAAATTACATGCACTGAGTAAGGAAAATTGGAGAGCTCATCACAAGGCTCCTGCTCTCAAGTTACAAAACAGGCATCTGCTTTAAACAGGACCAGGAAGCCAATAAAAGGAATCATCCTGCTAGGCAGATGAGGAAGACCTACCTAAAGGGAAGAGGAAAAACTATGATTAGTCCCTTCAACAAGAGGTCCCAGAGGGGACCTCAGTACAGAAGTGCTCTGAATCCATAGTAAGAAACACTCAATACACCTCCATCGTCTTTGCACTTGAGAATGATTCTGGTCCTAAACAGGGGCACATGTGGGAATTAAAGTGACTGCTGTCTTACAGTTTAAAAAGTCTCTGAAGAGGAACATTGGGGAAAGTATGATAAATCCTGGCACCACCAACTTCATTAGGTGCATAAAATACTTCAGAAGAAGTGGGGAAAAATGTTTATTGTCTAGTTTGATAATCATGCATGCTAACCCAGAATCTTATACCACTCCCTGTGGTTAACAGTTGTTTGAAAGTAAACAGCCAGTGACTACCAATGTCATTCTCCAACCTTATCTTCCATATTGAAGAGTGGCTTGACATGTTCCCTGTAAAACTCCAAGGGTGTTATGGGGCCAATCTTCTGATAATTTTTATCTTTGTCTCGATACTCCCAGGTGAATGTCTCTGGTGGATTACCCAAACAGATGCACACCACTCGGAATATCTGGAAGAGAAAAGGAGGACAGACGAGCAATGGCTAGGAGAAAATGTTATTTTTTTCATCTCTTCACTTTCCTTAAGCTTAGGAAACACAAGAAGTTAGTGGTTAAATTCAAACCAGAAATTTCACAAGAAATCTAATACTGTGTCAAAAATTGGAAAGCTTATGTCTGGGATTTGCTATCAGTCAACTTGTGAGTTCTCAAATAAATATTGTGAACAATGCAATTCTGAATGTTAATATTTATTAAACTTCCTTGGCCAAGAATCTGCCTACCATTGATATTAACAAGATCTCAGTTGCTGCTCTGCTGATTATTTTTCAAGTAACAATGACAAATTTTATAAATGGATTTCCTTCCCTTTATGCATTGATGTTTTCCTTATATTACAACACGGGTCTCTACTCACAGGAAAGAAACTAGTTTTTCAGCTGGAGTTGGATGACAATGCCTATTAAAACTATTATTAGAAGAGGAGAGCCAGGTGAGGTGGCTCATGCCTGTAATCCCAGCACTTTGGGAGGGTGAGGCAGGAGGATCGCTTGAACACAGGAGTTCAAGACCATCCTGGGCAACATAGTGAAACAAACATCTTAAAAAAGAAAAAAATGAGCCGGGTATGGTGGCTCATGCCTGTAGTCCCAGCTGCTCAGGAGGCTGAGGTGTGAGGCTCACTTGAGCCCAGGAGGCAGAGGCTGCAGTGAGCCATGATTGTGTCACTACACTCCAGCCTGGGTGACAGAGCAAGATCCTATCTCAAAAAATACAAAAAGTAGGGGCACATGTTCTCAGGATCTCCTGAGAGCTATTTCATGGTTAAAAAAAAAAAAAAAAAAAAGTACAAAAATTAGCCAGGCATGGTGGCCTGCACCTGTGGGTGGTCGGTCCCAGCTACTTGGGAGGCTGAGATTGGGTGACCACTTGAGCCCAGGAGGCAGAGGTTGCAGTGAGTTGAGACCACACCACTGCACTCCAGCCTGGGTGACAGAGCAAGGACCCTGTCTCAAAAATAAGACGAGTAACTTTTAGTTAAGATATAATTTTTTGGGTTGTGAGACAACATATTTTCTAATGATGTCACAACACCTTCAAGATAACATCATTACAATCCAAGGATGTATTTTATATCGTTTTCATTTTATAGGAATGCAAAAGTAAGGCCAGGCGAGATCAGGAGTTCGAGACCAGTCCGGCCAACATGGTGAAACCCTGTCACTACTACAGACACAAAGAATTAGCCGAGCCTGGTGGCACGCACCTATAATCCCAGCTACTCGGGGTCTGAGA
>NW_016107455.1:1902803-1905499 GCF_001604975.1 Cebus imitator
TTTTTGAGACAGAGTCTCGCTCTGTTGCCAGGCTGGAGTGCAGTGGTAGTAATTCTGGCTCACTGCGACTTCTGTTTTCTGGTTTCAAGCAACTCTCCTGCCTCAGCCTCCCAAGTAGCTGGGACTACAGGCACGCACCACCATGCTCAGCTAAGTTTTTTGTATTTTTAGTAGAGACGGTGTTTCACCATGTTGGCCAGGATGGTCTCCATCTCTTGACCTTGTGATCTGCCTGCCTCGGCCTCCCAAAGTGTTGGGATTACAGGCGTGAGCCACTGCACTGAGCTGCAAGTACTTATTCTTCTATATCAAATGTCCTTTTTAAAAATGTAACACTATGATCTGTCTCTCCCTTCTACACCTACAGTCACCACCCTGATCCAATCACCTATTACCTGGGTTATTTATGCCACACATTTGTATCTGCTATCAGGTTCAAGAGAAACAAATTCTATATTTACCAAGTGTGCCTATTTTGTGCTAGATACTATGTATCTGCTAGGTCCACTTAATTCTCATAATACCCTCTCAAGGTATAATTCCCTCCACTGCCCCCTCACCTTTTTTTTTCTTCTTGTTCTTTTTTAATCAGAGATTGAGACACAAAGAAACCAAGTAATTTACTTAAGGTCATATAGCCCAAGCAGAAAACCACAATCTAAACTGAGGTCACATGCTGTCAACAACAACAACAACAACAACAAAGTATTGCTCCTTGGCTACAGGATTAAAAAAGGGAAGATTTACTGACCATCTACTGTGCTGTACTATCTTTCACTATCATATCTCTTAAGTCTCTCAACAAAGATGGTAGATATTATCCCCCTTCTACAGATAAAGAAATCATGGTTCAGGGAAACAAATCACTTGCCCGAAGTTATAGAGCCAGTAAATGGCAGAATTAGGATTTGAACACAGGTCTGACTTTAATGCTGTTTCCAAAACTCCATCTATCTACCATTTACTGTAACTTTGTAGGGTTCATATAACTTGTCTCTCATAAAAGATTATAAACTTCTTAAAGAACATGATCATGGATATTTTGTGTCCTTTATAGCATCTAGCAGGGCTAGGGACATGAGGTAGCTATACCAGTTGATCTGAACATTGTTCCTTTCTCCGTATCACCACAGGATAAGAAATGTTAAAAGCACTACTTTTGTCAACTCACTTCCCTGTTGAAGATCCAATGTTTCTCTATTACCTCCCACAACAAATCCAAACTCCATGACCTAATTTCTTTTTCTTACTTTTTAACTCAGGCATAGTATATGTTAAGTGTGTAAAACACACTAATCTTAAGTATACAGCTCAATTTCATTTAAAAAAATCCATACATATACACCCAGGTAACCATCATTCACATTAATATACAGAACATTTCCAGGGCTCTGGAGGTTCTCTGGCTCCTTTGCTGTAAATAACTCACAACTTCCACCAGATAACCACCATTTTTACTTTATAACCATCGATTACTTTTGCCTGTCCTTTAACTTCACATATAAGTATTCAAAGAACATATTATCTTTTGTGTGTGGCTTCCTTTGGCGGACATAATACCTGTGAAATTCACACATGTTGCTGTGTGTATGAGCAATTTGTTCTTCACTGCTGTGATTCTAATATCTTAACAGAAGCAAGTTATCTTACAGAAGTTATGCTTGCCATTTTGTTTTGTTCTGTTTTCCAAGAACCTTCCTTTATTAAGATTTATTATATGTGTCAGGGCCTGAACATCTGGTCATTAAATAATCTCTCTTTAACATTGTGTCACTCTCAAGTTAGTTTCTACCACAGAAAAGAAGAGGCAGGGTATCACATAAGCAACTATAATTAAGTTACTCTAGCCAAGGATTAATAAGCTCTGCTTGGGATTCACATGGAACAGTCGTTTTGCATTTGCTCAGTGCCAAGGTTACAAATGACAACCTAGGCATCTGTCATTATGAGGAGGACACTGCCACTGGTAACTACAATCAAGTCAATGACAATGAAGGTGTACAGTCAGAATATGTTTAGATTAGAAAGGTTTTAAAGACTTAAATAGTGTGTACATTCAACTAGTAACTATTGTTACATGTTTATCTACATGTAGTAGTGGAATCAATTAGATCAATTCTCAGTTACCCAAGGGTGGTAAATCCTGCTCAGCCAGGCCCTGGCCAAAAAAGGAGAGGCAAGGTCAGGCCCAATTAAGACAAAGATAACTATGTGAATTTCTGTTGACTTTTAAACATATTCTAAAGACAAATACAAATGTTTTACACTATAATTTGCAAAATAACTTATTATGCACTTGACTCCCTATTTGAAATAAAAAGTGTTAAATTCCTCCTTCTTCCAAATACATTACAGGAAATCCACATTTCTGCTATCTAAATGAATTCTATAGTGAGTCCTTTTGTAAGACAATACTTACGCCCTATCACCTATGTTTTATAAATCTGCACTTTATTAAAGATATAACTAATGCATAAATAAGGATAAGGGTGATATTTCTCTTTAGATTCTAGTAAAACTTTGTAACTTGTGACATGTTGCTTTGTTTTATACTATTTGTTTACCATTACTATAAATTATCCAAAGTCATTAATATTTCAGTCTGTAACATTTCAGAAGGAATATTTGACTCTGCACCAAATAACGACAGTTAAATGAGCTCGAATTTTTTTTTTTTTTTTTTAAGACAGGGTTTC
>NW_016107455.1:1905536-1909832 GCF_001604975.1 Cebus imitator
CTCTGCACCAAATAACGACAGTTAAATGAGCTCGAATTTTTTTTTTTTTTTTTTAAGACAGGGTTTCACCATGTTGGTTAGGCTGGTCTTGAACTCCCGACCTCAGGAGTAATCCAAAGTGCTTGGATTACAGGCGTGAGCTACCACACCCAGCCTAAATGAGCCCTAATTTTAAAAAAATGCTCCAAAGAATAACTTCCACGGTCTCTGATACTTTATTTCCTTGATAAGAGACTCGGCAATTCTGAAAAATCATTCCCTGGGCAGTGAGCTTTAGATATCCAAGTCTGCTCTCTGGTGGGCAACACAGGAGTGTCACCTGCTTCTCACAAGATCTACTTGGCATTCAGGACAAATGATACTAGACATTGAACACAAGAGATTATACAGAAATTAATAAGAGTACAACCGTATTCCTAAGAATATAATTACACATTAAATTAATATTAAAACCAACAATTAGCCCATTTAGGGAAATGTATTTGTGACTTTAATTAAAATCGCTCCCTTCCCATCCCAGCACTTCATATCTTTTCTCCTTTATTTTTCTCCACAGCACTTATCTTTTGGCATATTATACTTCTTAATACACTTTGCTTTGCCTACTAGAACATAAACTACACAGAGGTATTCTTTTCTGTTTTGTTCACTGTTCAATCTCCAATGCCTAGAACAGTGTCAGGTACATATGTTAAAGAAATATTTACCGAACACATGACTTTCTTTGGGAGGGGGGACACAGCCTCACTCTGTCACCCAGGCTGGAGTGTGGTGGCATGATCTCAGCTTACTGCAACCTCTGCCTCCAGGGTTCAAGCGATTCTCATGCCTCAGCCTCCCAAGTAGCTGGGATTACAGACATGCACCACCACACTTGGCCAATTTTTTGTATTTTGAGTAGAGACAGGGTTTTGTCACATTGGCCAGGCTGCTCTCGAACTCACCCTCAAACAATTCTCCCCTCTCCCAAAGGGCTGGGATTATGGGTGTGGGCCACCAGGTCCAGCCCCACACCCAGCCCTGAGCACTTTTGTCATTGCAAGCCAAATTTAGAACCAACCTGATAAAGGGTGTAGACTCGGCATATGGGCTTTCCAAAATGCTAGAAAGCTGAAGGCAAAGGTATACACAGCTCAATGACACCTGACAACTGATTCTGCTTTTCCTCAACTCCTCAAATGAATAATGATGGGATCCTATTCATTCTGAGTCTGGTTTAAAAAGAACAAAAGTAACCAATGTTTCTAATTATTTCCTTAAATATAGATTACTGAGAAAGGTCCCCTAAAATTGTGATATGAGTACCAAAGTATAAAAGGCAGCCTGCCCAAAGTTGAGCTCAATTTTTTGATTGATGGAGACCCTTCACTTGTACCCTGGGGGCGGGTGTCAAGGGAAGCTATGCTGAATGCATCTGCACTTGCCTCTTGGGGCCATTTGTCTTCTGATTACGATTGTACATCTTTAGCTACTTAAATCGGGAACTTAAACTATCCTACAACACTGTGGATTACATAGTCCCTTTCTAGCAACGTATAACTAGAAAAGCTGCGACTGGTGCCAGAAAGGTCCAAGCCCTATTTCCAGTTTAAATATATTTAAATATATTTCGTAAGAAGTTAAATTATAAAGAACGGTCCTACCTTTCAAGTTTCATAAAGGAGCTCCACTGTAACAGATTTCTAAAAATATTTCCAGGCAAGATATAGTGGCTCACGCCTGTAATACCAGCATGTTGGGAGGCTGAAGTGGGAGGATAACTTGGGCCTGGGAGATTGAGGCTGCAGTGAGCTGTGATTGCAACACTGCACTCCAGCCTAGGCAACAGAGCAAGACTTTATCTCAGAAAAAAAAAAAAATCTCCCTAGTGGAAAGATCTGTTTATTTTAAATGACTTGCTGAAGTATAACATAGTTAAAAAAAAATGGAATCAGGAGAGAAAGATAAAAGAATGAGACAAGAAATAAAGCGAAAAAAGGCGTAGATCTCAATTTAAAGACAAATTATATGGGATTGAGTTAATTTCCATACCCATAACAGACGTCAAGTGCGAAGGAGGAGGAAAAGATGCAGCAGTTGAGAGTCAGTCATAAGTCTTAGAAGGGCAAGAACCTGGCTGGATGCTGTGGCTCATGCCTGTAATCCCAGCACTTTGGGAGGCCGAGGCAGGTGGATCACAAGGTCAAGAGATCAAGACCATCTGCCCAACATGGTGAAACCCCGTTTCTACTAAAAATACAAACATTAGCTGGGCATGGTGGTGCGTGCCTGTAATCCCAGCTACTCAGGAGCCTAAGGCAGGAGAATCACCTGAACCTGGGAGGCAGAGGCTGCAGTAAGCCAGGATCACACCACTGTACTCCAGCCTGGGAGACAGAGCAAGACTGTCAAAAAAAAAAAAAAAAAAAAGTCCAAGAACCTTAAACAGTTGTTTAAGGCAGCTACAGGCAGACACAGAATGGAGAGGTTAGAACAGTAAGGTAGTTCAAAGATAACAACCAAACTACTTGAAAGAGAGCAAAACTTCGTATTATTTATTCTTCTGCTCAAAAATCTTCCTGATTTCTCACTGCCTGTTCAATTGGGGCAAACTCTCATGTTAGTATTCTAAGTTCTTATTATCTATGTCTAATTCTACCTTTCCACTGTTAAGGCTAAAAGATTTCAGTGCCTGAAACGACTGCAGAAGAGACAGAATCCTAGTCTTCATTTGTATTTGCAATACTGGTTTCCTGAGAAACTCTAATACAGTAAAGTCTAAAGCACTGTAAAAATATTAATTAATTCTACTGTATAAAAATGTAAAGCCACACAATCATTTGCCCCAACTTCTTAAAAAATTTTTAATGCTATAGAAGTATTAATTTAAAATTTTAATTCAGATTAATGCAGATTTTTAAATATATTATTGCTAATATTTCAGGGTTTATCACAGTCTACTANACTCTATTGCCCAAGCTGGAGTGTAGTGGTACAATCATAGCTCATTGCAGCCTTGAACTCCTGGGCTCAAGTGATCCTACAGCCTCAGCCTACCATGTAGCTAGGATTACAGGAATGGACCACCACATCCAGCTAATTTTTTCATTTCTTGTAGAGATGGGGTCTCTGTGTTACCCAGGCTGGTCTCAAGTTCCTGTGCTCAAGTGATCGTCCTCCCTTGGCCACCCAAGGCAATGGGATTATAGACATGAGCCACTGTGCACAGTCTACCCCAACTTTTTCAGTTTTACTGATGGAGAAAGTAGTCTCAAAGGTAAAACGGCCTATTGATCAAAGAATAGAATGGTCACAAGAACACTAAAGCAGTCACAGAAAACAGCTCAACTTTGAAGAAAGTGCAGTGCTGTGGGTAAATGAGCTAGTTATAGGAGAGGAGTAAGGACTACCATAGCGACTGTTTACTCACAGAGGAAGGGGAGAAGAGAAGACAGCTCTCTACTACTTTCTGGCAGGCAATGAAAGAAGGGCAAAGATCCCCTTTCTTAAAAAAAAAAAAAAAAAAAAAACTAAAATCACCCATGCCTGCAAGAGCAGGCAGAAAAGCAGATGCCTCTGGAGGCATTAAATGTGTTTTCAGGCACAGACAGACCTAAAAACATATACTTTAGGCCAGGCGTGGTGGCTCACGCCTGTAATCCCAGCACTTTGGGAGGCTAAAGCGGGCAGATCACCTGATGTTGGGAGTTTGAGGCCAGCCTGACCAACATGGAGAAACCCCAACTCTACTAAAAATACAAAATTAGCCAGGTGTGGTGGCACATGCCCGTAATTCCAGCTATTCAGGAGGCTGAGGCAGGAGAATTGCCTGAACCCAGGAGGCGGAGTTTGCAGTGAGCCGAGATCATGCCATTGCACTCAGCCTGGGCAACAAGTGGGAAACTCCATCTCAAAAAATAAAAAAAAAAAGTACACTTTATGCACTTCTGTGATGTTAAAGAGAATGAACCCACATAGATGATAACTCAGTTAAATAATGATCTTGAGATTACTTTAGAGGTGTTTATATCAGGAAATAGAAATGCAGACTATCTAGCCTTGCCCTACACCTACTGAATCAATCTGCATTTTAACAAGATCCCAAGGTGATTCATGTGCACATGGAAGTCTCATGGCACTACTTTAGACCACATCTATCCTTTCCCTCTTCCAAAACCTTGCTTCTTTAATTATTATTTCTCTCATTCACACCTGCTAATCTTTTCTACATACTGGTTCCCTCACACTGCCGTAACTGCCAAAAGCCTTCTTTCCTATCTGTAAGTTCACCCTTCAAGATCCCAGGACATTATCCCA
>NW_016107455.1:1911712-1935908 GCF_001604975.1 Cebus imitator
TTTTTTTTGAGACAGAGCCTTACTCTGTCACCCAGGCTGGAGTGCAGTGCAACGATCTTGGCCTCCTCCACCTGCAGAGTTCCAGTGATTCTCACATCTCAGCCACTCAAGCAGCTGTCATTACCACTACGCTCAGCTATTTTTTTCTTATTTTAGTAGAGATAGGGTTTTGCCATGTTGGCCAGGCTGGTCTTAAACTCCTGGCCTCAAGCGATCCACCTGCCTCAACCTCCCAAAGTGCTGGAATTACAGGCGTGAGCCACTGTGTCCAACCGAGAATATATTAATAATCTTAAGGGGATCTGCAGGCTAAAAAATGGACACTGAAATAACATTGCAATAGAGGTGACTACACAGCTCTAAAACAAATCTGCCTTGTCGGTCATCTCAACAAGCAGCCTGCACCTCACTTCTCTCAGTAAGAATGCCTTTAGCATAAACGTATTAAAATGTGTTTGAATAAATTCAAAGCCACCTGAGCTTCAAGGCTGTTAATTAAGTCATTATTTTGACTTGCCTACAAGGTTAGGCAAATCATAGGTACTAATTTGTGGCTTTAAAACTGCAACTAGACTCTTCATTACCAAAGAGTCAGGTTCAATAAAAAGGAGTCATTTGGGGGATTGTAAAAATTTTAAAACCTTATACACAGGACCAGGCGTGGTGGCTCATGCTTATAATACCTGCAATCTTTGAGAGGCTGAGGTGGGAGGATTGCTTGAGCCCAGGTGGTGGAGATTACCCCAGGAAACACATGAGACTGAATCTCCACAAAAGTGTTTTAAAAAAATTAACTAGGCATGATGGCATGCACATGTAGTCCCAGCTACTTGGGAGGCTGAAGCAGGAGAGTCACTTGCACCCAGGAGCTACGACTGCGCCCCTGCACTCCAGCCTGGGCAACAAAGCAAGACTCTGTCTTTAAGGGGGAAAAAACCCTTACACACAAAATTCTGTAGTAAATAGTTTAGGTAGCATCATTAAGTAAATAATCCTATAAAACATTCATATGAGGGACTTGGTAAAGTGGGATCTTACTATTTCTCTGAGGCAGGAGTAGGGGAGGAAAATAATATGTGAAACGTATCTGCCCTAATTCTTATCAGCCAATTATCATACTCTACCAATGATAAGGACATGAATCTTAGACACATCATTAGCTCAAAGATCATTAAAGAAAACACCAAAGGCCAAATGGATGCTTACAATCTACAGCAGTATTATCTGGGCCCTTTTCCATAACATTCCTACTATACCCCCACCATCTTAATCTAATCCTAAATAAAGGCAAATTATGTAGGAGATACAGCCTCTGCAAGACAGATCATTCCAAGCAGGAAGGGAAGAGAAGTAACATTTACAGAATTCCTGCTATGTGCCAGGCACTATGCCGGCATGCTTACTTGATTCCTTATTTGATTCCCCAAAAATTCAGTAAGGAAAATATTTTAGATCCTGAACTGAACCTCACACAGGTTAACTAACTTACCTAGGATGACAGACTGTTAAGTAAAAGAGCCAGAATTTAAACCCATGTATGTCTGACTTCAAAGCCTATTTTTTCCTACTATACTAAGATGCCTCTCTTCCATAAGAATTTGATATAAAAATGAGGTTATTTAAATGCATTTGGTAAATGAAATTTCTGCGTTTGTTCACTTAACAAATACTTAAGAAACAGCTATTGAGTAAAACACTAGGCTAGACACGTTAAACCTGAACTGAGCCTTTAGAGCTTAAGGAACTTGTCCCAGGATATATGGCTACTAAGTAATGAGAAGACTAAAACTCAGACAGCCTGATTCCAAAGATAACATACTCCACTACTCCACTATGCTGCCTCTCTAAAATTTAAAGGATAACATGAGTGAAGCATTAGTGTTCTCCATTGCAGTGAAAAAAAGTAGGCCATCTTAATCCCATACAGTCCTGAAAGGAAGCCTAATAAAGGGCCCACTGGCTGGCAAAGGGAAGCATTTATCCTTTCCTCAAACCAATTTCAGTTTTATGTATATTCATTCTGGATATAGATGTATTAATAATAAAAATTCTTAACTGTCTTGATCATAAATAACATTACCACCTCCTATTTGTTTAGTGCTTTTTACATTTTCCAAAATGTTTTTAAATACATTATTTTAACAAATATAACCATCAACAGCTCCTCATCTTTACTAACACAGAAAAAAGCCAAAAGTTCTGGTATCCATTCAACATCCCTTACATCTCTCCTTTCTAGCTTAATTTGCTACCCATCATACTGACACAAGTTATGTTTCAGCCACATTATTCCCTGAAGATTCTATCTTTGTTCATGGCACTATTCATACAATTCCTTTTGCCTAGAATGGTCTTCCTTGTTATCTACCTGGTAAATTCTGACTACTCTTTCAACAGGTGGTTCAAATATCTTCCCTATGTAACCTTCAGCTCACTGAGCTAGTCACTCCTTCCTCTATGACCACCAAATCAGTTTTTACACATCTAGCACAGGATTTATTATAATTATAGATGTTTTCTTTTTCCCAAGAGACTGAGCTCTTTAAGAGCAGTGACTATGTCTTTCTCATCTGTTTCCTCAGTGCCAAACTCATAAAAGGTTTTTAATATTTATGAAATGATAAAAGAATGATTATACAAACCACTAAACTAGGAATTTGAAAACTTAAGACCAAGTCCTATACTAAAAGGCAAAGTAAGTTTTAAGCTCAGTTTTTTCAGCTGTAAAATAAGTAATTTTAAATTCAATTAAACAGTTGTTTTCATGACTTATGCTTCCTAATCATTAATTTAACAGATGGGAACATTCTGAGAGTTCTTTAGAAGGGTCACAGAAAATCCAAATTTTGTTATTACCTCCTCCATCATGACATCCTGTGTGGCCGAGATTTCTCCTTTGGTGGCTCCACTGTGTACCAGGTTCCTTAGTCGTATACAGAATTCTCTCATCTAGGATAGAAACTTATTCAGCACTCCAGTAGTTACCCAAATTCAATTTTAAATGAGCCTCACAGACCAACGCTAGTTCTATTTAATTTTAATTGATGTATAACTCAAACCACACTCATGCAAAGTTCATAAGGGCAAAAGTTTTTCTTCAACTTGTCCGTTTAAACGCATAGCTAAAAAATACTTTCCATAAGGAGAAAAGCCATAAATTATTCCTCCAAAGTACTAGATGGAATTGCTCCTGCTCTGCAAATATCACATAAAGATGTTTTATGTGCCTAGGCATGGGAAAAACATCTGATTATATAATGCCTATCACTCAGAAAAAGCAGGAGACAAGATAATTATGCCAGTAAGTCACTCTGGTAGATTTTTACTTAGAATTTCAATAGCTGTCCATTTTTCCTTCTTTGCCAATTGACGATGAGCATGGTTATGCCATCCCCCAGGAAAATTTTCATTTTTTTTTAGCTGCCCAAGATAAACTGAAATCTAACCACAGTGCTAAAGAAGATGTTGCTCCCACTTCAAATAGAATCAAATGCCATTCTATTAATGATCTTTTAGCCTTTGAATAAAGGCTAAAGTGATTCCAGGGTAGAAAATAACCTACTTCTAATGTTAGGGAAACACATCTATAGTTTATTTTAAAATGTAATCTTTCTCCCAGGAAGATGAAAAATCCCATTTTAGCCTCGTGGATTAGGACAGCAGATTCTGGCAACTCCCAGTTCTCAAAAAGGATGCCTGGCTAGCAAAGCCGCATCCCTGCAGGAATTATAATTCTCCTTGGGAAAACTGGTTATGTAGAGAAGACACAATGATTCATTAAGATAACTGAAGCAAATAAAAAGCAGTTCAGTAACTGCATCAAATCTTTAGTGGGTGGATAAACCACACTGATGTGGTCTGGGGAAGTCTCAGAACACAGCACCCTCTTTACAGGCATCTTGCAAATAGTTCTTTTTGGTTTTACTAGCATATAAAGGAGTTCTAGCCCATCTCCACTAGAACCAAGTGAGAGACACAACACCCTAAGTCCTTGTGGCCAATATTAATTGGACATAGGAATTTATTTCCTAAATATTCCCCTAAGAAAACATTAAAATCAACAGAAATAAAGGTGGAAGTTTTTTTATAAGGAAAAACCCTCTAATTTTAACTATTTTTAAACTTAATATGTAGCTACATTGCTTTTGACAGACACTGACATCAGTAGTTATCTTGTATACAAACTATATACACTGTATACCCAGGAACCCCTTTTAAAAAATAAGTTTTAAGGAAAGTACACTACTAAGTACTTTAAATATTCAATCCAACCCTGCTTCAAACACTGTACCTTGTGATTCAGAATATCATTCATCCTTCTGGTTGCCTCTGTTGTGTAAGATTCAGGGAAGCATTTCTTAGGGATAACACCATATTTTTCTGAAAGAAAACAAATTTCCAGTGCTCAAAAAGGTAAAAGATTAGAAACCCTGCCAAAAATCGTGATTGTTTTAAAAATTAGGCCATATTTTGCTGGCTTAATTCAGAAAATCCTATACTTCATATCATTAAGCAGGGATTTTTGTTTGTTTGAAGACAGAGTTTTACTCTCACTCAGGCTAGAGTGCTGTGACACAATCCTGGCCCACTGTAGCCTTAAACTCCCAGGCCCAGCCTCCTGAGTAGCTGCAACTATGGTGCATGATATCATGCCCAGCTAATTTTTTTAAATTTTCTATAGAGACAGGGTCCCACTATGTTACCCGGGCTGGTATCAAATTCCTGGGCTTGAGCAATCCTCCCGCCCTGGCCTCCCCAAAGTGCTAGGATGCCTGAGCCACCTCACAAAGCCTAAGCAGGTTTTTAATGTGCATATTTATCTGTCTATGCTAGATTTAATTCTATTCTTTTTATCTACGATACTTTGTCACTTCTCATCCTTTTGATCAAGATCAAGTGTATCTATCATACTTCTGTAAAGTGCTCAGCATGATGAGATTTCCCCAAAAGATAATGTTTTGAAGATATTTTTAAACAGCTGCAGTTTTAATGTGTTTCTTGATTACATCAATGGAAAGGACAACAGCTTTTTCATGGAAAGTTAGTTCTACTTAACACTGCCTTTTCTTTTCCAGCCCAACCTTCACAGTAGCTATCTCCTTACCCCTCATTTAAGAAAGTCACTCTACAGGTGAGAATGGGAAATAAAGGTCCTTAGAAGTAACTATATATCCTTCTTGGAGACCAATTCTACTCTGTACGTAACCACCAAAGAAATGGCCCGTGCCTAACTATGGAGGCTTACTTAATCATACTGAATTTCAGTTCCATTAAAGAAAGAACGCTTACCAACAATATTGACAAGCATATCCCACTGGCCACCATCATTTGCAGGGTTCATAAGCAAATACTGCACCAGCCTCCCATCCTCAGGCTCCTTTCTCTGGGCTGTGTCCACAAAAGCATTCAAGAAGAAATAACAGCGTTCAACCTAAAGAGTAAAGAAAGTTAAATAAAATTAAAAGAAAAAAGAGCCAATAATTTTATTGGCATTACCAACAGAATGGGAGTCTTGTAATTACCATGGAACCAACATAATAGTTTTTTTTCTTTTTTAAAAACATGAATATTTCATGAATTTGCATGTCATCCAATAGAGGCAACGTTAATCTTCTCTGTATCATTCTAGTTTGGGTATATGTGATGCTGAAACAAGCACCATAATAAGTACTTTTAAACTAAAATTGGTAACTAAACATTATATCTGATTTCATCAGAATATTGGAAGTTTCTTCTTATACCTGTGCATGTATCCCAATATATTATGTATATGTGTACAGTGCTTATATTCCAATATTAAAACAAAACCTGGTATTTAAGAGTCTTTAATCAATAAACATTTCATGAACACTTAGGTAATATAGATTTTCTTATTTTTAGACAGGGTTATGCTGTTGCCTAGGCTGGAGTGCAGTGGTGCAGTATCACTGCAGCCTCAACCTCCCTGGCTCAAGCAATCCTCCTACCTCAGCCCCCTGAGTAGCTGGAAGTACAGGTGTGCACCACCACACCTGACTAATTCCCTTATTTTTTGTAGAGACAGGGTTTTGCTATGTCCAGACTGGTCTCGAATTCCTGGGCTGAAGCAATCCTCTCACCTCAGGCTCCCAAGTGCTAGGATTATAGGCTTACAGGCATGAGCCACTAAACCAGGTTAGTAATATGGGTTTTGAAGATTAGGAAAAGGAATATGGTCAGGCACAGTGGCTCACGTCTGTAATCCCAGCACTTTGGGAGGCCGAGGCAAACAGATCACTTGAGGTCAGGAGTTCGAGACCTGCCTGGCCAACATGGTGAAACGCCCTGTCTCTACTGAAAATACAAAAATTAACTGGGCTTGCTGGCATGCGCCTGTGATTTCAGCTACTTAGGAGACTGAGTTGGGAGGAAGGTTTAAACCCGGGAGGCAGAGGTCACAGTGAGTCAAGACTGTGCCACTGTCCTCTAGCCCGTGCAACAGAGTGAGACCCTGTCTCAAAAATAAATAAATAAATAAAATTATTTACTCTTTTTCAGACAAGTACTAGAGAAGGAAAATTAGGTCCTAGAAAAGAACAAATAACCTAAAAAAATGTTAGAAAGGGAGATATATTCAATTGAATATTGAATATAAAATTCAAAATTTCAAACAGACAAGCAGTAAGGTTAAGTCAGTAAGTTTATTATTTCATTGCAAAAAATAGTCACTTAACCAAAAACAGTTCTGCCTTTGAAAGAGTCAACTTTTGATATTCTGGAAGTCAGAATGAAAGGTGTTTCACCTATCATGAAAGGGCAGGCTGAAACTGGAAAAGCAACAAATGAAGAGGCAGTTCCTACTGAGGCCGATATCAATACAAAAAGAATCTTGCCAGATCAGTCCCATACCTTGTCCCAAAAAAACAGGTAAGATTGACTAAACTCAAATTCTTCAATATTTAATTTTTTCATGAATGGAAGCCTCATAACATTCAGACAAGAAAAGATCCAGCATCGCCCTGAAACAAGAAAGCACATCAAGAAATTATGAGGGTTTACAAAGATAGCATTGCTCCAACTGTTATTTTCCAACAATGAACTCATGACACAATCTGGACAATTCAGAAAGAGTTAATCAGTAAGAGCAGAAAGATTAAAAACAAAACAAAAAAAGAAAGGTGGTATTTCTAGCAATATATATGCAAAGGTTTAATATCTTTAACGCAAACACTCTTTACATAGCAAATAAAGAATCCATTACAAATCACCCAAGAAAATCACATTAGAAAAAGAAACATGCTAGAAAACCATGAACAGAGATCACAAACAGATCACTCAGTGGCCAAGAAAGATACAAACGGTAGAAGCAGTTTTAAAAGTTCATGATAAGACATCTGTTAAGTGGGGAAACATCATTTCATTTATTTCATTTGGGGAAATAAGCATCATTATCAATCTGGATAGGAATCTACATAGGTACAAAATATCTGAATGCAATTTGGCAATACCCAGCAAAAGCTTTAAAAAGCCCTACTCATCCAGCTGGGCGCAGTGGCTCACGCCTGTAATCCCAGCACTATGGGAGGCCAAGGTGGGTGGATCATCTGATGTTAGGAGTTTGACACCAGCCTGGTCAACACAGTGAAAACTTGTCTCTACTAAAAATACAAAAATTATCCGGGTATGGTGGCACATGCCTGCAATCCCAGCCATTCAGGAGGCTGAGGCATGAGAATCACTTGAACTCAGGAAGCAGATGTTGCAGTGAGCCGAGACTGCGCCATTGTACTCCAGCCTGAGTAACAGGGCAAGACTCCGTCTCAAAAAATAAAGAAAGAATAAAAAGCCTCTACCCTTTAATCTGGAATATGCATTTCAATGTTTCAATATAGGCTGACCTTAACATAAGTCAACACTCCACTCTTCCAGTGATAAGTCAAAAAAAGGGCAGATATTTGCCTAACTGAATTTTACAAACACTTAAAGATACATATGAATAGCAAATTGTCTACCCATAATATTTTAGTTTTTTTTTTTTTGGAGACAGAGTCTCACTCTGTCACCCAGGACGGAGCGCAGTGGTGTAATCTCAGCTCACTACAACCTCTGCCTCCTGATTCTCATGCCTCAGCCTCCTGAGTAGCTGGAATTACAGGTGCATGCCACCACGCCCACCTAATTTCTGTATTTTTAGTAGAGCCAGGCTTTTGCCATGTTGGCCAGGCTGGTCTCAAACTCCTGACCTCAAGTGATCTACCCCGCCTCAGTCTCCCAGGGTTCTAGGATTATAGACATGAGCCACAGTATCTGGCCAATATTTTAGTAATTTAAATGTATTTTAGATTTAAAATCATGTTAACATAATAAATGGATTTAGAAGCACTGTTTTTCCCACTTCACATTTCATTTTCACACTGATTCAATCTTCATATGTACCTAGCAGTCAGTATCTGTGCCATCATTAGATCCATTCTTTCAATCAGCACACGTCATCTTTCTTCCATCTAGTGTGTTTGAGTCACAGCAATGTTTTGAATCCATGCATGATGCTGTCACTGAAAATTCTATACCAAGCATCAACTACACAATCAGATTCTTCATGTGTCCTGTATGTGTATAATCACAAACTCCACGTCACCACTTCCTGCTCTGACTTAAGTGATCTTAATTTAAAAGGTCTATTTACAACGATATGCAACATCAGTTTATTCAAATTTGTCACCTTTTAAAAGAAGCTGATTCAATCAAAGGACCTCTGTAAGCATGCAAAAATGTATTCATCTGAGTTTTTTCAGAGTAATGTCTTCTCCAAATTGTACTCTACTTCAAAATAAATTAACTGAGTACCCATTAGAAAAGCCTTCAATGTCTTAAATATAGGGTAATTCTTCTCTGAAGGAAAATTCTGAGGGAAAAACCTTGAGTCGTATTGGGTATAACTTTACTGATATGAAAATATGTTTATAATATACTGGTAAGTGAAAAAAGTAGGTAGATTACGTAACAATGTATAAGCTATCAACCCACATTAACACACACACAGGCGCACACACACACACAGACCTGACAAATATACAGGAAAAATATTCACCTGGTATTTGCAAATATTCTACATGAAACAAAAATAATTTTGTAACAAGAAGAAAACTCTAAAGTTAACTATAGTATTTTCTGAAAGTCACCAGTGCCTTACTATAGTTCACCTTTACCTTAAATTTACCTGTATGCAACCTCTCTTCTATACGCTACGTATTTCTAGTAGAAGGGATCTGGATGCACTGGTGATGTGAAAACTGCATGAAAATAAAGTACACAGCTCACATGCTATTTGGAACTTTTGTATATATGAAAGTGACACTGCAAAATGTGTAAGACCTGCCTGACCTGTTCCCTAAGAGATCACTGCAATCTAAACTATGTAGGACCACTGTAACATTACCAACTGGATCATCCGTAGCTTGAGAGCTCACACCACTGCAAGCACTTTCTTCTAGAGCAAAACATTAATTATTGTAAGGTCTTGACGTTTTCCTTAACATTTAAAAATCAACTTTGTTGATGTATAATGTACATACTATAAAATGTACTCATGTGAAATGTGTGCTTTGTGAGTCCTGACCGACTGTAAACAAGCACTAACGTGCTTTCTGTTCATACAGACGGACTGGGAGTCGTTTTAACTAGATAAAGACTTTTTTTTTTTTTTTTGCGACGGAGTTTCACTCATGTTACCCAGGCTGGAGTGCAATGGCGCGATCTCGGCTCACCGCAACCTCCGCCTCCTGGGTTCAGGCAATTCTCCTGCCTCAGCTTCCTGAGTAGCTGGGATTACACGCACGCACCACCATGCCCAGCTAATTTTTTGTATTTTTAATAGAGACAGGGTTTCACCATGTTGACCAGGATGGTCTCGATCTCTTGACCTCGTGATCCACCCGTCTCGGCCTCCCAAAGTGCTGGGATTACAGGCTTGAGCCACCGCGCCCGGCCTAGATAAAGACTTTAAAAAATCCTTTTACTACAATTTTGTGGTGAGAATGTGCTCCTTAATTAGATCCCTAGATATTCAATCTTCCACTGTAGCTGTTTTTCTGAGAGTGGTGCTAGAAAGTAGAGAGCAAAACGAGACTTCTTGACCAGTAAGACATGAGAACACAACTTTTTCCTGTATTACAAACCGATCTACTCGTGGGAACTGAGCCCATCAGCACATTAGCTTCAGCTGTAACCAAGGAGCATATTTAAAAGTAACACCTGATGACATTTTAATGTAATTACATTGTATCTCTCCTTCATAAATTTGTATAGGGCCTTCAGGGCATTTCTGGAGAGTCCTCCAAGAACATGAACATTTCCGCAATGCTCTGTTTTGTGACCAAGACCATCTATCTGCAAGACATGGGCTACAAACCACATAACATCAGGACTTAATATAGTGAATTACACTCAAACGTATGCTCACGGCCTTGTCACTTTAGTACTCTAATCGCATGTGCTAACAAGCCACAGAACACTAAAACAAACCACATGGGTAATGTTCTTAGACCTGCCTGTACCTGAGCCTCATTCTCTACGAATTTACGACCAGTTCTTTCAGTACGAACTTAAGATCACTCGTAAATAAGACAGCAAAATGGGATGCTGTCAGGAAGGTCAAGGAAAGTACGGGAGAAGTGGAAGCCCACACCTGAGCTCTTCTGGTTGGTGACGGGCTTGCCTTCCTGGGGCACGGCGTGCTGGAACACATGCTGCGCGCGCTGCACCGTGGCCCGCTTCAGACAGATATCCAGCAGGTCATGGGTGGTCCCCACATTCTGGGCAAGTACGAACTGGGGGTCGGAATTCAGTTTCTGTATCAGAGCAGCTACCTTCTCCGAATTCAGTCCTGTTGGGAAACCAAACGGGATTTCAACGCCAAAGGCTGGGGGAAGGGGCTGATCTGGGGCTCCCGCATCCCAGATCTAACTTCGTAAGCGCATCCTGAGGTGCCCGCTGCAGCGGGGAAGCCCAGGAGCAGCGTCCTCCTCCAAGGCGCTGTCTCCCTCCAGGCCCCTCCAGGCCGCTCCAGCCTGCCCCGAAAGCTCCCTCCCCGCCATCGCACCGGGTCCCAGCCCCCAGCCTTCCCCGCCGCCGGGCCTCACGAGGACCGCGGAGCTCCTCCAGAGAGGACCACGGTGGCGCCTCACCCGCGCTGCTCATGGCGCCCACGCTGCCCGGCGGGGTAACGGTAGCTTCCAGGGTCCTCGGGCGAGCGCCGGGGTTGCGCTGCGGCTCGCTGCCTGGGTGGCCGGACCTGCCTCTCACACCCGGAGCGCCGGAAGAAAAAAACCGGCTTGGTAGCGGCGGCGAGGAGTCTGAGGCCGGGAGAAACGGGGTCCGCGGAGGGACAAAACTCCCCCTTCGCGTTGCTGAGTCAGCGCCTTCGGGGCTAGCCCCGCCCGGGGGAGGGCCGACGGGGGCGGCCTCGCTGTCGCGCTAGGTCAGCCGGCGCCCTGGGGCCTAGGCCGCGCCCACAGCCGCGCACGACCACGCCATTACCCTGCGCGCCTGGGCGGCGCCGCAGCGCTATCTCCCCCCACGCCTGGGTTCCCGCCTCCGCGCAGTGTGGGCGCCTTGCCGCGATCAGGCCAGCTCCGGGAGGGAGGCTGACGGGTTCCCTACGGGCCCAGACCCCAAGTACTCACTCTAGCGTGGGGGAATCGTCCCCAGGAAGCCTTGTGAGAAGCCAAAAGGGGGCTCGAGGCGGGAGGGAGATGCTGAGAGGTCTCGTAATTAAGCGTCGGGCTTAGGACGGGTTGATTTGTCACAGTAAATGCACCCGAAGGCTCTTCCTACTGTAGGCTTCGTTTGCTGACCAATCACTGCATTTTCAATGGCCACTTGTTGCTTGGATTCTCATCAGAAGCAAATAATTGTCTTTGAGGGGAAATTGGAGCCAAGCTCTTTCCCATCCACTCCAAAGCTACTACCAGAGTTCTACAAATAGACGTGCTCATTTCAAGAACACTACCCATCTGGTCTTCATGGAGTCCACGAGTGTCTCCTGTGTAGTCCAGCATGTCCTGTTGGGTTTAACTCAGGAGGATGACAGTGGTCAGCCTTAAGCATCAATATTGTTTCACCGGATTCTCTACAAAACCTCTAACTGATGCTCCCCCTCTAGGCTTTCAAGATAACTCAGCAGTTTTCCAAAGTTTTGAGATTGTAAAAACCTTGTTTTCGTTGATTCTGTTTTTCATGCCCTGAAATCTCAGCCCTTAGTGAGATGTTGGGATAGAACCCACAGAGGGTAAAACGAAAACACTGAAACCCTGTATCTGCTATTCAAAACAATGTGTGTGTGTGTGTGTGTGTGTGTGTGTGTGTGTGTGTAACCTAGAATCTAGGTCTTCTTAGATTGAAAATCATTACAGGAACTCTGATATCTGGAAAAGTCCATACTCAGGCACCAATCAGTCATTTGAGAAATTACAGTTTCCATGTCTCTAGAGAGACTCAGCTAAAAATTGGGGTTATAACTTAGCAACTATTTTAAATGGGCCCATCAACCATCTATGCTTTCAATATCTGAAGAAGAAGGGGCTGAAAATTATACAGAAAGGAATCACTGGTCCTTTCACAAAATGATGTTCAAGCATCCTTCCCAATTCAAATAATAAATTTTTATTAAGTACCTACCGTGTACTAGGCACTGGACAAGCTGCTGATGATATAGAGACAAATAAAGCTTAATCTTACCCTTAAGAAACTCAACGTAGTAGGAAAGATGCAAAACAACTTTTAGACTACCTGTACTAGCATACCAATAGCTCTGTAGACTTTAGAAGCAATGAAGAGAGCACTGTCAATTGGGACCAGAGGGTACCTGAAAATAGAAGTGACAAGAGAGCATGATCTTGAAGAGTGGATGAGATTTTTACAAGTCAAAGAAGAGGAGAAGGGCATCCAAGGCACCAGCGAAGGCACAGAGAATAAAATCATGTTCAAGAAAGGGTGCATCATATTCTGATGTGGGTAAGAGCAAGGAGTGTGTCGGGAGCAGAGGCAAGGTGTAGGACTGGAAAAGTTTCGTAGGTTTGGGCCAGGATATAAAGAGTTTTATATGCCATGCCTGAGCATCTGGACTTTATCTTATGGTTAATTAGAAGACAAAATGGGTTGCGAGACAAAGGAAAAATATGATCACTTCTGTGTAAAAGAAGAAATCTGGTAGCAATGGAGAGAGTGATTTGGAGGGCAGAGGCTCTGGAGATAGTGAAACTGGTTAGAAGGTTCTTCTAGTCGTCAACTTGGGAGAAGACAAAAGCCTTAAATTGTGGAAAGGGAAGAGGCATCGATAATCTTGAAGTTGTCAACTGAATAAGAAGATGGAAGGTGGGTCATTAACCACGAGAGGGCATACAGAAAGATAGGCATAAGTATGCAAGCATGTAGATCTGAACTGAGTTTGGGCCATGGCAAAGTTAGGATGCCCACAGGACACCCAGGAAGAGAAGTTCAGGAGGTAAATGAAAAGATGTCTGGAGATTGGGTAAGATACCTATATCTTACCTATTGGGTAAGATACCTTTCATGGTTCAAATTGGAACCATGAAAGTCAACAGGGTACAGAAGGAAAGAGGATAGGGCAAGAAAGAGATGAAGACCACAGATAGTGCCCTGGGCTGCAATATGCAGTTGCACAGGGTGTTCACAGCACAAGGGCACCAGGCTGAGTGTGGTGGGTAGGGACTGAAATGCAGTTCAGGCTCTGCTTGCCAAGCCATGCACCAGAGGATGATGTACCTTTCACTAGCTCTTTTTTTCTGAAACAGAGTCTTGCTCTGTTGCCCAGGCTGGGGTGCAGTGGCAAGATCTCAGCTCACTGCAACCCCCACCTCTTGGGTTCAAGCAATTTTCTTGCCTCAGCCTCCTGAGTACCTGGGATTACAGGTGTGCACCGCCATGCCCGACTAATTTTTATATTTTTAATAGAGATGGGGTTTCACTGTGTTAGCCAGGCTGGTCTAGAACTCCTGACATCATGATCTGCCCACATTGGCCTCTCAAAGTGCCAGGTGTGAGCTACTGCACCTGGCTTCTTTCACTACTTCTTATAAGGATGCCATATGGGGGTAGCATTATCTCTGAAAATGGTAATGTTTAAAGTATGGGTAAAGACAGAGGAGCCAGCAGAAATATAAAGAGCAGTCGGAGAGGTAGGAGAGCTGGGGAGTTATGTCCTGGAATCCCAGGAAGGCAGGAAGAGGACAGTGAATTGAAGTAAAAGCTGCAGAAAATCAAGTAAGATTGGTTTTGGCAACTGGGTTAGAAGCAACCTTAGAGAGGGCAGTTTTAGTGGAAGGGCAGAGTCGGCAGAAGCAACATTGCAGTGAGTTGATACGGAGGTAAATATTAGGGAAGCTCTTTGGGAAGAAAGGGTAAATTTATGTCTACTGAAGGATAAGAGGAAGGAACCAATACAGATGAGAGATTAAATATATGTCAGAGAGGATACAATTGCAAGAGTAAGAACTCAGGAGGAGATGGAATCACTGAGGAAGGTGGAGGGGACCAGTTTTACAGCTATTGCCACCCTTTCCTTGCTGGTGATTGTATTTCTCCACCCCATGCCCATAGATTCCTATCATCATCTCTTTGCCGGCCTCCTGCTCTGTCCCCATCATCAGGGTGGCACCCATATTACCAGCTTTCCACCCAGCGATTTACACCCAGGTACTCAGCCCCTGTATGGGCATGGTAAGGAAGTACAGAATAAAACTGGTTTTCCCAGTAGGTTGCCCCCAGATGACCCACCCAGGAAGACATTTCTTCAAGAAGAGAATTATTACGCTCTATCCCTCTTATTCCAGCCAGAAGAGATGTTGTACAGCCCAGTGGTACCTTGTGAGACAAAGCAACCAAAAACAGAATTCTAGTATGAATTCCAAAATGCTTGAAAAGAAAATATTGCCTGTAATCCCAGCACTTTGGGAGGCTGGGGTGGAAGGATTGCTGCCTCAAGTTAAAGGCCAGGAGTTGAAGACCAGTCTGGTCAACATAGTAAAACCCCACCACTACAAAAAAAAAGAGAGAAATATTTTTTAAAATGAGCTGAATGTGGTGGCAGACGCTTTTAAACCTAGCTATTCAGGAGGCTGACATGGGAGGATCACTTGAGCCCAGCAGTTTGAGGCTGCAGTGAGTTACGATCACACTGCTATACTCCAGCCTGGGCAACAGAGTGAGACTCTGTCTCTAAAAAGAAAGAAAATCTTTATAAATCCTGTGAAGCAGCACCATGTGCCACTGCAGATATGCCTTCTGCCTGTTGCTTCCATGCAGCTCTACCAAGTTAAAGCAAACAAGACCAGTCTCAAGGCAAATTATTCACCCTTTGTGCTCTCCTTTGCTATTCACAAGTCTTCGACATGCTATTCACCAGTCTTCAACTGCTTCTATTTCAATAGAAAAAACCAGGATTTTATGTTGAATACAATCTAGACTAGAATCTAACACAAATGTTCTCCAATTCTATGTAACTGATTCATATTTAAGTGTTGTCCCACTAACTTCAAGATTTGCCCTTGAAGGTCAGGAAACCTCCTTATATTTCACCAGATCTGATAGTCAACTTCAGAGTTCATGTCATGGTAGCCTGTTGGAACAAATTCAGCTTCAAGATGTTTTGTTTGGTCTGCATGGTAATTTAAAATTTTTGAGCTGGCCAGCGGCAGTGGTTCATGCCTGGAATCTCAGCACTTTGGGAGGCCGAGGCAGGCAGAATGCCCAGGAGTTGGAGACCCTGGGCAAAACCCTGTGTCCATAAAAAGTACGAAAATTAGCCAGTGTAATGGTGTGCACCTTAGTCCCAGCTACTTGGGAATCTGATGTGGGAGGGTTGCTTGAGTTTGGGAGGTTGAGGCTGTAGCGAGTTGTGATCACGCTACTGCCCTCCAGCCTGGGTGACAGAGAAAGACCCTGTCTCAAAAGAATTTTTTTTTTGAGACAATATTTAGAATTAGGAAGTTTTGAATACAAGTCTGAATAGCTGGTTTCTCTTTAAAATATTGTTTTGGCTGGGTGCAGTGGCTCATGCCTGTAATCCTAGCACTTTAGGAGGTTGAGTACGCAGATCACTTTAATCCAAGAGTTCAAGACCAGCCTGGGCAACATGGTGAAACTGATAGTGACAGAAGGCAATCAGATGCCTAGGCAGATAGGGGAGGGTCCCCAGTGAAATCCCACCTTCAAGCCAAAGATACTTTAAAGTCTGAAAGCCAAGCTACAAGTCTTGGATAAATCCATGGACTGGATTGAGAACCCCTCTTCCTGTTTGGCATGCTTTCCTCTGTTTGAGCCCCATCCTTTACCTAATTTATATATACCTACCATTCCCTAATTGGTTTTTTACACTGTCATGCCCACCTTTGAGTGGTGACTTTGTTTTAGCCTGTTTTGCCATACTCACAAATCAGTCAGCACACACTGCCCCATTCTGAGCCCACAAAAGCCCCAGACCCAGCCACAATGGGAGAGACACCACCTTCAGGTGGGGGACTATCCTCGCATTCCCTCTCCACTGAGAGGTATTTCGTCACTCAATAAAACTCTTCTCCACCCTCTCCACCCTCTGATTTTCAATGTGGTTTCCTTCTTCTTGGATGTTGGACAAGAACTCAGGACCTCACTGAATGCAAGCACAAAAAGGCAGTAACACTGTAGCCCTCTGCCCCCCACCCCCATTGGCACCTGGCAACTGCTCCATGCCATGGCAGGGCCGGGCCAGCCCCAGAGCCATGGGCCAGAGCAGGGCAATGGGACTGACAGAACTGTTAATATACGTCCCGAGCTGTGGACGATGGGACTAAAAGAGCTTTTAGCATGCTGTAACACCCCTTCTGGGGATTCGGGGTCACAGGCTTCCCTGTTTGGGTGCTACTACGTTCCCCTTATCTGAATGCCAGAGTCCACCACAGGAGTCTTTTGAGACACATCTGGTCCAACCACAAGCCCCACATGGAGCCTGCTCCTATGCCAGCATTTTGAGAGGCTGGCCAGACCCTGCACTCGCTCACCCACACACCTCTTCCCACTAGGGGCTGAGTGTGCAGCTGTGGTGCCTGTGAGATCTGCACCAGAGCACAAACCAGGCACACCGCGTGGGCGGGGTGCCTCCTGCACCGAACTTAGTGCCGAGCAAGGCCTGGGCAGGGGCATCACTGGCCAGAGGTCTCTGGCTGGCAAAGTGGCCGAGAAAAATCCTGTGTCAAAACCCCACCTCTTCCAAAAATACAAACATTAGCCAGGTGTGGTGGTGTGTGTCTACAGTCCCAGCTACGTGGAAGGTTGAGGTGGGAGGATGGTTTGAGCCTGGGAAGCAGAGGTCGTAGTGAGCAGAGATTGCTCCACTGCACCACAGCCTGGGCAACAGAGCCAAATCCTGTCTCAAAAACAAGAAAACAAAAATATTGTTGTTTTCCCATGATAGTCATTTCTGCATCAAATGAGGAAAAGAAGTCTTACACTTATTGCCTATGGATATTTGCTATCCATTGGACTTATCACCTATAAAAATCAGGGATTTTTCAACCCCTGATTAAGAATGACCTGGGTGGAGTTTGGGAAAATTATTTCTTCCCTTCCACTCTCGTCCCCGCTCTCATCCTCTTAATTCCCACCTCCCTGAGATGAGCAAAACCAGCAGGTACTGACCCTGCTGAAACTTTGACATACTGAATCCTGGGGCTTTCTGGGTCTAAAGGAACCTATATCCCTTCACTGTAATTTTTCTCCAGAATGTGGCGTGCACCCATCTGAGTCTAGGAGAACTGGCAACTTTCTGACTTCCACCTTCCTTGCCACTCCTAAATTTCATGAGGGCTTAAACCAACCCTGTCACCCCTCCTTTAGCCCAAAGAACTTTAGATTCAGATTTTAAGTGTTTCAGCATATTCAACATTAGTTGTAGATTATGTCTGGGATTTTTTTTTTTGAAACATTAGCCAACGTTCTTGAATGTTGTTGTTTATACCCACATTATTCTTGCCTCGGGATATAACATTTCTGCCCGTCACTGTTCTAGGTGCTAGCACTTCACAGAGCATTCTAGGCAGAGGAAACAGCATAAGCAAAGGTAGAGGCATGAATGGCCTTGAGTCTGATTCAAAAACAATGAGAAAGTTTGGTCGAGTTTTATGAGTATTTGAATTATGAAAATTTGAAATCATTCATTATAAACCATTAATACAAAATTTGAAGTGGTGTGAAACCTTTGTAATATTTAATATTTGTCAGGAATTGCATACTTTCAAATCCGGTGGTGGTAAATTAGAAACTGTTGATGCTATCGCCACATGGCGGAGCCATTTGAGCTGAAAAAATAGTATATTTCCTTCAATAAATTCACATTTATTGCTATGAGAAAAATAGTCTTGGATTTTGGAAGTTTTAAATTTTGCGTGAAGGTTTCAGAAATGTATTCCTTTCATAAAATGTGGCTGTTCTAGAATTTGGTGTGGCATTAACATACAGTAAATGGCAGGGGGAAAAATATATACCGGAGATAAGAAATGAGGTTGAAAAAATGGTTTACAGTCAAATCATGAAGCCCTTTGAAAGGTATGCATCTTTTACTCATGGGGATATAACTGTACTCACAAAATCCTCCTATATCAATAAAAAAATGAGAGAGAATCAACTTCCAATTATATTTCCATAAAGGGAATAGGTTGACATTATATTTCACCTCAATTTTTGTCTTTCATTCGTTTATTCAACAGCTTGTTGAACATCTACTGATTGGCAGCAACTGTACTAGGCACTTATAATATAAAAAATGAAGGAGACTAGTCATTGACCTAAAGAAGCTTCAATCTAGTAGGGATGATGAACAACAAAATTAATCATTATTTTTTGATTAATACAAAAAATATTTGGCCGGGTGCAGTGGCTCACACCTGTAATCCCCGCACTTTGGGAGGTCAAGGCAGGTGTATCCCTTGAGGCCAGGAGTTCAAGACTGTCCTAGCCAACATGGTGAAGCCCCATCTCAGAAAAAGAAAAAAAAAAATCATTGAGCATTACTATGTCTCAGGCACTGTGTTAGATACAGAAATACACGGGAAAACCAGATAGACAAGTCTCTCCCTTCTGGTGCTTACATTCTAGAGGGGGAGTAAGACAATAAACAAATATATGCAGATAATTTCAAATAGTGATATAAAGAAAATAAAACACAATAATGTGACAGTGACTGGCCAGGGGGAGTAGTGGCATTAAAGGCCCCATTAAGTAGGTGACTATTTGTCCTGAAACTGAATGGCAGTAAAGATTTGACTTTTCGAGGACCTGTGGGAGAAAGTTGCAAGAGGAGGAAAAAGCAGGTGCAAGGGCCTTAGGAGAGAAACAAGCAGCACTCAACAAGGACATTGGGTTCATTTTGCCTGCTGCCCAGATAGAGCTGATTTATCAAAACAGGGGAATTGCAATAGAAAAAGGGTTTAATACACACAGAACCAGCTAATTGGGAGAACAGAGCTTTGTTATTATTCAAATCAGCCTCCCTGAAAACACAGAGCCTAGGGTTTTTCAAGGACAGTTCAGCAGGCAAGGGAATGGGTTCAGCTGATTGGTTGGGGATGCAATCATAGGGATGTGGATCCCTGTGTGCTAAGTCTACTTCTTGGTGAGGGCCACATTGCCAGTTGAGTCCAGAGTCACATGTCATATATATACATATATATATATATATATATAAAGAAGTCCAAAATGTCAATAGGAAAAGACAAACAACCCAACAGAAAAGGAGACAAAAGACTTAAACAGGCATTTTACAAAAAAGAAAAAGCATAAATGGCAAATAAACAATGACAATGGAAATACAAACTAAAACAGAAATAAGATGCTATTACTGGAAAGGGGTCCTGATCCAGGCCCAACGAGAGGGTTCTTGGACCTTGCACAAGAAAGAATTCAGGGTGAGTCCATAAAGTGAAAGCAAGTTTATTAAGAAAGTAAAGAAACAAAAGAATGGCTATTCCACAGGCAGAGCATCAGTTTGGGCTGCTCGACTACTTATAGTTATTTCTTAATTATATGCTAAACAAGGGATGGATTATTCATCAGTTTTTCTGGGAAAGGAGTGGACAATTCTTGGAACTGAGGGTTCCTCCTCCTTTTAGAGCATGTAGGGTAACTTCTGTTTTTTTTTTTTTTGAGACAGAGTCTCGCCCTGTCGACAGGCGCCAGGCTGGAGTGCAGTGCCTCAGTCTCAGCTCACTGCAACCTCCGCTTTCCACGTTGAAGCAATTCACCTGCCTCAGCCTCCCGAGTAGCTGGTACTACAGGCGTGTGCCACCACGCCCAGCTAACTTTTTTGTATTTTTAGTAGAGACGGGGTGTCACTATGTTGGCCAGGATGGTCTCGATCTCTTGACCTAGTGATCCGCCCGTCTCGGCCTCCCAAATTGCTGGGATTACAGGCGTGAGCCACCGCGTCCAGCCACATGTAGGGTAACTTCTTGACGTTGCCATGGCATTGGTAAACTGTCATGGCGCCAGTGGGAGTGTCTTTTAGTATGCTAATGTATTATAAGTAGTGTATAATGAGGAGTGAGGATGACCAGAGGTAGCTTTCATTGCCATTTTGATTTGGTGGGATTTGGCTGGCTTCTTTACCACATCCTTTTATCAGCAAAATCTTTGTGACCTGTATCTTGTGCCAACGACCTATCTCATCCCGTGACTAAGTGCCTAACCTCCTGGGAATGCAGCCCAGTAGGTCTCAGTCTTATTTTACCCAGCCCCAATTCAGGATGGCATTGCTCTAATTCAAGCACCTCTGACTATTCCCAGTTTAAACCTAGAGAAGCAAAAATATTAATGGCAAGCATTAAAAATATGTTGACAATTCTTTTATACAGCTGATAGAAGTATAAATTAGTATTACCACTTTAGAAAGCATTTGTCAATATTTTGTAAACTTGGAGACACACATGCTCTATAATCTAGCAACTCTTATTCTTGGGTACATTTTCTTGAGCTATTCTGTCCAGTATGGTAGCCACTAGAAGCTTGTGGCTATTTAAATCTAAATTAATTAAAATAAAAACTTTAGTTTTTCAGTTATAGTAGTTATATTCCATGTGCTCAGTAGTCACACATGGCTGAAACCTACCTTATTAGATGGACATCATAGATATAGGACATTTTCATTATCACAGTAATTTCTCTTTCCCTAGAGAAATTCTGGCATGCATGTACTAGCTTTGCTGGTGATTGCATAAAAGCTAAAAAAAAAGTCCAATAATTCATCAACAGGAGTTTGTATAAATCGCGACACAGTCATATAATGGAATATTATGACACAGAAGTAAAAATCTACATGGATGAGTTTCAGAAGCAATGTTGAGTCCAAAAATCATGTTGCCAATCAAACGGCATGCAGTCTGTTTTCAAAAGTTCAAAAACAAGCAAAGTTAAATAATGTATTACTTAGAAATACATACATAGGTGGTAAAAGATTTTTCTTTTAACAAGAGAATGTTAAACACCAAATTCAAGATAGTATTTACCTTTGGGGAGGAGACACTTAGCTTCTTATTTATTTATTTTTTTTGAGATTGAGCCTCATTCTGTGGCCCAGGCTGAAGTACAATGACGTGATCTTGGCTCACTGCAAACTCTGCCTACTTAGATCAAGTGATTCTCCTGATTCAGCCTCCCAAGTAGCTGGAATTACAGGCACCTACCACCATGCTCTGCTAATTTTGTATTTGTAGTAGAAACGTGGTTTCACCATGTTGGCCAGGTTGGTCTTGAACTCCTGATCTCAGGTGATCCACCCACCTCGGCCTCCCAGACTACTGGGATTACAGGTGTGAGCCACTGTACCCGGCCTAGTTTCCTGTTTCTTAAGCTGGTATTGGGTACATAGGCACTCATTCTACAGTATTTGTTATACCTAATTTTATACATTATCTATGTATTTGTATGTATGAAATATTTCTTCTTTAAAAGGTCATTGTGACTGCAGTGTAAATGATGGACTAAAAAAAGAAAGGAAGGCCAGGTGCGGTGGGTCACGCCTGTAATCCCAGCACTTTGGGAGACAAAGGTGGGCAGTTTGAGACCAGGAGTTCGAGACCAGCCTGGCCAACGTGATGAAACCCTGTCTCTTCTAAAATACGAAAATTAGCTGGGCATGGTGGCAGGTGCTTGTAATCCCAGCTACTTGGGATGCTGAGGCAGAGGTTGCAGAGAGCCGAGTTTGCATCACTACACTCCAGCACGTGTGACAGAATGAGACTCCATCAAAAGGAAGGAAGGGAGGGAGGGAGGAAGGAAGGGAGGGAGGGAGGGAGGGAGGGAGGAAGGAAGGAAGGAAGGAAGGAAGAAAGGAAGGAAGGCAGGCAGGCAGGCAGGCCAAAGACTTGTTAGGAGGCTATAATTTGGGGCCTAGCCCAGTGGCTCACGCCTGTATGTAATCCCAGCACTTTGGGAGGCTAAGGTGGAAGGATCACTTGAGGTCAGGAGTTCAAGACCAGCCTGGCCAACATAGTGAAACCCCGTCTCTACTAAAAATATGAAAATTAAAAATTAGCTGGGCGTGGTGGTGAGCACCTGTAATCCCAGCTATTCAGGAAGCTGAGGGAGGAGAATTGCTTGAACCCAGGAGATGGAGGTTGCAGTGATCTGAGATGGCACCACTGCCCTCCAGTCTGGGTAACAGAGCAAGACTCCATCTCAATTAAAAAAAAAAAAAAAAGAAGTCAGTGGTGGAGATGAAAAGAAATAGATGAATATGGAACACATTTTGGAGGTGGATCACCTTAACCCTAATCCTAACCCTGTGCTGTGGTAGAGATTTGCATGGTGTGATGTGAACTGCAGAGGAGAAATATCTAAATAAAACTCCCTGGGAGCTTTAGGGAAAGTTTCCTAAAACAGATGACAGATCATCTGAGTTTTGCCCAGTTAGGAGTTCACGAGGTGAAAATAGCTGGAGAAAAGGAGTTCCAGTTAAATGAAATATGCAAAAATCTTAAAACAGCAAAATCTGGGCCCGCCGCCGTGGCTCACACCTGTAATCCCAACACTTTGGGAGGCCGAGGTGGGCGGATCACCTGAGGTCGGGAGTTTGAGACCAGCCAGCCAACGTGGAGAAACCCAGTCTCTACTAAAAAATACAAAATTAGCTGGTCATAGTGGCGGATGCCTGTAATCCCAGTTACTCAGGAGGCTGAGACAGGAGAATCACTTGAATCCAGGAGGCGGAGGTTTCGGTGAGCCAAGATCACACCATTGCACTCCAGCCTGGGTGACAAGAGCGAAACTCCTTCTGAAAAAAAGAAAAACCAGCAAAATCTGTTTGGAAACTGAGCACAGCTGAGCTAACAAGAGAGAGGGGAGGGGCCAAACATGGACAGCCAACAGTGCTCACTGAGGAGTTAAGACCTTATCCTGGAAGATGCAGGGAAACTGCCTTTTTCTTTCCTTCTGTTAGGGAGATAGGAAGATCCTTGTGAAGAACAACAAAATAAGGCGCTGATCCTGAGTGCTGAGAGGATCTAGCTAGAAGGAAGTCCTGGCTGGGTTACCCTAAGTATGCTTCTTTACATTACTCATTCTTAAAAAGTGACTTCCACAATCACCAAAAGCTAAATTTTATTGACGTACAGAAAGATTGGAACAAAGATAAAAGGAAGATAAGGGCAAATGGGAGAGAAAGTGACAGAGGTGAAACAGGAGACATTGGACTTGAGAGAAAATCACAATTAAATACCACTGGAGACCTTAGACCTCAGTTTCCTTTTGGGAATGCTGTTAGATTGGCATTACTTAAAGCTGCAAAACCAGAGCTTTCTTTAATTCTTCCTCTGTTTATCAATTACATTCTTTACTATCTGAAACAAATATTTAAGTATAAAAATTATGATATTATTATTTTTTAAAAGACAAGATCTTGCTCTGTCGCTCAAGCTGGAGTCCAATGACATGATTTTGGCTCACTGCAACCTCCACATCCCAGGTTCAAGTGATTCTCCTGCCTCAGCCTCCTGAGTAGCTGGGATTACAGGTGTGCACCACCATGCCTGGCTAATTTTTGTATTTGTGGTAGAGATGGGGTTTCACCATGTTGGCCAGGCTGGTCTCGAGCTACTGACCTCAAGTGATCCACCTGTCTTGGCCTCCCAAAGTGCTGGGATTACAGATATGAGCCATCACACCTGGCCAGAGGTTTTGTTTTTTTTTTTTT
>NW_016107455.1:1936748-1938236 GCF_001604975.1 Cebus imitator
AAAAAAAAAAAAAAAAAAGGGGAGGAAAGAAAGAAAGATAATTCTTCCCTAAAAGTACTCAATTAGAACTCTTAATTTCTTACATTAAATAAGAAAGATGGCATGGAGTTAAGGGGCCAAAGGTTGAAGTCTATTATACTTAGTTTTAATAGCTTTAATATTTTAATAGCTTTAGTATTTACTAGTTTTAGTATTTCTAGGTATATGCATTCATTTAATCTCTGAGTCTGTTTCATCTTCTGAAAAGTGGGGTGAATAATAATACTAGTTGTAGTAGCTAAATTTATTGAGTGCTTCCTGTGCCATAGGTATTGTTCTGCTTTCTGTACAAGCTTTAGCGCATTTAATCTTCACAATAACCCTAAGTCAGGAGGTAGGTTCTATTGCCATTCCCATTTTATAGATGAGAAAACACAAGAACAGAAAGGCTAGGTGACTTGCACATAATTATACAACTAATAAAGTGGTAGAGTCAAAATACACACACAAATAATCTGATTCCAGAGATTAAACATTTAAACTCTCAGCTGGGCATGGTGGCTCACACCTGGAATCCCAGCACCTTGAGAGGCTGAGGCGGGTGGATCACTTGAGCCCAAGAGCACAAGACCAGCCTGGGCAACATGGCAAAACCCCATCTCTACCAAAAAATAAATAAATAAATAGAGCACACACACACAAATAAGCTGGGCACAATGGTATGTGTCTGTTGGCAGCTACTTGGGAGGCTGAGGCGGGAGGATCACCTGAGCTTGGGAGTTGAAGGCTGCAATGAAAGAGCTGTGATTGTGCCACTGCACTCTAGCCTGGGTGACAGAGCAAGATGGAAAGAAGGAAGGAAGGAAAGAAGGAAGAAAGGAAGGAAGGAAGGAAGGAAGGAAGAAAGGAAGGAAAGAAGGAAGGAAGGAAGGGACTTCAGCTCTCTAAGCCTAAGGATCAGAAGATATAATGTAAGTGAAAACACTTTGAAGCTCAACCATTTTAGACATACTAGTCTATACAATACACCTGCAGATGTATAAATGGCTTGAGTGTTTTCGTATCTCATTTTTCTAATTGTCGCAAAGCAACCATTTGTGGATAGTTAATGGAACATAATCATGAAGTTTTTCTTAGGCACATAAGTTTGCAAATGTTAAGTTTTTACATTAGCCCATTTTAATTTGTCTGATAGAGGTAGAATAATGATGACCACTCAACATGACAAACAAGGAACCATTGATAGAAGTCTTTGTTATATGACTAACAGCATTGTGGAATCGTAAAAGCATTATCCCTACATTTAGAGTGATTTAGAAATTGTGAATCTTAGGCTAGGCATGGTGGCTCATGCCTGTAATCCCAGCACTTTGGGAGGCCAAGGCAGACAGATCTCTTGAGGCCAGGAGTTGGAGACCAGGCTGGGCAACATGGTGAAAACCCATCTCTACTAAAAATATGAAAATATTAGCTGGGCGTGGTGGCGCATGCCTGTAATCCCAGCTACTC
>NW_016107455.1:1938396-1944128 GCF_001604975.1 Cebus imitator
AAAAAAAAAAAAAAAAATTGTGACTCTTTAGCAAAAATACAAACTTGTTAATAAATCATTAAATATTGTCTTAAAAACCAGTATAACTCACATCTCAAATTGGAGCAAAGTCCTTTTGACTGGTGATTTCCAAGTGAGTCAAGTTTGTTATTAAACACTTTTATGAAGTACCATAGCTATAAAATCATTTCAGGAATTCAAGGCTATGATTCTTGAGTGCAACAAAGTTTATGCCCTCTTTGGCGGAGTTGTTTAATGATGTCCTTGAGCTGCCTAAGAAGTGGTAAGGCCTCCTAAGAGTTGTTTCATTATTGTTTTGGGGTTTTTTTCTTTCTTTCTTTTTGAGACAGAGTCTTGCTCTGTCACCCAGGCTGGAGTGCAGTGGTGAGAACATGGCTCACTGCAGTCTCAACCTGCCTGACTCAAGCGATCCTCCCACCTCAGCCTCCAGAGTAGATGGGACCACAGGGCCACACCACCAGGCCCAGCTAATTTTTGTATTTTTTATGGAGAAGGGGTTTCACCATGTTGCCCAGGCTGGTCTCGAACTCTTGGGCTCAAGCAATCCACCGGTCTCAGCCTCCCAAATTGCCGTAGTTAACAGACATGAGCCACCATGCCCCATCTATTGTTAAATTTTAAAAAAATCAATCATATAATATGAGGCCTCACAGGATCTTACAGATTATCTTGTGGTCTAGTCCCTTAGGTTTTGAACCTATAAAAGGTTACATCATTTCCTTGAGTTGAGCAGTTCATTAGTAGCTGAGCCAGGATGAGGAGCCAGGTTTTCAAAGCAACTGTTCGTGCATCTGGTAGCTTCATGCATGTCTGGTAGCTACAACTTTTCCATGAGCAATGTTGAATATATACAGCTCAGTTACATGACTAACTACAGGAATCTAACTACTCCCTTTAGCACTGACCATGTTCAAAGACACAAGAGGAATTGTAGCTTACTCAAGGGTGAGGTTCCAAAGTCAAACAAAAATTGATTGTAGTCAAAATTATCTTTGTAAATTATTTGGGAAAGCATCATTAGAGGCTCAAATATCTTCTCTTTGTGAGCACAGTAGAGACAATTTTTATTCCAGAATGGAAAGAGAGGTCTTTGTTGGTTGAGAACCAAATGAGGTATTTGGCTTCCTTTTAGGGGCTATGTTGTACAAAAAAATACAAATTCTTGAACACTAGACTCATCCTTAGCACACAATAGGCTCCTACCCAGAGAGCCATGAGCGAATGAAGACTGGCCAGGGGAGCCGACGCTCCTCCCACTCCTGTGGTCACTTCAAGGCATGTATTCTTTGAGTGGAATACAGGACTCATCATGGGCACTTCAAGTTGTGTGTGTCTTTCTCTCTCTCATCTCCCTTTTCTCCATTTGCCCTTCCCTTCCTGTCTTTTTACATTTGCTTTTTTAAGTTATTATTTTTGGAGACAAGAGTCTTGCCCTGTCACCCAAGCTGAAGTGCAGTGGTATGATCATATTTCACTGTAGATGTGACCTCCTGAGTTCAAGTGATCCTCCTGCCTCAGCCTCCTCAGTAGCTAGGAGTACAGGTGCATGCCACCATGTTTGACTAATTTTTTTTTTTTAATTGGAGACAGAGTCTTACTCTATCACCTAAACTGAAGTGCAGTGGCATGATCTAAGCTCACTGCAATCTCCACCTCCCGGGTTCAAGCAATTCTCCTGCCTCAGTCTCCAGAGTACCTGGAATTAAGGGCGTGTGCCACCATGCCCAGCAAATTTTTGTATTTTTAGTAGAGATGGGGTTTTGCCATGTTGGCCAGGCTGGCCTTGAACCCCTGACCTCAAGTGATCTGCCTGCCTTGGCCTCCCCAAATGCTGGGATTACAGGTGTAAGCCACCTCACCCGGCCTAATTTTAAAAAAGTTTTTTTAGAGCCAGGTCTCTCTGTGTTGCCTAGGCTGGTCTCAAACTTCTGGCCTCAGTGCTTTCTATTTGAATGAAAATGTTAAATGTGTCAATAATGGAGATTAAATAAGTCTATATATATATCTGCTCCTGGAATGTAGGAAGTATTGTATACATGTTCATTCTTAATGTAAAAGGCAATTTAGTCTAGTGATTAAAGACCCAGGACCATACTCAGTCTTTCTTGCCAACTCTTTCCAGCATTTAACTAAATTATGTAGGATCTTTTGAGAATTATAGACTTTTCTAGCTAACATATACTTTAAGGATAAGGTTCTCCTAACCTAACCCCTTCATTTCCCAAAGGTGCAAGAGAGTTTTTCCTGCCCAAGTTAACAAAACCAACACTAGAACTCTGGTCCCCTGATTCCAGGTCCAATTTGATATGTAAGTTTTCTGTTTCCTTTTCCATGTTTAAACTATCCCAGCCACCATTGCCTGAGATTTGTTTTTTTCTTTACAGTCTCATGTAAATCATCTACTTAATCATCTAAATGTTGGCCCAAATCCTGGTTCAGCCACCAACAAGCTGTGTGACCCAGGGCCCATAACTTAGATCCTCTGTGCCTCAGTTTCCTCCCCTGTAAAAAGGTTATGACTTAAAAATAGGACCCTTGTTCTGTGATTGTTAAAAAGATTGAGTTATAATATATTAAAAGTACTCAGAACAGTACAAGGTAAGTGCTCATAAGGGTGTAACTTCTGTTAGGTGATGCCGCTATACGTCAGGTAATGCAGAGAACCCAGTTTTGACAATTCCTAACAATACCCAATGGAAACAATTAGTATTTGTGTGAGATCATTTATTTTTTCATCTCCTGTTGTCACTTTTCCTGTCATACAGTAATCACCTATAAGGCAAAAGGGCCAAATGATTGTCCTCTACAAAACCAAGAACAACTATAGTATTTACTCAGGACCGAAAGGCAGAGTGATGGGAGAAACGGCCCTTCTTACTAGCTCTGTGACCTTGGACAGTTCACTTAACCTTTCTGAATTTTAACATCACATAGTTGCAAATCATAAATAATGATAGCATTACCTGTCTCACAGAGTGGCTGTGAGAATCAAACAACATATCCGTAACAATGTTTTGTAAACATGTAATGTTTACATGAGGCATTTCATGTATAAGGTAACATGAAAGTATGAGATTGTTAGTACTAACTACAATTTAAACAGAGTCTAGCACTAGTGCTGCTATCAGGAGTGTCGGAAGAAATAAGGACAAATAATTCATGAGTTAATGAGTTTCCACAGTAACAATTTACTGTAGGGATATGTTGGCAGGAACTCCAGATCTTCCATTTTTATGTATATATATATATATATATATATATATGAATACATAAATAAAAATGTACATATATGTGGGTATATGTATACACACAAAGAACAAATGGAAGATCTGAAGTTCTTCCATCATATGTATCTATAGATGTACATATAGGTGGGTGTGTGTATATATATATATATGTTTGTGTGTGTATATATATGTATATATATACAATTTTCTGAGAACTCAGTTTTTTTGTGTTAATTTACAATAGTGTTCCCCATAGTTTTCACCAGTATGTATATGTAAACAACCTGTGATGTAAGTTGTTTGCTACATAGCAACCTTGAAGTTGCAGAGATAGGATCTTGGGAAAAGATTACCTGAGTATTAGGAAATTTGTGATTAATGTGTCAGTTTTATTTCCTATAGTCTCTGGCATGAGATTAAGTATGAATTGATTTTTTTTAATAAAAAGACAAATTTTATTGTGGTTCACACTCCCGTCGCCCTATCTCCTCAAAGATGTGTTATCAGTGGGATGTTAAGTCTAGCTCTGATCTGGGTCTTTCTAGACAAAAATAATAATAAAAAAATGTTAAGTCTATTCAAAGAGAAAAGCATGTTTTTGTTGCAGGTTATTCAGTATTATATATGATTCAGGGTCCACAGCAGGAGGAATAGGGGTTATTAAGGAGATTGCCCCTGAAATTAAGAGTGAGGAAACCCCTTACTTATGGCCCGTAATTCTCGAGGATTGTTGTATGTCGTAGACTAAATGCAACTTTCTCTTGCATTCTTACTATAATGAAAATATTTGCATCTGTCAGAATAAGCCTGCTAAGGTAGGCTGCAGTAGCAAATTAAGCCTAAAATCTAGTGGCTTAAACAAGAATATAGGAAGAATACAGGAAGTATTGTATTCATGTTCATTACTTACATGTGACCAGGGAGCTCTGCTCCACATAGTTATTCAGAACTCCAGGCTGACAGATGCTGTGACATCTCCAACATCTCTCCACCTTGCCAGCTGCCTTGTCAGGCAAAGAAAGAACCTAAAGAACATGCATCCACCCTGCTTTGCCCAGAAGTGGCACCGTAATTCTATTCATAGTCTCTCTGCCAGAACTAGTCACATGGACTACCTAATGGCAAGGGGGCAGGGGAACGTGAAGAGCTCAAGGATATTCGGTGAATGATAAATACTTCTGCCACAATTCCCAGAACCTTAACACAGCAAGATGCTCTCAATCACATTCAAGCATCTTTATCCTCATACCCTTGCCCTAGGATCATGCAGTGTAGGGAAAAGAGCATGGCCTGTGGGGTCAGACTGCCCTAAGTTTGAATTGCAACTCTATCTCATGCTAGTTTTATGACTTCAACCAAAGTTATTTTGTTTCTCAGCTCTTCCCTTTCCTTACCAATAAAATGGAGGCTCCAACGCCTACCTTTCAGGGGCTGTTGCAAAGATCAGAAATGATCTATGCAAACCACTCCTTGACAAAGAGTAATACTTGGTGATTATTATCATCAGGAGGACAAGCAACTATTTAGGGTAGCAATTCTCAGCCCTAGTCCTGCAACAGTGCAGGGTATTGCAAATTATCTCAAGGAGTGTTGTAACATTTCCAAAAGGCTCTCCAACTAAGATTATTGTAAATTTCCTTTACTTCTCGAAGTAAATTCTCTACAGGTCATTAGAAGTGGGATTAATATGGATATCACTCTCAGCATATTATGAGAGAGGTGAAGTTTTTATTATTCAACCTTTACCCCTTCTGTGATATCCTCCTTCCTACTCCAGTCCCAGGCTTTGGATCAGCCCGGGTATGAATCTCAGCTTAGTCATTCTCTATACATTAATTATGCATTCTGAACCCAAGTGTCCTCATCGCCAAAGTTGCGACAATCATGACCATTTTATAGGATTATTTATAGGGTAAAATCTTGTGCGTAAATCCTCAGCAAAGCATAGCTAACTGTCTTCTGACTTAGCTCCTCAGGATCATGCCTGATCTCTGGGGAAGCAATGAGTGAGAATTCTAAGAGCAGTTTCACAAAAATCTCCACGAGACAGTGAAAGCCCAAGTCAACACTGTTAGAACCTACCTTCCGGAGGATGGCATATAATGGGGTAAGAGGATTCTTCTACTCCTAGATATTTAGGATTAAAACAAACAAACAAAAAACATTTTTAAATTAGGGGAATTACACATAAAAATTCAGATCTCTGGTGCAGTGGCTCATACTTGTAATCCCAGCACTTTGGGAGGCCGAGGTAGGTGGATCACTTGAGGCCAGGAGTTTGAGACCAACATGGTGAAACTCTGTCTCTACTAAAAATACATAAGTTAGCTGGGCATTGGTGGTGCACACATGTAATCCCAGCTTCTTGGGAGGCTGAGGCATAAGAATTGCTTGAACTCGGGAGACGGAGGTTGCAGTGAGCTGAGATCGCCCCATTGCACTCCAGCCTGGGTGACAAGAGCAAAATTCCATCTCAAAAAAAAA
>NW_016107455.1:1944199-1954126 GCF_001604975.1 Cebus imitator
CCAGGCTGGAGTGCAATGACGTGCTCGAGGCTCACTGCAGCCTCTGCCTGCAGGGTCCAAACTATTCTCCTGCCTCAGCCTCCCTACTAGCTGGTATTACACGTGCTCGCCACCATGCCTTGCTAATTTTTTTGTATTTTTAGTAGAGATGGGGTTTCATTATGTTGGCCAAGCTGGTCCTGAACTCCTGACCTCAAGTGATCCACCCATCTCAGCCTCCCAAACTGCTAGGATTACAGGCATGAGCCACCGCGCCCAGCCAAATAATAATTATTATTTAATAAATAAAGGTTGCTTCATAGATTAGTTCTTGGGAAAATGGGGCCCGAGAAGGAGAATGTGATAATGACAAGAGGTATCCTTACTGGTGGAAAGGTTGAGAAGGGAGACACTGGGATTGTCACTTCTCTGCTGCTACTTTTAGTCCTATGGGTCAAAACCAGAAGAATGAATGTTGGAATTTCAGGTATCTCATAGTAAGTGGAAAAGACATTTGGGGAAAGGCAGTGGGGTCCTCTTTTGAGGCCTGGAATTTCATGTCCTTCTCAAGCAGGCTCACTTATGATTTCAGTGTTAATGATATACATAGTTTTTAATACAGGTTCTGTTTTTTCCAAACCGCAAGGCAAAATGAAATGCAGTGACCAATTACAATATTGCTGTGCTCTGTGCTCTGTTAAAACTAGTTAATGTTTCTTACCTGTGCAAATGTACAAGGTCACTATATTTTATAAGGGTGAGGAAACTCTTTTCTTATGACTCGTAATTCTCAAGGATTGCTGTATGCCCTAGAACAAAGCTGATTCATAATTCTACTAGGTGGGGCAAAGGGATTACATTTTCAGTGTTTCTTGTCAGCTTTTTCCAGCATTTAACTAAATTATGTAGGATCTTTTGAGAATTATAGACTTTTCAAGCTAACATGTACTTTAAGGATAAGGTTCTCCTAATCTAACCTCCTCATTTCCCAAAGGTCCAAGAGAGTTTTTCCTGCCCAAGTTAACAGAGCCAACACTAGAGCTCTGGTTTCCTGATTCCAGTTCCAATTTGATATGTAAGTTTTCTGTTTCCTTTTCCATGTTTAAGCTATCCCAGCCACCATTGCCTCACATTTGGTTTTTTCTTTACAGTCTCATGGCTTCTACTTAATCATCTAAACCTTCAGATTTTTTCATAATCTAATTTTATCCCTGTAGCATTCTCCCAGGGTTTCCAGATTCTACTTTGAGAAATCTTGAGTGAGGAATGTGATCTGGAGGCTTCCCCACAAAACCCTGTGGATCCTCCAAGAAGACAGAGAAATCTGTAATTCACAGTCTGTAGCAGTCTCTCTCTCATCGATTTCATACTGAAGTTTCCAAGGAAGCAAAGAGAGGCTAACAGGAGGATTGTCTGTTCTTTTTAGAAACAAGTCTGTTGAGATTTCATACATTCTGCTAATTTCTTCTTTTTGCTTCTATGTCAAGAAGGCTTTTTACCACCTGTCTGACAGCAGATCTCTCCTGCACTGTGGCACATTTAGCTACTTCAAAATTAGATGAAAATAGTTTTGTTTTGTTTTTCTAAGAGTGGAGGAGCACAGAAGAGACATCGAAGATGATTCTGGCCAAGGCTACCTCTCCCTACAAGCTCCCCAGTTGTGTGGGTAGGAGAAGCATAAATACATGGGGGAAAAAAGAAGAAAGAATGGAGGTGGGGAAAGTTGATGATAAATTATAAGAGAGCTGCAGTTTAAACTGGGAATGTATAAGAGCAGTACAGGCTGACTCAGAATCAGTACAGATATCTCAGCACAAATGACCACGTTCATTGCTCTTTGAACATTCATTGCCACATCCGGCACACAAAATTTGTGACCATGTCAATACAATGAGATGAGAAAAATAAGGACATATGCTGAGTTCTTCATAATACTAAATTTATTCCACTTAAAGGAGCATCTTATATTTCGAGATTATAGACTTCTTTCTTTCTTTAGTCCTAAAACATTTTCTATGAAACAACAGTGAAGGTAGATTACAATTGATTGTTTTGTTTGTTTGTGTATTTTTGAGACAGAGTCTCACTCTGTCGCCCAGGTTGGTGTGCAGTGGTGCCATCGCAGCTCACTGCAACCTCCACCTCTCAGGTTCAAGTGATTCTCCTACCTCAGCCTCCTAAGTAGCTGGGATTACAGGTGCACACCACTAAGCCTCGCTGTTTGCCTTTTTAGTAGAGATGGTTTTCACCATGTTGGCCAGGTTGGTCTTGAGTTCCTGGCCTCAAGTGATCTGCCTGCCTCGGCCTCCCAAAGCACTGGGATTTTAGGAGCTAACACACCTGGCACCTGGCATAACTGATATTTTTAATGTGTTTCTTCAGCAACTTAAAATATTGGTTACTCTGTTTGTTGCCTCCGTTTTTTTTTTTTTTTTTTTGGTTTTGCACTGATTTGTGAGACCAAAGTATCTCCTACCCAGAAAAAAACACATTAAACTGTAAATGACTAACAACCTATTTAGAACAAATCTCAATTAATTAACGTATACTTCAAAGAAAAGACTTAACGAAATCTTACTTTTCATTCTTAATAGCTCACTCCATAAAAATGTTCCACAAATATATCAAATTGGTCATACCAACTACTGTTAAGTGATTAATGAAATGTAAGTGACAGGAGTGAATTTAATAATAGCAATAAATACAGATGGGACTACATAAATTGTGGAGGTCCTGATGTAAAGCTCTCTCTTTGTAGTCGATGCATCTCATCTTTCTCATCTGAAATGAACGAAGAAATTAATTATAATGATGCTTACAGTAATAAGAAAAAAAATTCAAAACAAAACCCATACTCCCTGACAACATGCCTTTGTTCTTGTTACCTGCTACCCACTCCACGTATGCTAGAAACACTAAATGAAGCTGCAAAGAGAAGGCAGTATGAGGATGAAGGTGGCTCCTGGTCTTGTTGTAAAGGAGCATGGTGCAGTGGCTCCACCACGGCATTTGCATTGTGTGGCAATAAAATGCAGTTGCACAAGCATTGGGCAAACTTGAGACCAGGCTTAGGACCAAAGGTGTTTTCTGTTCTAGGGAACTTTTCAACCTGTCTTCCTCTAAAATGGAGGCAGATTTTCCTCCACCTTCTGTTCTCCTCGGAACCCCTTCCCCTTCCAGCACCTCCCATCTCTGGAGTTTGTCTAGAGTGATGCATATCACTGCTATCCACCTGCTTATTAAAAAAGCATTGGTCCCAACCTAGAGTACTTACAGAGCTGTTTCCCTGTGAGGGTCTTTGTCCTTCACGCAGAGCTAAAAGCAAACATGGCAATAAATTAGCCTGCTTTTTAAGGCCCTGGAGAAATATTTTGAATGCATTAAGATGGCTCAGGGACAGGTGCTGTGGAAATATAGCCACCTCTGCACTGGCTCAGGTGTCATTTTGGGGGCCATACTAGTAATTTTTATTAAATGCAGAGAAGATGTAACTCTTAGTTAAGATTCTTCCAGGATCTTAGATAACTATTTATTTTTTTACCGAAAAAAAAAAAAAAAAAAGTAGGCCAGGCACAGTGGCTCACACCTGTAATCCCAGCACTTTGGGAGGCTGAAGTGGGCAGATCACAAGGTCGAGATCGAGACCATCCTGGCCAATGTGATGAAACCCCATCTCTACTAAAAATACAAAAATTAGCTGGGCATGGTGGCTCATGCCTGTAATCCCAGCTACTCGGGAGGCTGGGGCAGGAGAATTGCTTGAACCCGGGAGGCAGAGGCTGTGGTGAGCTGAAATCGGGCCACTGCACTCCAGCCTGGTGACAAGAGTGAGACTGTCTCAAAAAAAAAGAAAAAGAAAAAAGAAGCCAGGCACAGTGGCTCATGCCTATAATTCCAGCACTTTGGGAGGCTGAGGCAGACAGATCACGAGGTCAGGGGTTCGAGACCAGCCTGATCAATATGATGAAACCCGGTCTCTAGTAAAAATACAAAAATTAGCCAGGTGTGGTGGTGCACACCTGTAACCCCAGCTACTTGGGAGGCTGAGGCAGGAGAATTGCTTGAACCCGGGAGGCAGAGGTTGTGGTGAGCCAAGAGCGTGCCATTGCACTCCAGCCTGGGTGACAGAGGGAGACTCTGTCTCAAAAAAAGAAAAGAAAAAGAAAAAAATGATTTGTGGCTGAGCATGGTGACTCGTGCCTGTAATCCTAGCAATTTGGGAGGCTGAGGTGGACTGATGGCTTGAGCTCAGGAGTTCAACATCAGCCTGGACAACATGGCGAAACCCTGTCTCTACAAAAAATGCAAAAATTAGCCGGGTGTGGTGGTGCATGCTTGTGGTCCCAGTTACTAGGGAGGCTGAGGTGGGAGGATCACTTGAACCCAGGAAGAGTTGAGGCTACAGTGAGCTGTGATTATGGCACAGTACTCCAGCCTGGGAAACAGAGTAAGACTCTATCTATCTCCAAAAAAAAAAAAAAGCTCTGGATTGGAATAGGGAGTGGAGTGAATTGCTTCTTGGGAGACATGGCTGCCCAGTTACTATGTGTTCCAAGGAGAATGCCCCTTGCTGAATGATGAACTCAGCCTAGGGCTTTCTGCCATATTTGCTTTCCTTTGGCACTGGATTAGCTGGCAGAGTCAAATGCATGGCGTTAACCAATGCATGCACATATTCTGAATTATGCCAACCAATGAGGATAACCACTTTATAATTCAAACCCCAGCCCACTGCATCCAGGGCATGTGGCCATAGTCCAGAGGTGAGCAGTCAATGCTGTCTTTTTCATGCAGATCTCTGAATCTAGAGCAGATGTTCCTCTCTATATTTATTTATTATACCACAGGTACCATAGCAACAATAAAGGGAAATTTAATAGGAAGGAAAATCAGCCCCAAATTCCCTACCCCTGACAACACAGCTATTTTCAGTTCAGGCTTTGCCCATGTACACTTCTCTTCTTTGTAAATCTGCACTCATAATATACATATAATTTTTATTCCCTTGAGCAACTGTATTTTAGCACACGTGGTAGAAAGACCAGATTCGACTTTGCCAAGAAGGGTTCCTAACTGAAGTCACTTGTATTTCTAGCTTTCTGCCTTTATTCAGATGACGGCTTTTTACCTAAATAGCTCAGAAAACTTAGATACCTTCATTATTTTCTTTCTTCTAGCAATCAGTCCAAAGCAGAATGTCAGAAAGACCACAACAGATGCAGCAATAATGGGCTCTGCTGGTACACTAATGGTTTTATCTGTTGGAAATACAAACACAGGAAATAAGAATGAACATTTATATACTTCCAATATGTCCCAGCCATGGTGCCTTGAACTTTACATATATCATCCCCTTAATTAAATCTTCCCAACAATCTAGAAAGGTAGGTATTATTGTTCTCATTTCACAGGTGAGGAACCAGGGCCTTTAAGAGGTTAGAGTGCTTGTCCAAAGTCACAGAACTAGGCTGGGCGAGGTGGCTCATGCCTATAATTCCAGCACTTTAGGAGGCTGAGCTGGGCAGATCACTTGAGGTCAGGCGTTCAAGACCAACCTGCCTAGCATGATGAAACCCCATCATCTGTACTAAAAAATATATGCAAAAATTAGCTGGGTGTGGTGGCAAGTGCTGTAGTCCCAGCTACTTGGGAGACTGGCAGGAAAATTGCTTGATCCCAGGAAACAGGTTGCAGTGAGCCAGAGTCATACCACTGCACTCTAGTCTGAGGGACAGAGATAGACTCTCTCTCTCAAAAAAAAAAAAAGTCACAGATCTAGTAAATGGCAGAGGTAAGTTTTGAATCCATTCCTTTGTGGAATAATAATGTAAAATGAGTAACTCCCCTAAAACAAGTAGACCATTTTGGGCTTCCTTCACCCACAATTTTTGCCACACACAGAGCAGAAGCAGACTGAAGTCAATGGTTTTGCCTGCATTTTGAAAAGCTCAGAATATATTGGGAAGTATTCCAGAGGGTGGGGAACAAGAGGGAGGAAGGCTTTGAGAGCAAGAAGAGAAAAGGTGGAGAGCTTTCTGGATTAAGAAGGAGAGAGAGGTCTGTGGGCCTCAAAAGCAGTGGGGAGCCTTGTACCTACCTGTACTGTGATGGTACCTAAGCAGGTAACAAGTCATTATAGCAGGTGGCTGCAAAGTGCCTCTAGGGAAGTAGGACTCTAAGCATTAGCCTTCCTAACCTTGGCAAAGGTTTCTGCATCTCTCTAAAGGTCATGGAAGGACAGAAGGCCTACTTCTAACTTGGACTAGGAAGAGATCAGCAGCAACCACGACCACCTGGAAGTGAGAGCCCACTCTTCTATTTTTTGAACAGCAGGCAAACCAAGAGCTAGTTTTTGTTTGTTTGTTTGTTTGTTTGTTTTGAGATGGAGTTTCATTCTTGTTGCCCAGGCTGGAGTACAGTGATGTGATCTCAGCTCACTGCTGCAACCTATGCCTCCCGGGTTCAAGTAATTCTCCTGCCTCAGCCTCCTGAGTAGCTGGAATTACAGGCACATGATACCATGCCCAGCTAATTTTTGTATTTTTAGTAGAGACGGGGTTTCACCATGTTGGCCAGGCTGGTCTCGAACTCCTGACCTCAGGTGATCTGCCTGCCTCGGCCTCCCAAAGTGCTGGCATTACAGGTGTGAGCCACCGCACCTGGCTGAGAGCTACTTTATTTATCAGTCACTACAGGCATAGTGCCTGTGTTTGCAGGCTTTCTAAGAGCTTATGAAAATATTTGAGACCCAGAAAAAAACGATTGGCCCCAAGATATGAAAAGAACATAGCAAAATTAATCAAATTTTAAGCATCTATAAAATGCAACCTGGTGTCAACTATAACCCAACTGTTACATAATAATGTTTAAGCCTCAAGAACAAAATGAATAACTTATTTATAACAAAATTCAAAATCTAGACAAGTTATAAAGATTCTTTCAAAAGTTTTGTAGCAGAAAGCACATATAATGTGTTTTTTTTTTAAATATATTTGATTCATGATATGGAATGAAACTCTCAAAAGTAAAAGTAAAAGCCAGGCAGGGTGGCACACCTGTAGTCCCAACTACGTGGGACTACACGTCCCAAGCCCATGAGTTCAGGGCTATAGCACCCTATGATTGCACCTATGAATAGCCACTCTTCTCTACCCTGAGCAACATAGTGAGACCCTATTTTTTTTTTTTTTTTTGAGACAGAATCTCACTCTGTCGCCCTGGCTGGAGTGTAATGGCTTGATCTTGGCTCACTGCAACCTCTGCCTCCTGGGTTCAAGCCATTCTCCTGCCTCCGCCTCCCAAGTAGCTGGAACTACAGATGTGCACCATCATGCCTGGGTAATTTTGTATTTTAGGTAGAGACAGGGTTTCACCATATGTTGGCCAGTCTGGCCTCGAACTCCTGACCTCAAGTGGTCTGCCTGCCTCGGCCTCTCAATGTGCTGGGATTACAGGTGTGAGCTATCACGCCTGGCCAACTGTTTTTTTTGTTTGTTTGTTTTTTTGTTTTTTTTTAAGAGATGAAGTCTGGGTATGTCGCCCAGGCTGGTCTCAAACTCTGGACCTCTAACAATTCTCCCACCTGAGCCTCCCAAAGTGTTGCAATTACAGGCGTGACCCAGTGCACCTGGCAGGATCCTGTTTCTTAAACATGCTTAAGGTCAACAAAGGTTTTTAAGTAACCTTGTCTAAGCCCCTGGATTCTGATGCTGCCCAACGAGGCTAAGGAGCTTCAGTCATGGCTTAAATAAAATTTTAGGCATTTAAAGGAAATTGAGCATGTGCTATTTGTTGTACAATTGAGTTTGTGGATTGAGGTACAGTCAACGAATATTTACTGAGTGACTAATGTGTGTTAGGCGCTGTGTTCAGCTCTGCAGAAAATAAGACAGATGTGGAAGCCTCCTCTGCCTTCATGGAGCTCATATTCTAGGAGAGAGACAGACATTAAACAAGCAGATATTACAGATTAAGTATTAGAAAGGAAACAGGGTCATGAGACAGCAAGTGAAGGGCAAAAGCCAGGGAGGAGGGGAAGAAGCGACTTCAGATACATTTAATTTCAAAACCCAGTCCCTGTATACCTTAAGATTATGAAATAGGGTTTATCTCTTCTGTCCCCATAACTGTATAACACACTAACCAATTATTATTATTATTATTTTGGAGACAGGGTCTCATTCTGTCACCCAGGCTGGAGTGCAGTGGCGTGATCATGGTTCACTGCAGCTTCGGACCTCTAGGGCTTAAGAGATCTTCCTACTTCAGCCTCCTGAGTGGTTGAGACTACCAGTGCATGCCACCATACCCTGCTAATTTTTCTATTTTTTGTAGCGACAGGGTCCCACTATGTTGCCCAGGCTGTTTTAGAACTCCTGGGCTCAAGCGATCCTCTTGTCTTGCCCTCCCAAAGTGCTGGGATTACAGGCAGGAATCACCACACTCAGCCTGTAATTACCTTTTTTATCATTTTCCTGCTCTGGATACTTTTGGGGACTACATGGATTAAACCTTTGCCCTGTCTTGGCTGGTTTCTAAAAATTATTCTCCTGAAGGTATGGGTCGTACCACTCCTATGGAGAAACTGCTCAGTGAGCCTTTTTCTGGTAAGCCCTGGTTCTGTACTAGTCAGCTCTGGGACACACCCAAGAGCCCTCACCTTACTGGGGAGCCCCTCCATTTGCAAGATGTCGAAACAAAGGGGAAGTAAAGGTGGGAAAATTAGGGAAAAAAATCAGAATTCAGTCACAGGTTGGAATATTTTTACCAAGCCAGATAAAATGAAGCCACATGTGACAGCTCTTATTCTATAAACAAACTGAAGTAAACTACCTTACCCATTGGCTTGCTTTGGATTCCAAATTTCTGTTGAAAGTTACTTTGGTCTGGGCATGGTGGCTCATGCCTGTAACCCCAGCACTTTGGGAAGCAGAGGTGGCAGATTGCTTGAGCCCAGGAGTTCAAGACCAACCTGGTCAACATGTCAAGACCTCGTCTCTACAAAAAAAATTTTCTTAATTAGCTGGTTGTGGTGGCATGCACCTGTCCCAGCTATTCAGGAGGCTGAGGTGGGAAGATTTTTTGAGCCCAGGAGGATGAGGCTGCAGTGAGCTATGATTATGCCACTGCACTCCAGCCTGGGTGGCAGAGTGAGACCCTGTCTCAAAAAAAAAAAAAAAAAAAAGAAAAGAAAAAAGAGACTTTGGCCAGGGTAACTACATAACCACGCCTCTCCCCTTGTCCTGTTTTATGCTCTCATTTGTAACCATACCTGATATTTTCCTCCCCTATGCATCATGGTTAAATAATCCCAACACATGGGCTAAATCTTATGCTCAAGAAAAGATCTGTGATATAATTTGTAGCTTTGCATGGCCTCATTTAGGAGCTTCCTCACTGAGACATGAAGCCAGGAAAGGGCTCCTGAACATCTTGGCATTTAGCCTGAGCCCCAGCAGCAGAGTGCTTATGCCACCAGCCAGGGAAGTAGCTAAGCAAGAAGAAATAAGAAAAACCAGTTGGTTTGGAAGAGCCCTACCCAAAACAAGTTTCTGCCCACCTGAAAGCCAATGTACTAAGCTGGCATCCTGTTTGCCACATATGCTGTATTTTTTTTTTAATGTGACACAGAACAATTATGATTTCTTCTTAACCAGGAGGGATATAATTTCCTGGTCTCCAAGTGTGGTGTTTGTAGTCAGTTACGATGGCAGGGCATGAGGCCCACCCTTCCATGCTTTTGTGGTCCTTAGGGGAAGTAAATAGCCACAGAGCTTTTTCTATCCCATGGTTACTTAGGATATTTGTGGGCTTGTTTTTTTTTTGTTTGTTTGTTTGTTTTGAGATGGAGTTTTGCTCTTGTTGCCCAGGCTGGAGTGCAATGGCGCCATCTCAGCTCACTGAAACCTCCACCTCCCGGGTTCAAGTAATTCTCCTGCCTCAGCCTCC